>NW_027527197.1:0-5811 GCF_008692635.1 Crocuta crocuta
GCATTCTCTTTACCTACAGGGCTCCAGTTCTGTTTAATTTACCCACTATGTCTTATATTTTGACTATATTGAATAGTTACGTTTTCCTCAATTAAGATGATAGTTTGGCAGCAATATAGAACATTTCTGAAGCTTTCCATTCAAATGAGGAGACAATCATCCATGATTATTATCTTTGACATAATCTCGGGCGGTGTGAGTACATATGCCTTTCTCTGTTTCCTGAAAGATGATGACGATGTAAGACAAAAACTAAGCCTGAATTTAAACATTTTGAGTTGATAATGGTTCCATTATGCTGTACTGTTTCCTTTAATGGTATTCTATTTGAATCTTTTACTATTTGATAAAAACTTTAAAAAGCAGACTTCTTGAAAATAGAATTGGAGTAGCAAACAGAGACAGCTACAATATAGTAAAGCAAATGGTAGAGACCTGAAATAATTCACTGTTTCATTCTTTCTGTGGAAAGAGAACTCCTACTATTTTGGGCAGATCACCTAATGGCTGAATAGGTAGACTGTGTGTTTGAAATCACAGATTCCCAACGAGTTTTCCAAAAATTCATCACAGATGTTGGGTGAAGAAATGCCTCACCAGTGTACAGTGCCTCTGTCTTAAAATGAAGGAAGAGAAAAAGCTGCTCATGTGGAGAGAATACAGAAGTTACTTGATCTGAGGGCAAAAGCTCCCATCTGTTTCCTGATCCCCAACACTACTGAACTCCATCAGCTTCAGCTTCTCAGCAGGAAGAACTTGTCTCAGGATAGGAATTTGACTTCACTAATACTATTAAAGGGGATCAAAGCTTCTGTAATGAGTTTAATAGTTTAGAGGCAGAGACAGTTATTGGAAACCGCAGACCCTTAAACGATTCTCTAGGCTTGGTGAATTTTTTCTTTCCTGTAGGTGGAAAGTTTTAAAGTGTGTGTATTTTTATGTAGATATGTAATTGCTGGAACTGGAAAGTATACAGGTGACCATCCCAGTGTTATATAAGTAGTTTTCACTCATAGATCGAAGAACTGGGGTATTTGGATCCCCAAATAAGGAACTTGAGTTATAGTGGATCTGATTATGAGAATAGCAACATTCTTCCAGTAGCATCCTTGCTTCTTTTCCTCTCTCCTCTATCCTTCTAATTTCTAAAAAATTAATGAATGATAATTACGACTTTTCAGTGTTTTCTATGTGTCAAGTAATGAGCTGTTTCCTTTTACAGGCATTGTCTCATTATTTCTTAACATAATCACTTGACATAAAAAATTCATGTCAAAAAGGTTACGGTACTCTTCCAGGTCACACCTGGAGGAGACGCAGGAAATTACATTCAGGGGAAATTGATGAATCCGTTGATTGAGACCACCCAATCCCTCCACCCTCTTCCATTGAGAGCAATTGAAAACCACCTCCTTTTTCAGGTTCTCAGGTGTACTTAAGGAGCTGCATCAGCACTGGCAGACACATCCCAGAGCTGACCCTGCTGCAAGAACAGCAAGTTCCAGGAAACCCCTAGCCTGGCCCAGCCTCAGAGAGGGGGAAGAGAGCACGGTCTCCTCCAGCCCTCTCCCCTCAATGCTTCGGGTCTGGACACCAGCGCCACCCCTGGGACTCAGCCCCGCCCTTGGTTCTCCAGCCCACCCCCTGCACCCCCCCCCAAGCTCTCTGCCCTAACCCTGCGCTCTCCAGCTGAGGACCTTCATACCGTGTTTGAAGACGCTAGTCATCACCACAGTCGCCTGCTGGCCGCAGAGGACTCAGCCATCCTGTAGACATGCAGGTGGCGACTCTAGCCAGAGGCGGGGGCCTGGGCCTCCCTTCAGGCTGCTGTGTGCTCATGCCAGAAGATTAGAGACCACCAAGTCTCCTCAGAAGCCTCAGGTTGTCAGAACTCAGCCCTGGGCTGTGTGAATGGGGCCTGGGGACCTTTGTGTCCATTTGGACAGCATGCCACCTATCCCTCATGATGACGGGACATAGCCTGGACAAGACCGGTGTCCATGTGCACAACAAGACCCACCTTCAGAATGACGGGACAGGACCTGGCCATCCTCAGTGTCCGCATGGATGACACATCCTCATCCCCAAATGACGGGACACCACCCAGAGACACCTCAGCACAAACATCCTCAGTGTCCGAATGGACGACAGGTGCCCATCACCACTGCGCAGACAACAACGATGACCATGTGGACACATCCATGTCCCCGCCACGATGGAGCATGGCCCAGACATCCTCAGTCTCCATGTAGACACACGTCACCGTCCCCATGGCCTGGACAAGCTCAGGGTCCTGGGGAGGACCATAAGTTAAGTGGAGGACCAGCAGCCTCCAGGACCTGGCTGAGCTCTTGCAGGCCTAGCTGTTGGAAGAGAAAAAGGGTAAGGACAATACACCTCATTTGGTCATAAAACACTTCCAACACTTTTTAGCCAGATTTACTGGTCTGTGTACCTACAGGGCAAAAGTCACTTTGAATTTCTAGCTGAGGAGTTAGTAGCTCACAGGTTTTGTAGAGAAGTGTCCTCTGGAAAGGAGTCCCCAAAGTGACAGAGTCTTGGCTAGGGTTGGGATTCAGTCCAGGGGCGTCACCAGGTCCAAAGTGGCACTGGTCCCGGGATCTGCCTGGAGGACAGAAATGAGGGTGCGTGCGCTGGCGTGGGTTAGGTGTGCAGTTAGAACGAGAGGAAGGACTAGGTGTCGGGATCGGGATCAGTGTAGGGGTAGGGTATTCTTAGGAATAGATCCGTGGAGGCTCTCAGCATGGACCGCCAGCAGTGCAGTGGTCCACCGAGAGCACAGCGCTCAGATCGCAAGGATGGTGATGGCTAGGCACAGTGTTCCATTTCCAGGACCCACCTCCTCATTGAGCCCGGCTGCAGTGGGGCCTCAGGACACTCCTCCTGCAGCGGTTTCTGGGATTTGTGCAGATCATGGTGATGTTCCACATTCCATACTGAAGATGCCGTCCCCACTTCTGGGCCCTGATGCTGGCGTTTTCTCAAATAGAGGACTCGAATCCCCACAGGGAGAGACGGCTGAGGCTAGGGATAGAGTTGCATCCTGGGGAGGCGGCAGGTCGGAAAGAGCACCAGTCCCGCGATGAACCGAAAGGGCTGAAATGAGGGCCAATGGCGGGACAAACCCAGATGCAGGGTTCCTGGGAGCCTGAGGGAGAGGTCTACGGTTGGGATGTGCAGAGTGCTAGGGCTCGGGGTAGTGCGTGAGCATGGGTTGATCCAGGAAACGATCCACCAGCAGTGCAGTGGATCAAGAAGAGGGGTGAGTTGAGGGCACATTGCATGGTGCTGGCCAGCCTTAGCGTTTGGGTTCCAGGGCGGGCATCCCTGGTAACCTGGATATTGTACTGTGTCAAGACAGCCGTGTTGCCGCAGTTTCCGGCCCTGGCGAATATGCTGGTGATGTTCTAACGTACATGCTAGAAAAGCCAGCAATGATTCTTGGGCCCAGCG
The DNA here is from genome assembly GCF_008692635.1 of Crocuta crocuta. Lineage (NCBI taxonomy): Eukaryota > Metazoa > Chordata > Mammalia > Carnivora > Hyaenidae > Crocuta > Crocuta crocuta. The sequence goes on from NW_027527197.1 coordinate 3,475, forward strand.
CCAATCTGGTCTCTGATAGAGGACTGGGTCCCCATGGATCCAGAGGATCGGCTAGGGTTAGGGGGACAGAGGGTGGAGAGGCCAGGGCCGAAGCGGCACCGTCCCATAACCAACCAGGAGGGCTGAAGGGAGGGCCCACGCGCGGGGCAGGCTCAGGTGCAGGATTCCGATGATCCTGACAGGTTGGGCTAGGAATAGGGTGTGGCAGAATGCCAGGGCTAGGGTTAGGGCCCAACCCCGGGACGCTCCAGGAACCAATCCGCCGACAAAGTCGTGATCCACCCAGAGGAATGAATTGAGGGCGCGTGACACGGTGCCGGCCAGCCTTGGAGTTTGGGTTCCAGGGCCCGCCGCCTCGAGGGACCTGGCTAAAGTGGGGCTTCCAGAAATCACTGGTGCCGCCGTCTCCAGCCCTGGGGTATACGGGTGATGGTCTTTGATTCTTTTTTTTTTTTTTTTAAAGATTTATTTATTATTGACAGACAGTGAGAGATAGAGCACAAGCAGGGGAGGAGTAGAGACGGAGACACAGAATTTGAAGCAGGCTCCAGGCTCTGGAGCTGTCAGCAGAGAGCCCGACGCGGGGCTCAAACCCACAAACTGCGAGATCATGACCTGAGCAGAAGTTGGACACTAAACCGACTGAGCCACGAAGGTGCACTTATACTGGTCGTGTTCTTCCATCCAAGCCAGAAAAGCCTGCAAATATTCTTTGCCTCAGGTACAAGCTGGTCGCTGAAAGAGAAGGGGGCTCACGATGGGGCCAGAGGCTCGGGTCGGGTAAGGCTGCTTCTGCGAAAGAGGCCGGGGCCGAAGGGGCACCAGTCCTGTGATCTCCCGGGAGGGCTGAAGCGAGGGCTTACACACGGATCATGATCAGGTGCAGGGTTCTGCTGACCCTGAGGGGTAGGTCTAGGGTAAGGGAGGGACAGAATGCTAGGGCTACGGTTAGGGCCCGAACCAGAGACTCACGACACCCAATCGGCCAGCATTGCCGGGGTAATCCAGAGACCTGAACTGAGGGGGAATGGCATGGTGGGGCCACTCATAGCGTTTGGGTTCCAGGACCGGCCACCTCGAGTGACCCGGCGTCAGGGGTGCCTCCGGACGGCCGTGCCGCCGAGGCTGCCTCGTCCGGCGAACGTCGTGGCCGTGGTCCCCTCTCCGTGCCGAGGAATCCGGCACCGCCTCGGAGCCTCAGGCCCGTCCGGTTTTCGCCATGAGGACCCGGCCCCCCGTGGGGCCCAAGGCGCGGCTAGGGTTAGGGCGGCGTCTGGGGGAGCGGCCAGGGCCGAAGCGGCACCAGTCCCGGCTTGTCCAGGGAGGGCTGAAGTGAGAACCCGTGCCCGGGTCAGGCCTCGGCGCCAGCTTCTGGGGAGCCTGAGGGGCGGGCCTAGGGTTAGGGGGTGCTCGACGCCTAGGGCTAGGGTTAGGGCCCGAGCTCGGGATGGGCCAGGACCTGATCCGTCGTCATTGCTTTTGAACTTTTCTTTCTTTTATTTCTTTTTAAAGATTTCACATGAAGTAATGTGAAATTACACCCAATAAGCTGCTCGAACCTACAATGAAGAAATTACACCCAATAAGCTGCTCGAACCTACAACCCTGAGATCAAGATTTGTACATTCTACCGACTGAGCCAGCCAAGCACCCCTGACCTGTGCTTTCTTCCTTAGATCCCTAATGTCTTCACATGCTCACATATCCCAGTCTTCTCGTCCATGGATTTTAAAGCCTTATATTTATAAAGGCCTTTAAACCCCCAAACATTTATTCTTATTTTAATAGTTTTAGTTGTTACTAAAACTTAGTTCTGTGTGTCATGAGGTAAGCACCCATTTTTTTTTTGTAAAATAGACGCAATTGTTTTACAGATATTATGGAAGTGTCTTTCTCTGCTTCTGAGAAATCCCTCTTTTATTTATTTTTAATAGTTTATTGTCAAGCTGTTTTCCATGTAACACCCAGTGCTCATCCCCGCAAGTGCCCTCCTCTATGCCCATCACCTTCCTTCCCCTCTCCTCCATCCTCATCAGCCCTCAGTTTGTTCTCAGCAGTCAAGAGTCTAGTGTTTTGCCTCCCTCCCTCTCCGCCACGATTTTCCCCCTTCTTCTCCCCCTTTGTTCTCCATCCAGTTCCTCCCAATCCTCCTATATGTGTAAACATATGGTATCTGTCCTTCTCTGCCTGACTTATTTCGCTCAGCATAANGTGGTATTGACCAGGCCTCACAATATTCCAAATCAGACCGATATTCCGCACACAGATACCTCATAAGGAAAAGCATATCCTTGCCTTTTCAAAGAGATTTTAGATACAAACACTGTGGATGATTGT
>NW_027527198.1:0-992 GCF_008692635.1 Crocuta crocuta
AGGATAGTTTGTTCTAGTTTTGAGAAGAATGCTGGTGTAATTTTGTTTGGGATGCATTGAATGTGTTGATTGCTTTGGGTAGTAATGTCATTTTAACTATATTTATTCTTCCAATCAATGAGCATGGAAAGTTTTTCCATTTCTTTGTGTCTTCTTCAATTTCCTTCATAAGTTTTTTATAGTGTTCATCATACAGATCTCTTCTATCTTTGGGTAGGTTTATTCCTAGGTATTTTATGTTTTTTTGTGCAATTGTGAATAGGATCAATTTCTTGATTTCCCTTTCTGTTGCTTCATTTTTGGTGTATAAAAATGCAACAGATTTCTGTACATTGATTTTGTACCCTGCAACTTTGCTAAATTCTTGGATCAGTTCTAGTAGGGTTCTGGTGGAGAGTGTCGGATTTTCTATATGGAGTATCATGTCATCTCTTCAATGTGAGAGCATGACTTCTTCTTTGCCAATTCTGATGCCTTTGATTTCCTTTTGTTTTCTGATGGCTGATGCTAGGACTTCCAGCACTATGTTATACAACAGTAGTGAGAGTGGACATCACTGTCATGTTCCTCATCTCAGGGGGAAAGCTCTCAGTTTTGCCCCGTTGAGGATGATGTTAGCTGTGGGCTTCTTATAGATGGCTTTTATGATGTTTAAGTAAATTCCTTCTATCCCGACTTTCTCGAGGGTCTTTATTAAGAAGGGATGCTGTATTTTGTCAAATGCTTTTTTTGCATCTATCGACAGGACACATGGTTTTTATCTTTTCTTTTGTTAATGTGATGTATCACAATGATAGTTTTGCGAATATTGAACCAGTCCTGTAACCCAGGAATGAATCCCTCTTGATCATGGTGGATNAGGGAAGCCATCTGACCGAGGGCTCTTATTTGTTGGGAGATTTTTGATAACAGATTCAATATCTTCATTAGTTATGGGCCTTTTCCGTTTTTCTCTCTTCCCATTTGAATTTTGGTAGTGCATGTGTGTTTAG
>NW_027527199.1:0-2932 GCF_008692635.1 Crocuta crocuta
TCCCCAACTATTTTTTCCCCTTCTCCTCTCCCATGGTCCTCTGTTGAGTTTCTCCTGTTCCACTTATGAGTGAAAACATATTGTATTTATCTTTCTCTGACTGACTTATTTCACTTAGCATCATACCTTCTAGTTCCATCCATGTAGCTGCAAATGGACACATTTCATTCTTTCTCATTGCCATGTAGTATTCCATTGTATATATAAACCAAATCTTCTTGAGCTATTCATCAGTTGATGGACATTTAAGCTCTTTCCATGATTTGGCTATTGTTGAAAGTGCTACTATGAACAATGGGGTTAATGTGCCCCTATGCATCAGCACTCCTGGATCCCTTGGGGAAATTCCTAGAAGTGCTATTGCTGGGTCATAGAGGAGTTCTATTAATTTTTTGAGAAACCTCCACACTGTTTTCCAGAGTGGCTGAACCAGTTTACATTCCCACCAACAGTGTAGGAGGGTCCCCGTTTCTCCACATCCTCGCCAGCGTCTAGAGTCCTCAGATATGCTCATTTTAGCCACTCTGACTGGCGTGAGGTGGTATCTCAGTGTGGTTTTGATTTGTATTTTCCTGATGAGGAGGGACGCTGAGTATTGTTTCATGTGTCTGTTGGCTGTCTGAATGTCCTCTTTGGAGAAGTGTCTGTTCATGTCTTAGAAATTTTTAATTAAAAACTTTTGTGCTTTAAATTACATAATCAAGAAAGAGTAAAGATAACCCCCCAATGTGGTGCCTGGATGGCTAAATGGGTTAACTGTCTGACTTTTGATTTCAGCTGAAGTCATAATTTCAAAGATTCTGAGTTTTAGTCCAGCATCAGGCTCTGTGCTAACGGTGCAGACCCTGCTTAAGATTCTCTTTCTCCCTCTCTTTCTGTCCCTCCCCTGCTCATGTTCTCTCTCTCTCTCTCTCTCTCTCTCTGTCTCTCAAAAATAAATACATGAATATTTAAAAGTAAACAAAAATGTGGGAGCCCGACAGTGACCACAAGCAAGCGTGGTTAGGGACACGGGGATGTGCCTGCACACGAGGCTCCCTGCCTGGGCAAAGCATGCCTGCAAACAGGATGCTCTGCCAGGAGGCCTGCACACAATATCCAAGTTTAATGGTCCGCTCGCAAACGAGGGAACATGCCCTCCTTAGAAGTAAGGAGAAGGCTGGAATTGTGGGCAGGCCTCTTAGTAAACATGTTGTGGTCGCTTCCTCCCTTTGCTCCCCCCTGTCCTTGAAATGTGTTTGGCTACTTGCCCTTAATTGGTAAAGGAATGCATCTTGTAGATTTCAGTTTGTATCCAGTTACCGGGGTATAAAATAAACCGCAAGAGGGGCTTGCGTAGAATTGTTCCTCCGGCCGGAGTTGTGTCTGTGTCTGTCTTTTGTGTGTGTCTTGTTCTCTGTGTCATTTCGTCCGCAACACAAAAAGCTTTGTTTTGTTTAAAAAATAACCTAGACAGTGGGAGAACATATTTTCAAATAAAGAAATCTAACAAGTGTTTAGTATCCAGAATAAAATTGACTCTTCCAACTCAATAATAAAAACATAAGTAACAATTATAATGTTCATATGAATAGACCTTTCTCCAAAAAGATATGCATATGCTCAATATGCAATAAAAAGATTTCCGTCACTAGCTATCAAATGCAAATCAAAACCACAATATGTTACTACTTCACAAACCGAAAGATGGATGAAATTTAAAAAGATACCTAATAAGTGTTAGTGAGAATGTGGAGAAATTAGAATTTTCATACTGTGTTGAAGGTAAAATCTCAAATGAAAGACTTCTTGTAGAAAACGTTTGGACATTTCCTTAAAAGTTTAAACATACATGTACTATCTGATCCCAAAGTCTATTGCTATCTATGTACCTAAGGGAAGTTAAAACATGTGGTCACATAAAAAGTTGTACATGAATGTTCATTGTGACATTATTTATTTATATTAATCCCAAAGTGGAAACAACCCAAATGTCCATCGATTGAAGAATGGAATAATAAAAACTGGTATATTCATACAATGTTATTTTATTCAGCAACAGAAAGAGATGGTATACTGATAAGTAGCACAACAAGATGAACTTTGAAAACATTATGATGAATGAAAGAAGGCAGTCATATTAGGACACATATTGAATCATTCCATTTATATGAAATGTCAAAATATGCCGTCTATGCAGATAGAAAGTAGATGAGTCGTTGCCAAGGGTCAGTATGTTGCAAACATTAAGGAATGACTTCTGATAAATATGGGTTTTCTTTTTGATCAATAAAAATATAAAAAAAAACTAGATTGTGGAGATAGTTGTAAAACAATGTGAATATACTAAATTCATGAATTGTACAGTTTAATGAATTTTATGCTATATGAGGAAGGCATAGGCTTTTAAGATAAAAATAACTATATTAGCACAGGTATATATCTGACCTTTCTGTCTTTATAGATGTATTTGTCTTCTTTTGTGACATTATTAAACGTTCTGATTATTATTGTTTAATCACACATCTAAAAATGAAATAATGTAAATTGTGCAATTATCTTCTTTTCAATATAGCATTAACTTTTCTAAACCTTTTTATTTGTATGTAAAATTTAGAATCATTTTGTAAATTTGTACAAAAAAACTCTTGCTGGATTTTGATTCACAATGACTTACATATAGAAAAACTAGAGTAAAATTAACAATATTGAATCTTGGAATTCATAAAAATAAGTAATATCTTCACAAATATATATACTTATTTTCTTTCAGAAATATTTTGCATATTTCACTTTGGGTTCTTATTCATATTTGTTTTATGTATTCCTAGGTATAGTGATTTTTGATGTTATTGTATATAGTCATACAATTTTCAAATATTTTTTTATATTGTTTTCAGTTTTTACTACTATAAAAATACAATAGAAATTTCTATATTAACTTTATCTCCAC
>NW_027527199.1:3172-7322 GCF_008692635.1 Crocuta crocuta
TCTTTGTACATTTCTTATACTTTTCTATGTAATCATTCATATCATTTGCAAATAAAGACCTCTTCATTTGTCATCTTTGAGCCTTTTATAATTTTCTTTTCTCCTTTGGTTGTCTAGGATTTCCAATAAAATGTTGAGTAAAAGTGGTGACAGCAGTTATCCTTGCCTTTTTCGGAGCTTAAAAAATACTTAATTTTCATCATTATGTATGACATTAAGAAGAGGATTTTACTAGATGCCTTAAAACAAGAAAGTTTCCTTCTACGTTTGCTGAGATTTTATTATTAGTTTGTAGTTCTTTAATGTTGTTTTCATCTTTTGAGGTAATTACATTATTATTCTACTTTATTCTGTGATTGTGGTTAATTATATTAATGTGGTCATTCCTAAGAGACAGGATGGACCTGTACCTAACATTCAGTTTAGATGTTCATACCACACCACATCAACAGGGCATGAAAAGATTTATTATTCATATAATGAGGTTTTCTGGAAAGAGTAAGCTGGCTCTTAATCAGGTATGAAAATTGCTTAAGAGTGCAATGAGACTAGCTTGGGATTTCTATGGTCTTTAGGTGATTTTTAAAGAATTTTTAGTTTATTTTTGAGAGAGAGAGAACATGATTGGGGAAGAGCAGAGAAAGGGAGACACAGAATCTGAAGCAGGCTCCAGGCTCTNCTTCTTATCAGCACCAATAAAGTGAGCATCCAGGTATTCTAATTTGCTTTTCCCAGCGGGGAAGATGGGGAAGACAAAGTGGTTCTTTAAAAGATGTGAGCAGCTGAACATTAGAAAAATTTAATCAGACTTAAAAAAATAACTTTATATATTAAGAGAGAGAGAGAATCCCAAGGAGGCTCCATGCTGTCAGTGTGGAATCCAGTGCAGAGGCGATTCCATAAACCATGAGATAATGACCTGAGCTGAAATCAAGAGTTGGATGCTTAACCAAATGAGACACTCAGGAACCCTTGGAATCAGACTTTTTATTATAATCTACTCTGCTGTTTGATGACTGAAATGTACCACGTTGCAGTACGTTGATTTATTACTTGTTCAAAAAGTCATTATGTTATTTTATGAAGGCTGAGACCTGAGGATGTTAGTGAGGTGATAGTTCTATTAAATGCCTTATTCTAGAGACCATTTTGTATTCTCTGAAGCGAAAAGAGTGCCTTGGTCACTATCAATTATTTCTAGAATTACAAAGCAAAAAGAAGTGTATGGGTGAAGCCTCTTTTGTGGCATTAGTAGTTACGGAAACATATATATACATTTGATTTATCTTTTGTGTATCTGTGATGTGAAAGATTCTTTACACCCAAAATGGACTCAAACCCTTACTAAATGTAAGTTTTGATTTCAAGTGTTAAATCAACCATGTTTTCCTGGAATAAATGCAATTGCTCATGATGTGTTATCTTTTACATATGTTGTTAGAATTTATTGGCTAACATTTTTGTTAGTGTTGTTTTGTATCTATGTTCATGTGAAATATTTGTGCTTTTAAGTACTTTCTATTTTTAAAAACAATATTCTTCTCAGGTTTTATTATAAGATTTATAATGGAATCACAAAATGAATTGGAGTGATAGTTCTCATTTTCTGAAAGTGTAAAATTGATATTGATTCTTCCATTAATGTTTCATAGAATTCATCAGTAAAGCCATCTGGGCCAGAAGGTTATTGGGGCAAAGACATTAAGTTACATATTTAAATTCTATAACAAATATAAAACTATTCACATTTTCCATTTTTACTTTTGTCCATGTTAACAAACTATGTTTCAAGGATTCCATATTACATTTACATTGTTGAATACATTGGCCTAACCCATGCTTTTATTATATTTTCAATATCTGAAAAATTTGTAGAGATGTTCATCTTTACTTCCTCCTACTGATAGTTTGCTTTGTTTCTTTTTTGCCAGTCTTACTAGGTATATATCGATTTTATTAGCCATTTTAAAAATGAAAATTAGGCTTTGTCATTTTTATTTTTTCTAAATTTTCTTTTTATCTCTACTTTTTATTATTTATTATCTTCTGCTTTGGAAGCTTAAATTATGGGTTTTAAAACTTTCTTCGTACCTAATATGAACATTCAAATTATAATTATCCCTTAATTAAATTTCTAAAATGTTGATTTTTTTAAGATATCCTTTTTGATATCTCTTTCAATTGGGGGATATTTCAAAAATGTTTTTAAATTCCAAATACTTAAAACTTTTTGAATAGCATACTTTTTTATGTTTATTTATTTTTGAGAGAGATAGAGTGTGAATGAGGGAGGGGCAGAGAGAGAGGGAGACACAGAATCTGAGGCAGGTTCCAGGCTCTGAGCTGTCAGCACAGAGCTTGACGTGGGGCTCAAACTCATGAACTGAGATCATGACCTGAGTAGAAGTTGGATTCTTAACTGACTGAGTCAGTCAGGCACCCTTGAATAGCATACTTTTGTTGACCTTTGAGTCCATTTTGTGTGTTCCAAATACATATGCTGTTTGGTATCTATGTTCATGTGTGATATTTGCGATGTTAAGTATTTCCTATTTAAAAATAATATTCTTGTCAGGTTCTGATATAAGATTTATTGTGGCATCATAAAATTAGTTGGGATGGTATCTCTCCTTTTCTGAAAAATGCATATATTTGATATTGTATCAATTGTATTGCATGATTTTATTCTTTTCAAATTCAGTGTGTTTTGCTTTCTTGACCAGTAGCATAATGTATATCATGCATGTGCACTTGAAAGAAAGAATTTTCTGCACTTACTCCATGTATATTTAAAAGTTTCATGTGAACTTGAAAACCATGCATTTTCTGCATTTGTTCCATGGTGTGTTGTATCAACATCAAGGGTGACTGAAACTTATGTTCTTATGAATTCAGCATAAACTAAATTATTTGTAAAAACAGTTTAGATACTGTAAACCATTCTTTCCATGATGGGATGGTGGAAACACTCCAGAAATCTAAGTTACCAGATTTCAAATAGATTAGTCTTGCAGTAAGAGTCTTAGGCCTGCTATGTTACTTTATTTCTGCACAAAAGTTATACACTTATTTGTGCCTTTATATTTAGAATCAATTTGTTGTAGCCACATGCAGTTGAGTCTTATTTTTATCTAATATGTCAATCTTAACTTTCTATATGCATTTTTTCATCCATGCATTATAATATGGATATCATTGTTTTCTCTATTTTTCATCTTTGTTCCCTTGTTTTTTTTCAAGTTGGTCAAGTCATTCTCTCTCTCTCAAACTTTCTTTCACTCCCCTCTGTCATATTTTATTTTATTTCCTTTGTCCGCTATTTGCTTTTATGTTATTTTTAATGGTTGCCCTAAGGATTACAATACGCAACCTTATCACAGAATACTTTACATAATATTATAACAATTTACCTCGGTAAGAAACTAAAATAAGGTAATTATTTTGCCCTTTCAACCTTTTGGATATGTAGTTTGTCTCAAACACTAAATTTTCCTTTTAAAAACTAAGAAATAAAAGTAGACTTTTATTTTTCTTTTACATATTTGACATTTTTAATGATCCTCTTATAGAATCTTCTTGTAGATTCAAATATCTTCCAAGTATCACTTCCTTTTATTAATTTATTTTTTGTAATCTCTATGGCCAATGTGGGGCTTAAACTTAGGAACCCGAGACTGAGAGTTGGATGAGGACATTAGTAATTCTTGGAAGATTTTTTTTTTTTTTNTCATAATCCTGAAATCAAGAGTGTCACGCTCTACTGACTGAGTCAACCAATCACCCACCTTTCATTGTTTTAAAGGTTTTTTAATGTTTATTTATTTTTTGGAGAGGTACAGACAGACTGTGAGCTGGGAGGGGCAAAAAGAGAGGGAGACACAGAATCTGATGCAGGCTCCAGGCTCTGAGCTATAAGCACAGACCCTGACACAGGGCTTGAACCCACCAACCAGGAGATTATGACCTATGCTGAAGTCAGATGCTTAACCGACTGAGCCACGCAGGCACCCGGTTTTTTGTTTATATTTTAATTCAAATTAGTTAACATACAGTGTTATATTTGCTTCAGGTGTAAAATACAGTGATTAAACAATTCTGTGCATCACTTGGTTTTCTCCATAACAACACAGTTAATAATAGAGAACAAACT
>NW_027527199.1:7435-15677 GCF_008692635.1 Crocuta crocuta
GATGTGTTGACATGTTATGCTTACATATTGTTATATGATTGCTACTATAGAGTTAGATACCACCTATATCACATCACATAATTTCTGTTGCATTTTAGTGGTGAGAACATTTAAGATTTACTATCTTAGCAACTTTAAAGTATTTACTACAGTATTATTAACAATAATCACCATGCTNNNNGGGACTTATTTGTCATATAACTGGAAGTTTGTACCCTTTGACCAAAATCTCTTCATTTCCCCAGCCTCAGCCCCTGGTAACCACCTTTCTACTCTCTGTTTCCATGAGTTCAAATTTCTTAAATCCCACATATAAGCATAATACAGTATTCATCTTTCTTTGTCTGACTTATTTCACTTAACATAATGTCCTCATCCTCATGTCGTTACAAATAACAGGAATTTCTTCTTTCTTTTGCCTATATATATATACATGTATGTATATATATATAATCTTCTTTATCTAGTAATCCACTCATAGACACACATTGTTTTTGTATCTTGGCTTTTGTAAATAATGTTGCCATAAAAATGGGAATGCAAGTATCTCTTCCAGATTCTGTTTTCACTTTCTTTCAATATATACCCCGAAGTGAGTTTGCTGAATCATATAGTAGTTGTACTTTTAACTTTGTGAGAAATATCAATAATGTTATTTGCAGTAGATTTACAATTTTATATTACCCACCATCAGAGCACACAGGTTCCGTTTTTTTTCCCACATCATCACCAACACTTGTTATCTCTTACTATTTTGATGATAGATATTTTAAACAATGTGAGTCAATATCTCATTAAGGTTTTGATTTGCAGTTATCTGATGGTTACTGAGGTTGAGTACCTTTACATATACCTGTTGGACATTTGCATTTTCTTGGGACAAAATGTCTATTTAGTTCCTTTTCCATTTTTTTGAGAGCAATACAGAGAGGGCAAGTGGGGGAGGGTGCAGTGGGAGAAAGAGAGAGGATCTCAAGAGCAGGCTCCTTGTCCAGCACAGAGACTGAGGAGGGGCTCCATCTTCCTCCTGTGAGATCATGACCTGAGCTGAAATCAAGAGTTGTCTTCTTAATCAAGCCACCCAGTTGCCCCCATTCTCATTTTTTAAATTAGATTGTTTGTTTTTTTTCTATTGAGTTTCTATGAGTATTTGAAATATATTTGAAATATATATTAATCCCTGATGATATATGTAATTTGCAAACATTTTCTCCAATTCTATAGTTTACATTTTAATTTTGTTTGACTGTTTCTTTTGTTGTGAAAATCAAAGGATTTTAATTTGATGTAGCAATACTAATTGTTTTCTTTTGTTGCTTGTGATTTTGGTATCATATTAAAAATACCGTTGCCAAGACCAATGTCAAGGATCTGTCAACTCCTTTTGTCTTTTTCTAGGATTTATTGGTTTCAGGTTTTATGTTTAAATCTTTAGTTCATTTTGAGTTCATTTTTATGAGTAAAGTAAGATAAGTGTCAAATTTCATTATTCTGCATGTGTTTATTCAATTTTTGATCACTTTTATTGAAAAGACTATCCTTTTCCCAATTACTGTTCTTGGTTCTCTTGTCAAAAATTAGTTGACCATGATCGTGTGGTAGTATTTCTCAGCTCTTCTTTCTGTTCCACTGATCTGTCTGTTTCTAATGTCCTTACAATGTGTTTCAGTTATTACAGATTTGTAATATATCTTGAAATCAAAATATGTAATGTTCTAAGCTCTGTTCTTTCTCAATATTGCTTCGACTATTCAGAGTCTTTTTTGGTTCTTTATAAATTTTAAGATTGTCTTTCTAGGAAGGAAGCTTGGGAAGATGGTAGAGTAGGAGGACCTTAAGTTTATCCTGCCAAGTGTTTACAAATAGATATCACTCATATCTGAGTAAATAAACTGAAAAATGATCTGAATACTTGAAGAAAAAAACCCCACAACTAAAATATAGAGAGGAAGTTGTATTTGAGAGGTTAGGAAGGTCAGAAACAGTGTTGCGGAACTGCCTACAGGAAGGAAGGAGGTATGGACACAGAGGGGGATAACACCAGAGAGCCCTCATGGGTAAGATGAATCCCCGTGATGTATGGCTTTGGAAACCAGAAAGGCTGAATATTCTGACTGTATAACCAGCAGGATATAGATCTTAGAGCTTTAAAAGTCAGGTGACTCAGCTCTGAGTGACAGTGGTATTTGCCCTTAAAGAGACAATAGCCCCTGGAGAGGCAATATAGAAGCAACCGTTTACAGAATTCCTGAGAAAATGGAAGGAGGAACTGTTTATTCTGATTTTTGAGCATATTAGGGTCTTCTCTAGGACTAAAGAAGTTGGCAGACACTATTTTTATCTTCTGATTCATCAAAAACAGGGCCACCTGTAGGAGGCAGCACTTCACAGACACAGGCTACATTACCTGCTACCTGTATGCCTTGCCCAGTTCTCCTGAGGAAGTGTCCATGCCAAGCCTACTGGCTTTCGTACTGTACTCAGTGAAAATGTGGCTAATGCTGCACACACAGGCACCATGCATCTGGCAGCCGAAGTCTCCTCCATATGCCACATCTGTGGCTGTCGTCGCCGTGTTCACTATGCTTCAGGGATCCAGCGTTGGAGTACTGGTCAACACAAATTTTTCTAACACAACTATCCCACTACTGAGCTCTCCTATGATCACACTGTCTCAGAGCCAGTCTGCCTTGGTCTCATTAATACCACGGATAATAAGCATAGCCCACAAGGGGAAGTGAGATAGTGTAGACATCTGGACTGAAAGAAAAAGGTACTCAGACACAAAAACAGGACACAAGCATCATACATAGAAGACTCTCCTGAAGTATCAGGTTCTGATGAACAGAAGATACTGCACTGCAAAGCACTACAAGATCTCTTCTTCATAAAGCCACTACTTTCAAGAGAAGAAGATGTACTTGACTTTTCCCAACACAGAGAAACAGACACAGAGAGGTAGATAGAATGAGGAGACAGGAGAATGCATCCCAAATGAAAGAACAAGACAAAAGTCACAGGATATCTAAGTGAAACAGGAATAAGTAATATGCATGCTAGAGAGTTTAAAGTAATGATCATAAAGATACTTGACTTCAGAAAAAGATGAGGGACATCAGTGATATAGAATAAAATATCAGACATAAAAAGAGCTACAAAATACTATATCGTATGTGAAGAACTAAATAAATGAAATTAAAAACAAAATCGATGGAATAAATAGTAGGTTATAGGAAGAGAGGAACATATCAGTGACCTGGAGGCTAGAGTAATGGAAAGCAATCAAGCTGAACAAGTAAGAGTCAAACAAATACTACATAATGAGATTAGACTTAGAGAACTTAGTGCCTCCAGGAAGCATAATAAAATTCACATTATAGGGATTCCAGAAGGAGAAAGATAGGAAAGGGGCATAAAATGTATTTAAAGAAATAATGGCTGAAAAATTTTCCAAACCTGGAGGGAAACAGAGATCTAGATTCAGGAGATACAGAGATACCCAAAATATCCAGGTAAAGCAGGTACACACCAACACACATACTAATTAAAACGCCAAAAAAGTGATAAAGAATTTTAAAGGTTGCAAGAGGAAAGAGATAGTTACATAAAAAGGAAACCCCATAAATGTTTTAGCTGAATTTTTAGTAAAAATTTTGCAGATAAGGGTCACCTTGGTGGCTCAGCTGGATGTCCAGCTTTGGTTCAGGTCATGATCTCGCAGTCTGTAAGTTTGATCCCCATTTCAGGCTCTGTGCTGACACTCAGAGCCTGGAGCCTGTTTCAGATTCTGTGTCTCCCTTTCTCTCTGCCCCTCTGCCACTCATGCTCTCTCTCTCTCAGAAATAAATAAGTATTAAAAAATTACAGGCAAGAAAGGGGTGGAATGATATTTTTAAAGTGCTGAAAGGAAAATATCTGCAGCCAAAAATATTCTATCCAGCAAGGATATCATTCAGAATAGAAGGAGATGTCTAGGGCCATACCACCCTTAACGCTCCCTATCTCATCTGATCTCAGAATAGAAGGAGAAATAAGGGTGGCCTAGACAAAGAATTGAAAACAAAATTGATAATAAAAGTAAAAAAAAAGACAAAGTACACAAGAAAAAAAATTAAGTATACTTGCAAAAATCGGTCAATAGAAGCACAAAATAAAAGTATGTAAAATATGATACCAGATATCTAAAACGTAGTGGGGAGAGGAGTAATAATGAGTTTAAAAATAAGTGACCACCACTTAATATAGAATACCATATGCACAGATGTTATATATAAACCTAATGGTAATCACAAATCAAAAAATGGCAATAGATATGCAACACATAAAGAGTAACCAATCCAAGTATATAACTAAAGAAAACCAGCAAGCCATGGAAGAAAGAAAAAGAAGAATCAGAGAAAAATTATGAAAATCACGAAACAAGTAAGAAAATGATGATGAATACACATTTATCAATAATTACTTTGACTGTAAATGGATTAAATGCTCCTATCAAGAGAGGTATGATGACAGAGTGGGAAAAAAGAGACCCATATGTATACTGCATAGGAGATACACATTTCAGACCTAAAGACACCTGAAAATAGAAAGTTAGACATGACGGAGAAACACTTATCATGCAAATGGATGTCAAAAGAAAGTTGGGAGGGCACTTATGGGGATGAGCACTGGGTGTTGTATGGAAACCAACCTGACAATAAAGTATTAAAAAAAAAAAAAGGAAACAAAGTTGGAGTAGCAATATTTCGATCAGAACACTAGACTTTAATTCAAATATTGTAAAGAGAATCTCCACACTGCTATTGAGAGGGGCTGCACCATTTTACATTCCCACCAACAGTGTAAGAGGGTTCCCGTTTCTCCACATCCTAGCCAGCAACTCGCGTTCTCTGATTTGCTCATTTTAGCCACTCTGACTGGCGTGAGGTGGTATCTCAATGTGGTTTTGATTTGTACTTCCCTGATGAGGAGGGATGCNCAGAAATAAATAAAAAAAGCATTAAATAAAAGCAATAAAATAAATTGCAATTAAAAGAAGAATCTTACTGGATTATTAATGAAAAAGAAATAAGAATCATTATTTCCCTGATTTTTTATTTCCATTTCCTGGTTTTATTTTCATGTCCTTTCCTTTTCTATTTAAAAAAATAAAAATAAAAAAACAGAAAAAATGAAAAGTTGCATGATATGACTTCAATCTTTTTCTTTCCCATTTACTGAGGCTTGTTTTATTTCCTAATATGTGATCTATTCAAGAGAATGTACCATCTGCAGTTAGAACAAATGTGAATTCTGCTGTTTTAGGATGGAATGTTCTGAATATATCTGTTAAATCCATCTGGTCCAGTGTGTCACTCAAAGTCACTATTTCTTTGTTAGTTTCCTTTTGAAGGATCTGTCCATTGGTGTAAGTAGGATGTTAAGGTCTCTACTATTAATGTGTCACTATCAATTAGTTCCGCTGTTTGTTTTTAACTGTTTTATATATTTGGGGCTCCATGTTGGGTGCACAAATACTTAACAACTGCTATATTTTCTGGTTGGATTATCTTATTATATAATGTCGTTTTTGTCTCTTTTTAAAATCTTTTCTTAAATAGTTTATTGTCAAGTTGGTTTCCATGTAACACCCAGTGTCATGCAACTTTTTTGACCACAACGTTAAGAAACTAAAAATCAAACAAACAAAAAATGCTGGAAATACACAAATACCTGGAGATTAAATAACATGCTACTAAATATTGAATGGGTCAACCAGGGAACCAAAGAGGAAATAGAAATAATCCATGCAGACAAATGAAAATGTAAACACAATGGTCCAAAAACTCTGGGATAAGATAAATGCAGTTCTAAGAGGGAAGATTATAGCAATACAAGCCTACAACAAGAGACAAGAAAAATCTTAAATAAATAACTTAACCTCACAATTAAAGGAGCTAGAAAGAGAACATAACTCCAAACCAGTAGAAAGAAGGAAATACTAAAGATTAGAGCAGAAATAAATGATATTGAAACTAGAAAATAATAGAACAGATAAATGAAATCAGTGGCTGCCTCTTTGAAAAGGCCAATAAAATTGATAAACCTCTAGCCAGACTCATCAAAAAAGGGGGAGGAGGGGAGGCTTCAAACTAAGAAAATCACCAATGAAAAAAGTGAAATAACAAGCTACACCACAGAAATAGAATTTTAAGAGAATATTATGGAAAACTATATGCCAACAAATTAGACAACCGAGAAGAATTGGAAAATTATCCATAAAGATATAATCATCCAAAACTGTAGAAGGAAGAAAGAAAACATTTGAAGAGATCAATTACTAGTAAGGAGATTGAATCTCTAATAGTAAAAACTCCCAACAAACACAAGTCCAGGTCCAGAAGTCTTCACAGATGAAATCTACCAAGCTCTTGGAGAAGAGTTAATACATATTCTTCTCAAATTATTCCAAAAAATAGAAGAAGAAAGAAAATTTGTAAATTCATTCTGGANAATAATACAGAATCAAATCCAAGAATATATTTTAAAAAATCAATCATCACAACAAAGTAGGATTTATTCCTGGGATGCAACTGTTAAATATTCACAAATCAAATAACATAATATATCAAATTAATAAGAGAAAGGATAAAAATCATATGATCATTTCAATAGATGCATAAAAAATATTTGACAAATTATAAACTCCATCCATTATAAAATATCCTTCAACAAAGTAGGTTTAGAGGGAACATACATAAACATAATAACAGTCATATTTGAAAAATTCAGAGCTGGAGCACATCGGTGGCTCAGTCAATTAAGTGTTTGCCTTCAGCTCAGGTCATGATCAGATGGTTTATTAGTTCAAGCCCCATATCAGGGTCTCTGCTGATAAAACAGAACCCACTTTCGATTATCTGTCCCCCTCTCTCTTCCTCTCCTTGGCTTCTGCTCTCTTTCTCTCAATTCTCTTGCTCATTCATTCACTCACTCTCTTTGTCTCTCTCAAAAATAAATAAAACATTGGGAAAAAAACCCACACAACTATCAGTAGCTTCAATGGGGAAAAATGAGATCTCCCTCCCAAATTTCTGTAACAGGCAAGGATGTTCATTCTCTTCATTTTTATTCAACATAGTATTAGAAACCCTTGCAAAAGCAATTATACATCAAAAAGAAATAAAAGGCATCCAAATAGGTGAGGCATCTTTTTGCAGATGATATGATACTGTATATTGAAAAGGTGAAAGATTCCACCAGAAAACTGTTAGGACCAATAAATAAATTTAGTAAAATTGACGGTTACACAATCAATGTACAGAAATCTCTTGTTCTTTTATACACTAATAATGAAGCAGCAGAAAGACAAACTAATAAAACAATAACATTTACAATTACATCAAAAAAGGCTAAGATACCTGGGAATAAACATAACCAAAGACGTGAAACAACTGTACTCTTAAAACTATAAAACGATGATAAAAGAAATAGAAGACAATAGAAAGATATGAAAAGGCATTCCATATACATGGATTGGAAGAAAAAATATTGTTGAAATGTTTATACTACCCAAAGAAGTCTACATATTTAATGTGATCCTTATCAAAATAGCAACATCATTTTTCACAGAACCAGAACAAACAATCTTAAAATTTATATAGAACCACAAAAGATCTGAAATAGCCAAAGCAATGTTGAAAAAGAATAGCAAAGCTGGAAGTATCACAATTCCATATTTCAAGTTATATTACAAAGCTAAAGTGATCAAAACAGTATGGCACTGGCACAAAAATACACACATTGAATAAAGGAACAGACTAGAAAACCCAGAAATTAACCTACAATAAGGCGAATTAATGTTTGGCAAAGCAGGAAAGAGTATTCAATGGGAAAAAGACAGTCTCTTCAAAAACTGCATAGCTACATGCAAAAGAATGAATCTGGATCACTTGTTCACATCATACACAAAAATAAAATCAAAATATATTAAAGACCTCAAGAATTCAGGTCTCAGTTTTTTAGTATTGTTGTATGTAGATGGTTAACATTTTGTTGAAGGTTTTTGCATCTATGTTCATCAGAGATATTAGCTTATAGTTTTATTTTTTGTGTAATGTCTGTTTTTGATATCAGGGTAAGGCTGGTCTCATAGAATGTTTCTGAAGATTTTTCTTTCCCTTCTATTTTCTGCAATAGTTTCAGAAGAAAAGGTATTAACTCTTCTTCAAAGATGTCTGGTAAGAAATAATTGTGAATTTGT
>NW_027527199.1:16118-24356 GCF_008692635.1 Crocuta crocuta
TGTCTGGTAAGATTTAATTTTGATTCTGTCTGTTCCTGGAATTTTATTTATTCTTTTGTTACTAATTCAATTTTATTACTTTTAATCACTCTGTTCAGATTTTATATTTCTTCCTCGTTCAGTTTTGGAAGATTGTATATTTTTAGTATTTTGCTTATTTCTTATAGGTTGTCCAGGTTGTTTACATATAATTTTTCATAGTATTCTCTTATAATACTTTGTATTTCAGAGTTATCAGTTGTTACTTCCCCTCTCATTTCTGATTTTATTTATTTGGGTCCTTTCTCTTCTTTTATTGATGAGTCTGGGTAAGGGTTTATCAATTTTGTTTGTCTTTCCAAAGGACCAGCTTTTCATTTCATTGATATTTTCAAGTATTTTTTAATCTTGCCATTTATTTCTACTCTTATTTATATTTTTTTGTTTCTATTTACCCATGGTTTTTTTTGCCATTCTAGCTTGTTATGGTGTAAGGTTGGATTCTTTACTTGAATTTTTTCTTGTTTTTTGAACCAGGCTTGAATTGCTATATATTTGCCTCTTAGAATTGCTTTTGCTGTAGAGAAAAGGAAGATGGCAGATTAGTAGGGAGTTCCATACTTCCCGCCTGCATCTATGAAACAAAAAAGGGATGAAGCCAAAGGATGCTGAACCACAAGAGTCTGGGAGGAAGAGAAACAGAGTCCACTAAGAAGACAGCTTCATAGGGCTACCTCAAGAAGCAAGCCAAAGTACACATGGTGGAGACTCCAAAATATCACTACGAGTAGGGAAATAAAATAACCGAAGGCACAACAAGAGAAACCAAGGGACACCATTAAAAGAACACTTCCTGAATGGACAGGCCCTGGACAGTCAATGAACCTCCTTTAATATAGCAGTACTCACAGGTGCAGAGCACATAACAAGCTTTTAAAACTGACAAGAGACAGAAAGCTAGCCAAAATGATGAAACGAAAGAACTCTCTTCTAAAGAAATTCCAGGAAGAAGTGGCAGCTAAAGAATTGGTTGAAACAGATATAAGCAACATAACTGAACAAGAATTTATAACAATAGTCATAAAATTAATCCTTGGGGTTGAAAAAGGCATGGAAGACATCAGAGAAGTAATGCTACAAAGAATATGGAGCTTAAAAATAGTTGTGATGAATTAGGAAAATTCTATAAATGAGATGCAAAATAAAATGGAGACATCCAATGCACAGATTGAAGAGGCAGAGAGGAGAATAGGTGAATTAGAAGACACAGTTATAGAAAAAGAGGGAGCTGAGAAAAAGAGAGATAAACTGATCCAGGAGCATGAAAGGAGAATTCAAGAACTGAGTGATACAATCAAATGGAACAATATCCATATCATAGGAATTCCTGAAGAAGAAGAAAGAGAGAAAGGGGCTGAAAGGGTGCATGAACAAATCATAGACAAGAACTTCACCAATCTGGGGAAGGAAACAGACATTGAAATCCTAGAGGCACAGAGAACTCCCCTCTGATGTAACTTGAATCAATCTTCTGAATGACATATCATAGTAAAACTGGCAAAATATAAGGACAAAGAGAATTCTGAAAGCAGGTAGGGATATAAGGGTCCTAACATACAAAGGGTGACATATCAGGGTGATTGCAGACCTATCTACTGAAAGTTGGCAGTCCAGAAAGGAATGACAGGAAATCTTCAATATGATGAAGAGGAAAAATATTCAGCCAAAAATCCTTTATCCAAAACCTGTCATTCAGAATAGAAGGAGAGATAAAAGTTTTCCCAAACAAGCAGAAACTGAAGGAATTCATCACCACTAAACCAGCCCTACAATAAATCCTAAGGGGGACTCTATGAGGGAAATGTAGCAAGGAACAAAAACGACAAGAGAAATCACTACAAGCACGAATCCTACAGAGAACACAATGACTCTAAACCCATATTTTTCAATAATAACACTGAATGTAAATGGAATAAATGCTCCAGTCTAAAAACATAGGGTAGCAGAATGGATAAAACAAAAACAAAAACACGAAACCTATCTATCTGCTGTCTACAAGAG
Source organism: Crocuta crocuta (assembly GCF_008692635.1). Classification (NCBI taxonomy): domain Eukaryota; kingdom Metazoa; phylum Chordata; class Mammalia; order Carnivora; family Hyaenidae; genus Crocuta; species Crocuta crocuta. The sequence goes on from NW_027527199.1 coordinate 18,159, forward strand.
ACTCTTTTAGACCTGAGGACACCTTCAGATTGAAACTGAGGGGATGGAGAAATATCTATCATGTGACTGGAATTCAAAAGAAAGCTGGAGTAGCCATACTTATATCAGACAAATAGAACTTTAAAGTTAAGACAGTAACAAGAGATGAAGAAGGACATTATATAATAATTACAGGATCTATTCATCAGGAAAAGCTAACAATTATAAACATCTATGCACCGAATTTGGAAGCACCCAAATACATAAAACTAATCACAAACAGAAACAATCTTATTAATAAGAATGTGCTAATTTCAGGGGATTTTAATATTCCACTTACAGCAATGGATAGATCAACTAGACAGAAAAATTACTAAAGAAACAATGGACCCGAACGACACATTGGACCAGATGGACTTGACAGATGTATTTAGAAGTCGACATCCAGAGGCTATGGAATTCTGTTTCTTCCTGAGTGCACATGGTACATTCTCCAAGATAGACCACATACTGGGTCATAAAGGAGCCCTCAATAAATATAAAAGAACTGAGATCATACCATGCACACTTTCAAATCACAATGCTATGAAACTTGAAATCAATCACAGGAAAAAGTCTGGAAAACCTCCAAACACATGGAGGTTAACGAACGCCCTACTAAAGAAAAAATGGGCCAATCAGGCAATTAGAGAAGAAATTTAAAAATATATGGAAACAAATGTTGTTGCGATGAGCACTGGGTATATACGGAAACCAATTTGACAATAGACTATTAAAGAAAAAAATAGCCAAGAATTCTTTAAAAATTTTTTAATGTTTTATTTCTGAGACAGACAGCGTGAGCAGGGGAGGGTCAGAAAGAGAGGGCCATACAGAATCTGAGGCAGACCCCAGACTCTGAGCTATCTGTCAGCACAGAGCCCGACATGGGGCTCGAATCAATGAACTGTGAGATCATGACCTGAGCCGAAGGTGGACGCTTAACCTACTGAGCCACCCAGGCACCTCAAGAATTCTTTATCTAGGAATACTTTATTTCAGAATATAAGGAGACATACAGAGTTCGCCCGACAAACATAAACTAATGGGGATGATGACCATTAAGCCAATCTTGCAAGAAATTTTAAGGGAGCCTCTCTGAGTGGAGGAAAAAATAGCAAAGCAACAAAAGACTAGAAAGGACCAGAGAATTTCACTAGAAATACCAACTCTACAGATAACACAACAGCATTAAATTTATATCTTCCAATAATCACTTTGAATGTAAATGGACTAAATGCTCCAATCAAAAGGCATGGGGTATCTGAATGGATAAAAAGCAAGACCCATCTATATGTTGTCTATAAGAGACTCATTTTACACCTAAAGACATTTTATAATTAAAAGTGAGGGAATGGAGAATCATTAATCATGCTAATGGAAGTCAAAAGAAATCCAGAGTAGCCATACTTTTATCAGACAAACTAGAATATGAGCCAAAGACTGTGACAAGAGATGAAGAAAGGCACTACATCATAATTAAGGGGTCTATCCACCAAGAACATCTAACAATTATAGATGTTTATGCCCCCAAAGTGGAAACATCCAAATACAAAAATCAATTAATCACAAACGTAAAGAAACTCATTGACAATAATACCATAATGGTAAAGGACTTTAATACCCCACTTACATCAATGGACAGATCATGTAACCAGAAAATCAATAAGGAATCAATGGCTTTGAGTGACACAATGGACTGGATGGACTTAACACGTATATTCAGAATATATTATCTTAAGGCAGCAGAATAAACATTCTTCTCGAGTGCACACGGAACATTCTCCAGAACAGATCACATACTAGGTCACAAATCAGCCCTTAACATATACAAAGTGATCAAGATCATACCATGGATATTTTTGGACCACAACACTTGGTGGTCCAAAACTTGAAACTTGAAGTCACGCCACAAGAAAAATTGTGGAAATCCCTCAAAACCATAGAGTTTAAAGTATATCTTACTAAAACATGAATGGGTTAACCAGGAAAATAAAGAAGACATTTTTAAAAAATACATGGAAGCAAACGAAAATGAAAATACGACATTCGCAACCCTTTGGGATGCAACCAAGGCAGTCTTAAGAGGAATGTATATTGCAATTCAGGCCTATCTCACGAAGTAAAAAAGGTCCCAACTACACGCTTTAACCTTACAGCTAAAATATCAGTAAAAAGAATATCAATGAACTCTAAATCCAGCAAAAGAAAGAAAATAATAGAGATTAGAGCAGAAATAAACAATAGAGAAACAACAAAACAACAACAAAAAGTAGAACAAATCACTAAAACTAAGAGCTGGTTCTTTGAAAGCATTAACAAAATGGATAACCCCCTAGCCAGGCTTATCAAAAAGAAAAGAGAAAAGACCACAATATATAAAATCATGAATGAATGAGGAGAGATCACAACCAACAACACAGAAATACCAACAATTATAAGAGAATATTATGAAAAATTAAATGCCATCAAACTGAGCAATCTGAAAGAAATAGACAAATTTCTAATAACTCACAAACTACCAAAACTGAAACAAGGTGAAATAAAAAATTTGAACAGGCCCATAATCAGCAAAGAAATTTAATCAGTAATAGAAAGTCTCCCAACAAACAAAAGCCCTGGACAGATGGCTTCCCAGGGGAATTATACCAAACATTTAAAGAAGAATTATAGCTATTCTTCACAACTTGTTCTGGAAAATAAAAATGGAGGGAAATTTTCCAAACATTCTATGAAGCCAGCATTAGTTTGATTCTAAAACCGAAGACCTCCTTACAGAAGAGAGATACAGGCCAATATCTCTTATGAAAATGGCTGCAAAATTTATCAACAGGGTAGTAGTAAATCAAATCAAAAGCACATTAAGAGAATTATTTACCATGATCAAGTGGAATTTATTCCTGGGATACAGGGCTGGTTCAATATTTGGATATCAATCAACATGATATACCACATTAATAAAAGAAAAGATAAGAACCATATGATCTTTTCAATACATACAGAAAAAGCAGTTGACCAAAACAGCATCGATTCTTGATAACAACCTTCAACAAAGTAGGGATAGATGGAACATGACTCAACGTCATAAAGGCCATATACGAAAGACCCACAGCTAATATCATCCTCAATGGGGAAAAACTCATAAACTCTGCTTTGTGACCAAGACAAGACAAGATGCCCACTGTCACCATTACTATTTAATACAGTAATGGAAGTGTTACCTTCAGCAATGAGATAGAAAGGAAAAGGAAAGGAAAGGAAAGGAAAGGAAAGGAAAGGAAAGGAAAGGAAAGAAAAGAAAAGAAAAGAAAAGAAAAGAAAAGAAAAGAAAAGAAAAGAAAAGAAAAAGAAAAGAAAAGAAAGAAAAGAAAACAAAAGAACAAAAGAAAGAAAAGCCATCCAAATTGGCAAGGAAGAAGTCAAGCTTTCACTATTTGCAGATGACATAATACTCTAAGCAGAAAACCTCTAAGACTTAACCAAAAAATTGCTAAAACTAATACATGAATTCAACAATTCACAGGATATAAAATCAGTGTGCAAAAAATCTGTTGCATTTCTATACAACTATAATATGGATATTAAAGAGGGCACCTGTGATAAATACTTGGTGTTGTATGTAAGTGATGAATCACTGAGTTATACTTCTGGAACCATTATTGCACTGTTAAACTAACTAAAATTTAAATAAGTAAATAAATAAGCAGAAACAGTAAATGAAGAACAGAAAAAGAGAAAACAATATATAGAAAACAAAATTAAAAGGCAGATATAATTTCAGTTATATCAATAATATTACATGAAATAAATTGAATATTTTTATTCTAAAACAGAGATTGTCAGACTGGATATGGAGGAGGGCACTTGTTAGGATGATCACTGGGTGTTATATGTAAACCGACTTGACAATAAACTATTTAAGGGAAAAAAATCATAATGTAACTAAATGCTGTGTAAAGGAGGCAGACTTTAGATTCATAGATGTAAATTAAAAGTAAATTGATGAGAAAAGACATTGATATAAATATAAATCACAGAAAAGTTTAAGTTACTATACTAATACAAAAGTAAACTTTAAAACAAAAAGAAATTATTATAGATAGGGTTATTTTATCATTTTATAATGATAAAACTGTCAATCAGGAACTATGAACCAATTATAAACATAAATGACTCTCACAACAGAATACCAATGTATTTGAAAGAAAAACTGGCAAAGGATGAAATATTCAATTAAATGCTTCGATACACACTTTCAATAGTGAATAGAACAATTGGACACAACATCAAGAAAAAGGAAGATTTAATCAACTCAATAATTCGACTTGAAGTAAAATTCATTTGTAGTACACTCCATCCTACAAAAGAGAATGTACATTTTTCTAAACTACACATGAAACATTCTCTGAGATAGACCATATGCTAGGCCACAAACTTCAACACATCTAAAATGTAGAAATAATACAAAGTATGTTCTCCAACAACAATGAAATGAAATTAGAAATCAATAGTAGGAAAATTTTGGGAAATTTAGAAAACATGGAAATTAAACAGCATACTCCTAAATAAACAATGGTCCAAATAAGTGGTAAAAAGTAAAATTAAAAAATAATTCGATATGGGTCAGCTGGGTGGCTCAGTTAGTTAAGCGTCCAACTATTGATTCTGGCTCAAGTCATGATCTCATGGTCATGAGATGAATCCCTACGTGGGGCTATCCACTGGGTGTAGAGCCTGGTTAAGATTCTTTCTCTTCCTCTCCCTCTCCTCCTCCCTGCATCAAAAAACAAATTGAGATGAATGAAATGAAGACAGCACATGCTAAAACTTGTGAGACATAACTAAAGTAGTTCTTAGAGGAAAATTTATAACTCTAAATGTCTATACTAAGGAAGAAGAAAGATCTTAAATTGATAACCTAACGTTCCCCTTTAGGAAACTGGAATAAGACTAGAGTGATATCAGCAAGATGGTGAAGTAGGAGGCCCTGAACTCTCCTGCCCACAAACTCTGATTCAGCAACAATCTATAGGTAAATTTCTATTGTGAAAAATCCAAAAACTAATTGAAAAGCTCCTGCACCCCAGGTAAATGTGAAACCATACTCACTAAAGTCAGTAGAGAGGTTCTGAACACACTAATGCTGTAGTTCGTGCTTCCAATGTAGCATCTTATGTTCAGAAAAAGACCTTATAGCTTGAAACTTTTCCCAAGGAATGAAAGGGATTGGTACATGTGTCTAGTATTTCAATATTCAGAAGGGACTTCCCAGAGGAATGGTTTCTGTTTTGCCTGTCTTGTGGTTCTAATGGCTGTGGCAGAGTCTAGCTGCCTAGGAGAGAATGGAAATGGCAGCTCAGGGCGGTAGATGCAATAAATCCTCCTCCTGTTCAGCACAAAGCCAGTGAGAAAAAAATTCCGACTTCAGATTACAACTGGGGAGGTAAAGATAATCCACAAGTCCAACACTTCTATTTATCTGGGATTGTCAAAAGAACTGGCATTGGTCTAGCTACTCTGTCAGTGGAGGAAGAGTACTTCACAAAGATTCAGAGGCCACAGGTACATAATTGAAAAATAATGAGCAGTGGGTGTGGGGATGAGTAAAAGGTAGTGACAATCAGCTTACCACCTAAAATAAGATCCTGTCACTTCTAAAATTTATAAGTTACAAGCATGTTAAGTTAAATTAAACAACAAGAACTTGGGAAGATATCCACATAGGAACTAGGGGAGGATGCATAGGACATTAAAAGCTACGTAGGTTTTTTGCATTGTTGGGGGAGAATTTCTAAAATATGTTATGAATTTTTATACAAATATATATTTTTCTGTGGAAATACTAAAAGTAATCATTGAAATAAGAAAATAATATGTATTTTAATTAAGTAAGGAAACCAATAAACCCATTTATACCAACATAAGACAATAAAGTGAAAAAATGAAATGAGAAAACACTAGCAGAGCTGGAAGAGTTCAAATATATTATAATCATTATAAGAGTGAATCAACAAAATTCAACTACTAAAAACGGAGACTTTCAGATTGGTTTTCTTTTCTTTTATTTTTTATTGAGACATGGCATATAACATTGTGTTGGTTTTTGGAGTAAAATATAATTATTTAATATACTTGCATATTGAAAAAATTCTTACTAAAATACATAAAATTAACATCCAT
>NW_027527199.1:25650-35803 GCF_008692635.1 Crocuta crocuta
AACATTGTTGACTATCCTAACCATGCTACACATTACATCTCTGAGACTTACATATCTCATAACTGGAAGCTTTTACCCTTTGATGACCTTCACTCATTTTGCCTACTCACCACTATATGCTAATGGAAGCCACCAATCTGTTTTCTGCATTTATGAGTTCTGTTTTCTTTTTTTTTAATTCTACATATAAGTAACATCATACAGTATTTGTTTTTCTCTAATTTTCCTTAGCATAATGCCCACAAAGTTGATCCCTATAGTCAAAAATGGAAAAATTCCTTTCTTTTTTTGATAACCAAATGATATTATGTGGATAGATAGATCGATCGATTGATCGATCGATAGATAGATAGATACATAGATACATAGATAGATGTTCTTTATTCGTCCATTGATCGATAGTTAGGTTGTTTCCATGTTTGGGCTATTGTAAATAATGCTGCAATGAACATGGAAAAGCAGATATCTCTATGAGACANTTTTCTCCACATCCTTGTCAACACTTGTTAGGTGTTGTCTTTTTAATTTTTTAGTGTTTATTCATTTTTGGGAGAGAGGGAGAGAGAAAGACAGACAGACAGAGAGACAGAGCACAAGCTGGGAAGGGGCAAAGAGAGGGAGGCACAGAATCTGAAGCAGGCTCCAGGCTCTGAGCTGTCAGCACAAAGCCCAATGCGGGGCTTGAAAACACAAACTGTGAGATCATGACCTGAACTGAAGTCGGACGCTTAACTGACTGAGCTATCAAGGCACCCCTTGTTGTTTGTTGCCTTAATTTTTATGACAACCATTATAACAGGTATAATGTGGTAACTCAATGTGGTTTTGATTTATATTTCCCTGATGATTAGTGATTTTGAGTACCTTTGCATGTACCTGTTGGTTATTTGTATGTGTTTCTTTTAAATGTTTATTCAGATCCTCTGCCCATTTAAAATTCAGATTTTTTTTTATTTTTGGTGTGTGTGTGTATGTGTATGTGTATGTGTGTGTTTTGTTTGACTATTTATTGTATAAGTTTTTTATTTATTGGATATCAATGCTTTATCAAATAAATGACTTGCTAATACTCTCTCCAGTTCCAAAAAAGTTGCTTTTTTGTTTTGTTAATATTTTCCTTTCCAGTGGAAAATCTTTTTAATTTGATGTAGTTCCACTTGTTTATTTTTCCTTTTGTTTCCTTTGCTTTCTGTGTCAAATAAGACATTCATTGTGAAGACTGATGTTAATGAGTTCACTCCTCGTTTTCTTCTAGGAGTTTTTCGGTTTCACATGTTCCATTCAAATATTCAATCCATTTTGAGTTGATTTTTATGTATGGAAAGATAGTGATCCAGTTTCACTCTTTTGTATGTGGCTGTCAAGTTTTCCAAACACCATTTATTAAAGAGACTATGGTAACCGGGGCGCCTGGGTGGCTTAGTCGGTTAAGCATCCGACTTTTGCTTGGGTCATGATCTCACGGTTCGTGGGTTCGAGCCCCGCGTCGGGCTCTGTGCTGACAGCTCAGAGCCTGGAGCCTGCTTCGGATTCTGTCTCCCTCTCTCTCTGACCCTCCCCTGCTCACGCTGTCTCTCTCTCTCTCTCTCTCCTAAAAAAATAAAAAATAAAAAAAAAGAGACTATGGTAACCTTGTTGCATATTCTTGGCTCCTTTGTCGCAAATTAATTGACCATAAATATATATATGTGGATTTATTTCTGGGCTCTCTATTCAGATTGAATTTTTAATAACCTACTTCCATGCTGTTTAGAACGAGTACACCTATAAAAACATAAAACTGCTAGATTGAGCATGAAGGCATTTCACTTTCCAGGCTAAATCACCCCAACAATCTTCATCTGCTTATTGTTCATAAATGGTGATGGTATGAAAATTTACATTCTGTTTCCCACCTTAAACTTGTTTTTATTTCTGTGTGCAATGCATACAGTTGGCTTTAGGCATTCCTCAGAAGTAGATTCCTTAAAACAACAAAAGTTATCTTACCAAAAAATTAAATCAATCAAGTACACATATATAGGTATGCTAGTATGTATGTAAGATGTTTTGTTTAAAAGCTGAAAACAAAATTCATCAAACCAATAGCTTTTCTTTGTATAATATTACTAACATTAACTGAATACTGATATATGCAAAGCATTGTTCTAAGTACTTTAGATTTATTATATCATTTAATCCTCACAATGAAAATACTGAGAGATAGTTACTGCTGTCATCCTCTTCTTGTAGAGAAGGAAAATGGTGCAAAGAGAGGTACATTAACTTGCCTAAGACTAATACAAAGCAAATGTTTGTACTCAGACTGTGAGGCTCTAGGGCTTACAATATTATTTTGTTTACTGTATCTCCTTTCTAAATGATCTACATTCTTTGAATCATAAAACAAGAGGGACATCTGGGTGGCTCAGTCGGTTAAGCGTCAGACTTCAGCTCAGGTCATGATCTCATGGTTCATGGGTTCGAGCCCTGTGTCGGGCTCTGTGCTGACAGCGAGCGCAGAGCCTGGAGTCTGCTTTAGATTCTGTATCTCCCTCTCTCTCTGACTCTCCCCTGCTCACGTTCTCTCTCTCTCTCTCTCTCATTCTCTCTCTCTTTGTCTCTCAGAAATAAATAAAACATTAAAAATAATTAAAAAAATTTTTTTTTTAAATTTAAAAAAAACACAAAGTAAATATTTTACTTTTTGTGGGAAGGCNTCAGAGAGAGAGGGAGTCACAGACTGAAACAGGCTCCAGGCTCTGAGCTGGCAGTCAGCACAGAGCCCGACGCGGGGCCCGAACCCACGAACCGCGAGATCATGACCTAAGCGAAAGTCGGACGCTTAACCGACTATGCCACCCAGGCGCCCCTCAACATTTTATTTTTAAAATAATGATTAAGTGTCAGGTCATTAGTATGAAATATTTTAATCCTTTGGTATTACAAAATGTTCCTAAGTGGTAATAACAAGAGAAGGTATATTGTACTTTTAAAATAGTCCAGGAAATAAAACCAAGGTCTCCAATGAATTAAGAAATAAAATGAGCACTCCCATTAGCAAACACAGGTATTAAATACTTGTGTTTTTTTAGACTTAGGTACATTGGGTTTTGGGTCTCTATCAGTAAAAGTACAATGGAAGTTTTCCAAGAAGCTGCTGGACTTGCCAGCAAAGGAAAAAAGGCCTCATGGTTATTTTTTTTTTCAAAGTCTTATTTAAATTCTAGTTAGTTGACACACTGTGTAATATTAGTTTTAGGTGTAGAATTTAGTGATTCATCACTTACATACACTGCATAGTGCTCATTATAAGTGCCTTCCATAGTCCCAAAACACATTCTACTTATTCCCAACCCGCACTCCCTGCCTGTCCACCTTGCCTCTAGGAACACTCAAGTTTATTCTGTATAGTTAGAGTCTGTTTTCTGGCATGCCTCTCTTTTCCCCCCACCAATATTCATTTGTTTTGTTTCTTAAATTCCACATATGAGTGAAATAATACACTATTTATCTTTCTCTGACTGACTTATTTTGCTTAGCATGATGCACTGTAACTGCATCCACATCATTGCAAATGGCAAGATTTCATTTTTATATGGCTGAGGAATACTAAAATGATGGACATTATTGTTAATAATGCTGCTATCAACATCAGGACGCATGTATCCCTCCAAATCAGTATTTTTTTACCCTTTGAGTAAATGCCTGGTGGTGTTATTGCTGGATCATAAGGTAGTCCTATTAACTTTCTGAGGAAACTCTGTACTGTTTTCCAGAGCAGCTGCACCAGATGCATTCCCATCCACAGTGTCAGAGACTTCCCCTTTGTATGTATCCTTACCAACACCTGTTGTTTCCTGTGTTGTTAATTTTAGACATTATGACAGGTGTCAGGTGATATCTCATTGTAGTTTTGATTTGTGTTTCTTTGATGATCAGTGATGTTGAGCATCTTCTCATGTCTATTAACCATCTGTATGTCTTTGGAAAAATGTATTTGTATTTGCATGTTTTCTTTCCATTTCTTAACAGGATTATTTGGTTTTTGGGAGTTCAGTTTGTAAGTTCTTTATACATTTTGAATACTAAAATTTAATCAGATATTTCATTTGCAAATATTCATTCCCATTAAAGGATGCCTTTTACTTTTGTTGATTATTTCCTTCACCGTGCAGAAGATTTTACTTTGATGAAGTTCCTATTGTTTACTTTGCCTTTGTTTCTCTTACCTGAGGAGACATATATAATGAGAAGTTGTTATGGCAGATGTCAAAGACGTTACTGCCTGTGTTCTCCTCTAGGATTTTATTTATTTATTTACTTTTTATTATAGTTTATTGTCAAGTTGGTTTCCATCTCCTCTAGTATTTTAATGGTTTCCTACTTCCCATTTAGGGCTTTCATCTACGTTGAATTTATTTTTGTGCATGGCGTAAGAAAGTGTCCAGTTTCTTTCTTCTGCATGTGGCAGTCCAGATTTCCCAAACCATTTTTTGAAGAAACTGTCTCTTTTCCATTGGATATTCTTTCCTGTTTCGCCAAGGATTAGTTGATCCTATAGTTTTGGGTTCATTTCTGGGTATCAATTCTGTTCAGTTAGTCTATGTGTCTATGGTTGTGCCAGCAACATATTGTTTTGATTACTACAGCTTTGTAGTATAATTGACATCTGGTGCCGCCTTCCTCAGCAGCGCACGGGAGAAGAATGAGGCACAAACAAGTCAGCTGCAAGAGAAAGGGAGCAGGGAACAACAACTCAGAGAGACTGTCGTCACGAACAACTCCACATTCTCATATTTATTGGACAAGTGATACTCAACCAATGAAAGACTTTAAGATTGTTCTAGTGTTCAGAGAGTGATCACATGAGAAAAAAAAGAATTTGCTTAGGTAAGTACGTTATGGCTGATCATGCATAATCAATGAGTTTCATCAGATCAGGTGGTTTCTGAGGAAGTGGAGAAGTAAAGACAAAAAAAGCAGGCAGACTTCCACTCTGAGTGAGCCAGGCATTCCCACCTGCTTGACTCTCGTGTCATAAATCAGCTGCTTTCCCAGAGGAAGAGCTTTTCGTAGATCTATATTAATCATTTATTAATCATTATACAGTTTTGTACACTGTTTTTCTCCAAAGCTGTATTTTAAGTATCACATTGTTCCGAGGGGCCGTCACATCTGGAATTTTGATGCCTCCAGCTTTGCATTTCTCTTTTAAAATTACTTTGACTATTCAGAGTCTTTTGTGATTCCATACACATTTTAGAATTATTTATGCTAATTCTGTGAAAAAATCTGTTAGTATTTTGATAGGATTTGCATTAAATGTGTAGACTGTGTAATATAGACATTTTTACTAAATTTGTTCTTCCAATCCATGAGCATTAGAGGTTTTGGAATTTCAATGTGTCATCTTCATTTTATTTCATCAGTGTTTTATTATTGTCAGAATACAGATCATTTACTTCTTTGGTTAGGTTTATTCCTAGGTATCTTGTGCTTTTTTCTGAAATTGTAAATGGATTCAATTCTTTGATTTTTTTTCTGCTACTGTATTATTGGTGTATAGAAAAGCAATAGATTTCTGCACATTGATTTTGCATACTGGGACTTTCTGAATTTGTGTATCAGTTCTAGCAATTTAGTGAAGTCTTTTGGGTTTTCTATATAGAGCATTATGTGATCTACAAATAGTGAACATTTGATTTCATTCTTGCTGATTTGGATGTCTTTTATTTCTTTTTGTTGTCTGATTCCTGAGGCTAGGACTTCCAGTACTATGATAAATAACAGTGGTGAAAGTTGACATCCCTGACTTGTTCCTGATTTTAGGGAGAAAACATTCAGTTTTTTTCCCCATTGAGGATGATATTAGCAGTGGATTTTTCGTGTATGGTATTTATGATGTTGAAATATGTTCCCTCTATCCTTACTTTGTTGAGGGTTTTTGTCAAGAATGGACGCTCTACTTTGTTTTTTCTACACCTTAAAAAATGTTTTTTTCTCCTTTCTGCAGCTTGAGAGACTTACACGTATCTTATCCTTTGTTTTGTTAATGTGGCATATCACATTGATTGACTTGTGTATATTAAACCCACCTTGCAGCCCAGGATTAAATTTCACTTGATCTTGGTGAACTATTCTTTTAGTGTACTGCCAGGTTCAATTTGCTAGTACTTTATTGAGAATTTTTGCATCCATGTTCATCAGAGATAATTGGTCTATACTTCTCTTTTTTAGTGGAATCTTTGGTTTTGGAACCAGGGCAATGGTGGCCTCATAAAATGAGTTTGGAAGTTTTTCATTCATTTCTATTTTCGGGAATAGTTTGAGAAGAATAGGTATTCATTATTCTGTTTAATTTTTTTTAAAAAAAAGTTTAATGTTTATTTTTGAGATGAGGGAGAGAGACCATGAGTTGGGGAGGAGCATAGAAAGGGAGGGACACAGAATTCAAAGCAAGCTGCAGGCTTTGAACTGTCAGCACAGAGCCCAACGTGGGGCTCAAACTCACAAACTGCAAGATCATGACCTGAGCTGAAGTCGGACGCTTAACCAACTGAGTCATCCAGGCACCCTGGTAATTATTATTCTTTAAATGTGTGCTAGAATAATCCTGGGAAGCCATATGACCCTGGACTATATTTTGTTGGGAGATTTTTCATTACTTGTAAGTTTCTAGGAATTTATCCATTGCTCCAAATTGTCTGATTTCTGGGTATATAATTTTTCATAATATTCTTTTAATATGGTTTGCATTTCTTTGGTGTTGGTTGTGGATCTCTCCTCTCTCATTTGTGATTTTATTTATTTGTGTGATTTATTTATTGCTTTTGATAAGTCTGGCTAGGTGATAATCAATTTTATAATTCTTTCAAAGGACCAGCTCCAGGTTTCATTGATATGTTCTATGGTTGTTTTATTTCCATATCATTTATTTCTCCACTAATCTTTATTATGACGTCCCTTCTGATGGGTTTAAGTTTTGTTTGTTGTTCTTTTTTCTTGTTCTTTTAGGTGTAAGATTAGGTTGTTTATTTGGGATTTTCCTTGTTTTCTATTTGTTTGTTTGTTTGATAAGCCTGTTATGCTATTTATATTTCTCTCTTAGGACCACTTTTGCTGCAACCCAAAGGTTTTGGACCATTGTGTTTCCATTATCATTTGTTTCTAAGAATTATTATTTCTTCTTTAATTTCCCGGTTTACCCATTCATTCTTTAGTATGATGTTCTGTACGTTCCATGTACTTGTGGTATTTCCAAATGTTTTCTGTCTTGACTTCAAAATTCAGAATGTAGTAATAAAACATGAAGGATGTGATCTCATCTTTTTGTGTCAATGTTGAGGACTGATTTGTGACCTAGTAAGTGCTCTATTCTGGAGACTGTTCAGTGTGCACCTCAAATAAAATGTGTATTCTGCTGCTTTAGGATGAAAAGTTCTGAATATATCTGTCTATTTATTTAATTTTTAATGATTTCAGAATAGAATTTAGTTATTCATCACTTAAATATAACACAATGCCTATTCCAGCAACTGGACCACTTAATGCCCCTTGCCCATTTAGTCCATCCCACCACTGAACATCCCGCCAGCAACCCTCAGTTTGTTCTTTGTATTTAGGAATCACTTATAGTTTTTATCTCATAAAGTTTTTTTAAATTAATTTTGCTTCTATTCCCTATGTTCATCTGTTTTGTATCTTAAATTACAAAATGAGTTAAATCATGTGATATTTGTCTTTCTCTGATTAATTTCACTTAGCATAATACACTCTAATGTCCTCCACTTTGCTGCAAATGGCAAGGTTTCATTTTTTTCATTGCTGGATAGTATTNTTTTGTATTTCTATGGTATATTCTATAATGTCTGTTCTTTAATTTGTAATTTTACTTAAGTCATACTTCTCTTTTCCTTGGTAAGTCTAGCTTTTTTTTATCTTTTTGAAAAACCAACTTGTTTTCATTGATTTTTTACGATTCTTTATTTTGTTTATTTCTGCTCTATTCTTTGTTGTTTCCCCCTTACTGATAATTTTGGGCTTAGTATGTTCTTTTTTTTTTTTTTTCAATTTATTTGAGGTAGAAAGTTAAATTGTTTATTTGAGAACTTTTTTTCTTAATGTATGCTAATTATTATAAATTTCTTTCTTGTACTGTTTTTGCTGCATCTCAAAAGTTTTAGTATGTTGTGTTTCCATTTCTATTTGTTTCAAGATACTTCCATTTCCCCTTTGATTTCTTCTATTGATTGTTCAGATAGTGTGCTGTTTAATTTCCATATATTTGTGAGTTTTCCAGTTGTCCTCCTGTAATATATTTCTAGCTTCATATCATTATATTTGGGAAAAAATAATTGTTATTATTTCAATTTTTAAAATTTTCCATGAATGTTTTCATGACCTAAGATCTTATCTATTTACTTTGCAGAATATTTTGTGTGTACTTGAGAGGTATATTCTTCCACTTTAAGATAGAATGTTCTTTATGTTACTGTTAGGTCCATTTGATCTAAAGTATAGTCTAAGCCCAATGTTTCCTTATCGATTTTCTGTCTAGATGTTCTGTTTATTGCTGAAAATGGAGTACTGAAATTCCTTACTCTTATATTGTCTATTTCTTCCTTAGGGTCTGTTAGTAATTTCTTAACAAAAAATGTTATCTACATCCGGGGGCATTTATATTTACAATTCTAAATATAATTCATCCCTTTATAAAATAACTTTCTTTTTTTTGTTATAGTTTCTGACGTAAAGCCTATTTTGTCTAATATAAGTATAAGTACCCCTGTACTCTCTTGGTTTCCATTTGCATGGAATATCTGTTTTCTTCCTTTCATTTTGAACCTATATATGTCCTTAAAGCTGAAGTGAATCTTTCATAGGGAACATAGAGTTGAGTGGTGTTATTTTGTTTTTAAATACATTCAGTCACTTTATGCCTTTTGGTAGACAATTGAATCCATTTACATTTTTTAAACATTTTTATAGTTTATTTATTTTTGAGACATAAAGAGACAGAACATGAGTGGGGGAGGGGCAGAGAGAGAGGGAGACCAGAATCTGAAACAGGCCCCAGGCCCTGAGCTATCTGTCAACACAGAGTCCAACTCGGGGCTCGAACCCACGAACCGCGAGATCATGACCTGAGCCGAAGTGGACGCTTAACCGGCCGAGCCACCCAGACACCCCGAACCCATTTACATTTAAAGTAATTATTGATAGGTAAAGACTTAGTAATGCCATATTTTTAATTATTGTCTGACTTTAAAAATTCTCTTATTCCTTTCTTTCCCTCTTGCTGCCTTCCTTTTAATTGATAATTTTATGTAGTCGTATGCTTTGAATCCTTTCTCTTTAACTTTTGTGTATCTACTATAGGACTTTTCTTTGTAATTACCATAAGGCTTACATAAAGCATTTTACAGTTATAACAGTTTATTTTAATCTTATGACAACTTAACTTCAATCACATAAAAAACTTTAATCCTCCATGAAAATATTTTGTTTTTCATTTTTATTTTGCATCCTTAGACAAATTATACTAGCTATAATTATTTTTAATACTTTTGTATTTTAACCTTTATACTAGAATTAAATGATTAGCATACCACTATGTTATTGTATTATAGTATTCTGAATTTGAATATCTACTTCCTTTACAGTGTGTTTCATGTTTTCATATTAAACAGACACTATCGAAGCATCTTAGAACACCATAATTCCTAATTTCCCATAATTATTTTTGTTACACATCATCAATTCAATAAACACTATCTCATACATCTAATTACTAAGAGCCACCAAAATCTATCTCATATCAAATTCATCAGTAAGTCTCATCAAATCTACTTTCAAACAGTATCTCAAATTCAACTTACTTCTTTCGCTCTGTGTGAATTATTATACTTAGCTAATCAAAGCTCAATTATTCTCACCCCGAATGTTTTAATTAGTTGCTAATAGACTCCCTGCTACTGTTTTTCCCATCCTTGTCTGAAATCTAAATGCCACACAGGATTTTAAAAATTGTATTATACAGCTCTCTTCTAAAGCCCATGGCTTTCCAATTTCATTTAAACTAAAATATAATCCTTTTTTTTTTACCATGGCCTAAAATGTCTTACCTAATAAGATCTTGTACTACTGTGATATGAATTTTAATCAAGCCTCC
>NW_027527199.1:35855-37082 GCF_008692635.1 Crocuta crocuta
AGCCTCCCCATAACCCCATCTTCCTCAACCCATCCTGACCCTCACATATTATGACGTTGTTACATTTGCTTCTTTTATTCTTTTCCTCATTGTGAACCAACTTATTCTCATGTTGCCCTTTTTGAATTTACTATTCTTTTTTCCTGGAATGTGCATTCATTTTTTAATTTTTAAAATCTTTTCATTTATTTTTGAAAGAGAGAGACAGAAAGGGTGTGAGCAGGGGAGGGGCAGAGTGAGAGGGAGACACAGAATCGGATGCAGGCTCCAGGTTCTGAGCTGTCAACACAGAGCCCAACTCAGGGCTCAAACTCACAGACCACGAGATCATCACCTGAGCCTAAGTTGGCTGCTTAACTGACTGAGCCCGCCAGGTGGCCCTGGAATGTGCATTTTATGTATCTATACTAAATTCAGGAATCCACCAAAATAACACTTCCTATAAAAAGCATTCTCTAAACTTGTTGATCTATTTTAAATTCAGTTTCCCTCCAAAAGCCACTTTCTATCATATTATCCTATTTTATTTTTTTCATTGAATCTGTCCACTTATTAATTATCTTGTTTTTCTCTTTATTGGTTTATTAACTGTCTTGCCATTATGATATAAACTCTGTAAGAGTGGTGCCAGTTTCTGTCTCACTCATTTTCAAACATGTAGCATCTGAGAAAGTGCCTAGCACATAGAAGTCTTTTTTTTAATTCTTTTATTTAATTTTTTTACGAATAGTTTATTGTCAAATTAGTTTCCACATAACACCCAGTGTTCATCCCCACAAGTGTCCTCCTCCATGCCCATCCCCCCTACCCCCACATCCACCACTCCTCAGTTTTTGTCAGCATTCAAGAGTCTCTCATGGTTTGCCTCTCTCCCTTTCCCCCACCCTTTCCCCCCTTCTTCTCCCCCTTGTTCCTCAGTTAAGTTCCTCCTAATCCTCCTATATGTGCAAACATATGATATTTGTCCTTCTCTGCCTGACTTATTTCGCTCAGCATAACACACTCAAGGTCCATACACGTGGCTACACATGGACAGATTTCATTCTTTCTCATTGCCATGTAGTATTCCATGGTATAGATAAACCACATCTTCTTGATCCGTTCGTCCATTGATGGACACATAGGCTCTTTCCATGTTTTAGATATCGTTGAGAGTGCTGTTATGAACATCGGGGTCCATGAGCTCCTATGCATCAGCATTTCTATATCCCTTGGGTAAATTTCTAG
>NW_027527200.1:0-209 GCF_008692635.1 Crocuta crocuta
TCACTACCAAAATTCACACGGGAAGAGAGAGAAAATCTGAACAGATCCAAAACTAGTAAAGAAATCAAATCAGTTATCAAAAATCTCCCAACAAATAAGAGCCCTGGACCTGATGGCTTCCCTTGGGAATTCTACCAGACATTTAAAACAGAATTAATACGCATTCTTCTCAAGCTATTCCAAAAGACAGAAATCAAAGGAAAACTTCC
>NW_027527200.1:234-577 GCF_008692635.1 Crocuta crocuta
TGAGAAGCCCTCAGCTAACATCATGATCAATGGGGAAAAACTAAGAGCCTAAAATCAGGAACACGAAAGGGATGTCCACTCTCTCCACTGTTGTTTAACAGAGTGCTGGAAGTCCTAGCATCAGCCATCAGACAACAAAAGGAAATACAAGGCATCAGAACTGGCAAAGAAGAAGTCAAACTCTCAGTTTTCACAGACTACTTGATACTCTACATAGAAAACCTGGCAGACTTGACCAAAAGCCGAATAGAGCTGATCCATGAATACAGCAAAGTTGCAGGATACAAAATCAATGTAGAGAAATCGGTTACATTTTTATACACCAACAGTGAAGCAACAGAAA
>NW_027527201.1:0-503 GCF_008692635.1 Crocuta crocuta
TGAACAGACACCAGTGCTTTCTCTGCACAGGCTCAGCGACCCTGAAAAAGAGCTGTGAGGTCAGGGGTGCAAAGTGGGCGGGCCCATCTCCCTCCAGGCCACTGCCCTTCCCACTGAGCCTGGGCAGCTCTGAACCCCCCTCAACACAGGCAGGCAGTACTGACAATAACGTGGACAACAAGACCTTCACCCGGCCCTTCCTGAGAAGAGACTCTAGGCTCAGCATCTACAGGAACTGGACGTACCGTGAGTCTCTGATCCCGCTCACTGTACCATCTGCACACATTGTCCATGGAGCCCATGGCTCAGCAGCCTCTACAATACACTTCCCTTGTCCCTGGGCCCCATATGGTGTAATGCACAGCTGTGGTCATCTGAAATTCTCAACGACTTTCTCTTTAAACTTATGCGAGATAAGTGAAGTCTAAACTTATGCGAGGTAAGTGAAGTTCTTATTCGACTTAAATACAAAGAGGAGGCAATGGTGTTGCAGGAAGCACGGT
>NW_027527202.1:0-451 GCF_008692635.1 Crocuta crocuta
CAGCACAGAGCCCCACCACAGGGCTCGACCCCAGGACTCCAAGATTTTGAGCCAAAATGAAGAGTCAGTCGCTCAACTGACTGAGCCACCCAGACACCCCCAGAGTCTCCCATTCTAATAAGAGGAAGCATCTGAAGCCCTGAGAACTTCTAGGTTTGATGACTGAGAAACAACATATAAAATGACTTAAAGGTTTCATATATGTTACATGATATTCTTTAGAAACTCACCTATCTNCTATCTGTGGGGCACCTGGGTGGCTCACTCAGTTAAGCATCAGACTCTTGATTTCAGCTCAGGGCATGATCTCACAGTTCACGAAAACTCATCACTATCAGTGCAGAGCCTGGTTGGAATTCTGTCTCTCTCCCTCTCTCTCTGCCCTTCCCTGCTCTCTCTCTCTCGCTCTCAAAAGTAAATAAACTTAAGAAGAAAAAAAGAAACTCACCTG
>NW_027527203.1:0-815 GCF_008692635.1 Crocuta crocuta
GTGAGCCAGTTAGACGAAGGCAACAAACTGAAAGATTTTTAGTACCCTTTCATAAGGCTGCATAACTCTCCATCCCAGGAGAAGTCCACATCCTAATTCCTCCAGTCTGTGGATACAATGCCTTACCTGAGAAAAGGGCATTAGTGAATAAATTATGGTTTTGAGATGAAGAGATTATCCTGGATTATACAAGTGGACCCAACATCACCATAAGGCTCCTTACAGGAAGAAGTAAGAGGATTAGAGTCAGAGATTAAAATGTGACAGCAGATCAGAGTGATGCCAGGCGATGAGCCAAGGAATGTGTGCAGGCTCCAGAAGCCAGAGACAACTAAATTGTTTCACTCCTAGATGTTCAAAAATATTGCAGCTCTGCCTATTTTAGTCCATGGAGACTGATTTTGGCCTTCTGGTCTCCAGAGCTTCAAGATAATAAATTTGTTCCATTTTAAGCCACTCAATTTGTAGTAAATTTGTTACAGCAGCGATAAGGAACTAATACACTCTGATAAAGCTGTTCATGACACAGTAGCCTTCTTGTCAAGAGACTTGGTGACATTCACTGGCTTATATTTTAGCAGATTTTAGAATTAAGCCCAGCTCTGGGGCCAACTACCAAAAATTCAGGCTTAACACACTGGAGCTGCCAGTATTTGTCATATNAGTATTTGTCATATAAAGTATAATACATTTATTTCTATGCAGAAGTATGCAGTGTGGTGTGATAGTGGGGGCTTGGAATGAAATTAAAGCAAAACAGAACCTTAGCCATTGTCAAAATACTTAACGTATTTGGGCAAACCAAACCTTTTACT
>NW_027527204.1:0-275 GCF_008692635.1 Crocuta crocuta
CTACCAGACGTTTAAAACAGAATTAATACCCATTCTTATCAAGCTGTTCCAAAAAATAGAAAGTGAGGGAAAACTCCCAGATTCATTTTATGAAGCCAGCATCACTCTGATTCCCAAGCCAGACAGAGATCCAGCAAAGAAAGAGAACTACAGGCCGATATCCTTGATGAATACAGATGCAAAAATTCTCAACAAGATACTTGCAAATCGAATTCAACAGCACATAAAAAGAATTATCCACCAAGATCAAGTGGGATTCATTCCTGGGTTACAGG
>NW_027527205.1:0-251 GCF_008692635.1 Crocuta crocuta
GATGCAAGGGACCTGTCTCTGGCCCTCGGGCCCCATGAAGCTTTTCTCTCTGACACGTTGGGAAGGCCATTTAACCTTCGTATTCATGTCCCCGTTTGTAACTCGACCCTCATGATCGGCCTTTTCCCGCAAGGTTGTCGTGAGACATCCATTGGAATTCGGGAAGCGCTGGCGCAGTGCTGGGCAGCTAATCAACTCTCATCAGGCCTGGCCCGGCTTGTTTCGGGCGCTGACAATGAAGGCGGGGGTGA
>NW_027527206.1:0-378 GCF_008692635.1 Crocuta crocuta
ATTGTATAGATAAACCACATCTTCTTAACCCATTCAAATGAATGGTCCAATCAAGTAATTAGAGAACAAATTAAAAAATATATGGAATCAAATGAAAATGAAAATACAACAATACAAACTCTATGGGATGTGGCAAAGGCAGTCCTAAAAAGAAAGTACATTGCACTCCAGGCTTATTTCAAGAATTTAGAAAAAGCTCCAGTAAAAAATCTAACAGCACACCTAAAGGAATTAGAAAGAGAGAAACAAGAGCACCCCAAACCCAGTAGAGAAGGAAAATAATAAATATCNAAAATAGACAAAATCATGAATGAAAATGGACTGTAATAAGTCCAACCAACACCTCAGAAATACAAACAATTATCAGGGAATACTATG
>NW_027527207.1:0-352 GCF_008692635.1 Crocuta crocuta
TGTTCCTTGCAACCTTTCCTTCAAAGCGTCCCCCTCAGGATTTCTCGTAGGGCTGACTTAGTGGTGATAAATTCTTTCAATTTCTGTTTATTTGTAAAGACTTTTATCTCTCCTTCTATTTTGAATGACAGGCTTGCTGGATAGAGGATTCCTGGCTGCATATTTTTTCTGTTCATCACATTAAGGATCTCCTGCCATTCCTTTCTGGCCTGCCAAGTTCTAGAAGATAGGTCTGTCACCACTGTGATAGGTTTCCCTTTTTATGTTAAGGGACCTTTTATCCCTAGCTGCTTTCAAAATTCTCTCTTTGTCCTTATATTTTGCCATTTTTACTATGATATGCCGTGCAGAA
>NW_027527207.1:367-480 GCF_008692635.1 Crocuta crocuta
TTATGTCTGAGGTAGTTCTCTGTGCCTCTTGTATTTCAACGTTTACTTCCTTCCCCAGGTTGGGAAAATTCTCTGCTATAATTTGTTACAGGACTCCTTCAGCACCTTTCCCT
>NW_027527208.1:0-252 GCF_008692635.1 Crocuta crocuta
CCTCGCACAGCACCGTGGCAGCCGTGGCCTGAGACGGTGCTCGAGTGGGCCTCGCGCACGTAGTCCGTGGTCGTCTCTCTGTTCCACGGTGAACGAACGTCGGGACTGAAAGTGTCCGAGTGAGTGCCCCGTCCGGTGTCCTCACCGCACAGGGGAGGGGAGGCGGAGAAAGGTGGCTTCTGCTGGTCCGTGCTCTTCTGTGGATTCAAAGACGTATTGCGGGCCTTACCGCTGTCACATCTGCTGCTGCCT
>NW_027527208.1:294-531 GCF_008692635.1 Crocuta crocuta
AAACAGAGGCCCAGCCGGACGAAGTGACCTGGCCCAGGCACCCACGGGGGATCGAGGACAGACCCAGTGCTCTGCCTGTTAACTGACGTTTTCTCCACCTGCAGTCCTGCAAGAACAAAGTCTTAAAAACAAATGGATTTTTAAAAAATTGAGAGACTATGCATAGATTTGCCCAAAGAAATGCAGCTAAGATGGTTTAAATTTATTTCTGGAAGAGAGAGAGAGACAGTGTGAGCA
>NW_027527209.1:0-432 GCF_008692635.1 Crocuta crocuta
TGAGGTCCCAATCATTTATTTTTGCTCTTGATTCCCTTGCCTTTAGGGATGTGTCGAGTAAGAGGTTGCTGCGGTGGAGGCCAAGGAGGTTGTTTTCTGCTTTCTCCTCTAGGGTTTTGATGGTTTCCTGTCTCACATTCAGGTCCTTTATCCATTTGAGTTTATTTTTGTGCACGGTGTGAGAAAATGATCTAGTTTCATTCTTCAGCATGTTGTTGTCCAGTTTTCCCAACACCGTCTGTTAAAAAGGCTGTCTTTTTTCCATTGGATCCTCTTTCCTGCTTTGTCAAAGATTAGTTGGCTGTATACCTTTGGGTACAGCTCTGAGTTCTCAATTCTNTCTATTCCATTGGTCTATGTGTCTGTTTTTGTGCCAGTACCTTACTTTCTTGATGATGACAGCTTTGTAGTAGAGGCGAAAGTCTGGGATGG
>NW_027527210.1:0-1010 GCF_008692635.1 Crocuta crocuta
TCAGGAGGAAAGCTCTCCGTTTTTCCCCATTGAGGATGATGTTAGTTCAGGGCTTCTCATAGATGCCTTTTATGATGCTTAAGTAAGTTCCTTCTATCCTGACTTTCTCGAGGGTCTTTATTAAGAAGGGATGTTGTATTTTGTCAAATGATTTTTCTGCATCTATCGACAGGATCATATGGTTTTTATCTTTTCTTTTGTTGATATGATGTATCACATTGATTGATTTGAGAATATTGAACCAGCCCTGTAACCCAGGAATGAATCCCACTTGATCTTGGTGGATGATTCTTTTTATATGCTGCTGGATTCGATTTGCAAGGATCTTGTTGAGAATTTTTGCATCCGTATTCATCAAGGATATTGGCCTGTAGTTCTCTTTTTTTGCTGGATGTCTGTCTGGCTTGGGAATCAGAGTGATGCTGGCTTCATAAAATGAGTCTGGAAGTTTTCCTTCAATTTCTATTTTTTTGAAATAGCTTGAGAAGAATTGGTATTACTTCCGTTTTAAATGTCTGGTAGAAATCCCCTGGGAAGCCATCAGGTCCAGGGCTTTTATTTGTTGGGAGATTTTTGATAACTGATTCGATTTCTTCACTAGTTATGGGTCTGTTCAGATTTTCTATTTCTTCCCGTGTGAATTTTGGTAGTGAGTGTGTGTTTAGGAATTTGTCCATTTCTTCTAAGTTGTTCNAGTTGTTCAATTTGTTGGCATATAATTTTTCATAGTATTCCCTGATAATTACTTGTATTTCTGAGGGGTTGGTTGTAATAAGTCCATTTTCATTCATGATTTTGTCTATTTGGGTGCTCTCTCTCTTCTTTTTGAGAAGCCTAGCTAGAGGTTTGTCAATTTTGTTTATTTTTCCAAAGAACCAACTCTTGGTTTCATTGATCTGTTCAATTTTTTTTTTCATCTCTATGTTGTTTATTTCTGCTCTTACTTTTACTATTCTCTTCTTCTATTTGGGTGCTCTTGTTGCTCTGCCTCTAGTTCCTTTAGGCGAGTT
>NW_027527211.1:0-560 GCF_008692635.1 Crocuta crocuta
GGATTGTTGTGTTTTTATTTTCATTTGTTTCCATATATTTTTAAAATTCCTCTCTAATTGCCTGATCGGCCCATTCATTCTTTAATAGGGTGTTTTTTAACCTCCATGTTTTTGGAGGTTTTCCAGACTTCTTCCTGTAATTGATTTCAAGTTTCAAAGCATTGTGATCTGACAGTGTGCATGGTATGATCTGTATTCTTTTNATCTGTATTCTTTTGTATTTATTGAGGGCTGCTTTATGTCCCAGTATGTGATCTATCTTGGAGAATGTGCCATGCGCACTTGAGAAGAAAGTAAATTCCCTGGCCTCAGGATGTAGAGTTCTAAATATATCCATCCGATCCATCTGGTCCAATGTGTCTTTGAAGTCCATTATTTCTTTAGTGATTTTCTGTCTGGTTGACCTAGCCATTGTTGTAAGCAGAGATTTAAAGTCCCCTGCTATTAGCATATTCTTATCTATAAGCTTGTTTCCGTTTGTGATTAAATGTTTTAGATTAGGTGCTCCCATATTTGGTGAGTAGACATTTATGATAGTTAGTTCTTCCTGATGGATGGAC
>NW_027527212.1:0-489 GCF_008692635.1 Crocuta crocuta
TGTTTTCCTTTTAAGGACTACCTCAAAAACGAGCCAAAATACACATGGTGGAGTGTATACTATCAGAGGTGCAGTATGCTCAAGCCTGTGAAACAACCGTGTGCAGAATGCAGCATTCAGTTACCATCTTTTTTCACTGTTAGTAATGTCTGAAAGCACATCCATGGAAGTGGATGGTAAATATTATATAGTCAACTCTGTAGGGAAAAATAANAAATAGATGCAGAAACTAATGAGGGAAGCGAAATATGGTCCACTCTGTGGAACAACACTGTGGGGAATGCAGCATTCATTTAGCACACTGAGTCAATATGTTTGTAATATTTGAAAACTAATGCATGGAAGTAGAAGGTAAGTGTTATACACTCAACTCGGAAAAAGAAAAATGTCATCACTCAACTAACGTCTTATTTTACTATGTTAGTCATGTTGAACAAAAATGCAGACCCTGCAAAGAAAAGCAAGGACAAAAACCTCCTTGACCTCAAC
>NW_027527213.1:0-488 GCF_008692635.1 Crocuta crocuta
ATCCCTCATTAGAGTTAATAATTCCTTTTTAAATGTATCATTAAGAAGTAAATATATAAACCAAAAATTGGAGAAGCTATTCTCATGTACATTCTGACAGAAGATTCATTTTCAGATAATAAAGAACTCTCAAAAAAGAAAAGACCAACTATGTGTGTGTGTGACTAGATGAAGTACCGGCCATGAAACAAACTATCTATACAGCAACTCAATAGTAGACCTATGGTATATTACTTAAAATCATTAGTCATCACGGAGATGTAAATTTTAGAATACTACTTCAGGATCCACCAATATGGAAATAATAAACAGTCTGACAATAGCAAGTATGNGGAAAGGATTTACAGCAAGTGGAAATATAATACATGGTTGGTGGAGTATAAAGCTGTTCCCCATTTCAGAAAACTATTCCATAGTATCTACCAAAGCTGAGGTTAGCTCTTTGACTCAGTGCTTTCATGCCTCAGAACACACCCATGGATAGTGAG
>NW_027527214.1:0-829 GCF_008692635.1 Crocuta crocuta
TTCTCGAGGGTCTTGATTAAGAAGGGATGCTGTATTTTGTCAAATATTTTTCTGCATGTATCGACAAGTCATATGGTTTTTATCTTTTCTTTTGTTAATGTGTTGTATCACATTGATTGATTTGTGAACATTGAACCATTCCTTTAACCCAGGAATGAATCCCACTTTATCATGGTGGATAATGCTTTTTATGTGCTGTTTGATTCGATTTGCAAGGATCTTGTTGAGGATTTTTGCATCTGTATTCATCAAGGATATTGGCCTGTAGTTCTCTTTTTTTGCTGTGTCTCTGTCTCAGGAATCAAAGTGATACTGGCTTCATAAAATGAGTCTGGAAATTTTCCTTCAATTTCTATTTTTTGGAATAGCTTGAGAAGAATGGGTATTAATTCTGTTTTAAATGTCTGGTAGAATTCCCTAGGGAAGTCATCAGGTCCTTGGCTCTTCTTTTTTGGGAGATTTTTGATAACTGATTCAATTTCTTCACTAGTTATGGGTCTGTTCAGATTTTCTTTCTCTTCCCGTGTGAATTTTGGTAGTGAGTGTATGTTTAGGAATTTGTCCATTTCTTCTCANTTGTCCAATTTGCTGGCATATAATTTTTCATAGTATTCCCTGATAATTACTTGTATTTCTGAGGGGTTGGTTGTAATACGTCCATTTTACTTCATGATTTTGTCTATTTGAGTGCTCTCTCTTTTGTTGTTGAGAAGCCTGGCTAGAGATTTTTCAATTTTGTTTATTTTTTCAAAAAGCCAACTCTTGTTTTATTGATCTGTTCAACTTTTTTTTGGTTTCTATATTGTTTATTTTTGCCCTGATTTTTATT
>NW_027527215.1:0-516 GCF_008692635.1 Crocuta crocuta
AGGGGAGGAGGGAGTGTGTCATGTTAAATCTTGGAGTAACGTGGAAGCTCCAGAAAGATGTATCCCACGTCCTCTGTGTGCATCCTCCCCGCACAGAACTGGGGCTGTGCCTGTCCCAGGTGGAGGAGCGGGGGGTGATGCAGTAGCAGGGAACTCCCCGGCACAACGAAGCCGAAAAATGACTTCAGGGACTCGTCCCAGACGATCGCAGGGCAGAAATGCAGAGATCGTGGGGGCGCCCAGGTGGCTCAGTCGCTGAGCGGTGGACTTTGGCTCAGGTCATGATCTTGCCTGTCCTGGGTCTGAGTCCTCGNTCGGTCAGGCCCTGCGCTGAGAGCTTGGAGCCTGGAACCTGCTTCACATTCTGTGTCTCCCTGTCTCTCTGCCCCTACCAGACCTCGCTGTCTCTGTCTCTGTCTCAAAAATAAACAAATGTTAAAAAAAAATCTTTTTTTTACTGCAGAGACCGTATTACCCTCCTCCGCTCCCTTCCTTGGCCCTTGTTTTCATAAGGAC
>NW_027527216.1:0-574 GCF_008692635.1 Crocuta crocuta
AGGAAAGTACATTGCATTCCAGGCCTATTTCAAGAAACTAGAAAATGCACAAGTCCAATATTTAACAGTCACATAAAGGAACTAGAGGCAGAGCAACAAGAATGCCCTAAACCCACTAGAAGAAGAGAAATAGTAAAAATCAGAGCAGAAATAAACAACATAGAGACCAAAGAAACAATTGAACAGATCAATGAAACCAAGAGTTGGTTTTTTGAAAAAATGAACAAAATTCACAAACCTCTAGCCAGGNACAAACCTCTAGCCAGGCTTCTCAAAAAGAAAAGAGAGAGCACCCAAATAGACAAAATCATGAATGAAAATGGACTTATTACAACCAACCCCTCAGAAATACAAGCAATTATCAGGGAATACTATGAAAAATTATATCCCAACAAATTGGACAACCTAGAAGAAATGGACAAATTCCTAAACACACACTCACCACCAAAATTCACACAAGAAGAGATAGAAAATCTCAACAGACCCATAACTGGTGAAGAAATCAAATCGTTATCAAAAATCTCCCAAAAAATAAGAGCCCTGGACCTGAGGCTTCCCTGGGGAATTCTACCAG
>NW_027527217.1:0-173 GCF_008692635.1 Crocuta crocuta
CAAAATGGATAAAGGACCTGAACGTGAGACAGGAAACCATCGAAAACCTAGAGGAGAAAGCAGAAAATAACCTCCATGACCTCCACCGCAGCAACTTCCTACTTGACACATCCCCAAAAGCAAAAGAATCAAGAGCAAAAATGAACTATTGGGACCTCATCAAGATTAAAAGT
>NW_027527217.1:316-509 GCF_008692635.1 Crocuta crocuta
AAAACCAAATAATCCAGTGAAGAAAAGGGGAGAAGACATGAACAGACACTTCTCCAAAGATGACATCCAGATGGCCAACAGACACATGAAACGATGCTCAGCGTCTCTTATCATCAGGAAATACAAATCAAAACCACACTGAGATACAACGTCACGCTGGTCAGAGTGGCTAAAATGAACAAATCAGGAGACT
>NW_027527218.1:0-376 GCF_008692635.1 Crocuta crocuta
TCTGTTTGTGATTGTTTTATATATTTAGGTGCTCCCATATTGGTGTGTAGACATTTATAATTGCTAGTTCTTCCTGATGCATAGACCCTGTAATTACTATATAATGCCCTTCTTCATCCCTTGTTACTGTCTTTACTTTTTTTTTTTTTTCTAAATGTTTTATTTTATTTCCAGGAGAGAGAGAGACAGCATGAGCAGGGGAGGGCCAGAGAGAGAGGGAGTCACAGNCTAATGAAAAATATGAGTTTAGAGTCATCATGTCCTTTGTGGGATTTATGCTTGTGGTGGTGCCTCTGTTATCTTGTGTTCCTTGTAACACTTCCCTCAGAGGGTCTCCTTCAGGATTTCTTGTAGGGCTGGTTTAGTGGTGATGAAT
>NW_027527219.1:0-500 GCF_008692635.1 Crocuta crocuta
TCTTCCATATATATATGAAAGATAGTCTATCTGAAAGATAGTCCACCTTTCATATGTATACGGAAGACAGTCCACCTTTCATATGTATACGAAAGACAGTCCACCTTTCATATGTATACGAAAGACAGTCCACCTTTCATATGTATACGAAAGCTAGTCCACCTTTCATATGTATACGAAACATAGTCCATCTTTCATATGTATACGAAAGATAGTCCATCTTTCATATTATATGAAATATATGAAAAAATATTTATCATCCTATCAGGGAAAAGTGACCTTGAACATGAAAGGTCCTTTCAGCGCTCAGTTTTTTATTTACCTTGCAAGAACCATATTGCTAGTATCACATTACATTCCATCTTCCATATATATATGAAAGATAGTCTATCTGAAAGATAGTCCATCTTTCATATGTATACGAAAGATAGTCCATCTTTCATATGTATACGAAAGATAGTCCATCTTTCATATGTATACGAAAGATAGTCCATCTTTCA
>NW_027527219.1:514-767 GCF_008692635.1 Crocuta crocuta
GAAAGATAGCCCATCTTTCACGTATACGTGAAAGATAGCCCATCTTTCACGTATACGTGAAAGATAGCCCATCTTTCACGTATACGTGAAAGATAGCCCATCTTTCACGTATACGTGAAAGATAGTCCATCTTTCATATATATGTGAAATATTTATCATCCTTTCAGTGAAAAGTGACCTTGAACATGAAAGGTCCTTTCAGAGCTCCGGTTTTTATTTACCTTGCAAGTACCATATTGCTACTATCACATTA
>NW_027527220.1:0-500 GCF_008692635.1 Crocuta crocuta
ATGTTTTGTTGGTATTGGTTGTTTTTAATTTGGACTCCGCTTGCAGACCCTAATCTCTCATCATGCGATCCGATCCGTGCATTCCCATAACCAGGTCAGGCCAAGGAATCACCTGGACCCTACTGTATCATGCCCATTTCTCATGCCAGGGAAAGGTCCAAGGGACATGCATACATAACAAGACCACCTATTCTGTCTGCCATTGGGGAAGTCAATACACTTGCTTTGACCCACAGTACTCCCCAAATGAAGATTGGTTAGAAGTCNAAGTCCGATCTTACCAGGAAGAGGGAGCCTTAATTAGCCGGACACAAATTACAAACCCCAAACGTCCGGTGTCAGTACTGTTTGATGTGTGTGCGGTTATAGGTCTAGGCCCAGAAGCATTCGTTATACAGGAAAAAAGGGCACTTGTCATGGAGAGTCCAAAAACTCTTGATATACCATGTGGAGGTTTAGATTGGGAGCGAAAATATTGCCTCAATAACAAATACATGTGT
>NW_027527221.1:0-595 GCF_008692635.1 Crocuta crocuta
GACAACCAAGATCAAAACGTGAGAGCGAAGATAAAACAGTGCCCCGGAAACACTAACAAGATAAGCCACCCCCCACGTCACGGGCTCCGGTCTCATTAGGAGCACCAGGGCGGCTCTGACGACTCGAACACACTCCTTGCAGGCTCTGTAAGAGGAGAGTTGGTCACGAGCCCCTGTAACAAAGAAAGGCAGATGTGGTCGGCACAAGGGACCAAGGCAGGTAGTGGCCAGAGCCAGGCGGAGAAGATATACAAAGGGAAGACACGATTGGGTGACGAGGGGGAGGCGGCCAACAAGAGTGTCCAGGAAAAAGCCCGACAGAGAGGAGGACAAGGTGAACAGGCAGAGCTGTAAACAGAAACACGGAGGCCCGGCCCACGTGACCNGCAGTATGGGCTTCACGGTCACGTGGGCCAGTCGTCACGTGAACGCGGGGCAGTCACATGAGCGCATCCAGGCACCTGGGTAGCTCAGCCCATTAACTTTCTGACTCTTGGTTTTGGCTCAAGTCATGGTTCATGAGTTTGAGCCCCACATAGGGCTCTGCACTGACAACGTGGAACCTGCTTGGGATTCTCTCTCTCTATCTCTCTCT
>NW_027527222.1:0-702 GCF_008692635.1 Crocuta crocuta
ATCTATAAGGAACTCACCAAACTCCACACTCAAAAAACAAACAATACAGTGAAGAAATGGGAGAAGACATGAACAGACACTTCTCCAAAGAGGACAATCAGGTGGCCAACAGACACATGGAATGATGGTCAGCGTCACTCTTCATCAGGGAATTATAAACCAAAACCACACTGAGATACCACCCCACGCCAGTCAGAGTGGCAAAAATGAACAAATCAGGAGACTCTACATGCTGGTGAGGATGTGGAGAAATAGGAACCCTCCTACACTGTTGGAGGGAATGTAAACTGTTGCAGCCCCTCTGGAAAACAGTGTGGAGGTTTCTCAAGAAATTAACACTAGAACTCCCCTATGACCCAGCAATAACAGTGNTAACAGTGATTCGAATTGACCCAAGGGATACAGGAGTGCTGATGCATAGGGGCACATGTACCCCAATGTTCATAACAGCACTCTCAATAATAGCCAAAACAAGGAAAATACCTAAATGTCCAACAACTGATGAATGGATCAAGAAGAAGTGGTGGGGCACCTGGATGGCTCAGTCGCTTAAACTTTCAGCTTCGGCTTAGTTCATGATCTCAAGTTTCGTGGGTTTGAGCCCCATGTTGGGCTCTGTGCTGACGACCAGCTCAGAACCTGTAGCCTGTTTCAGACTCTGTATCTCCCTCTCTCTGACCCTCCCCTGATCACGCTGTCTCT
>NW_027527223.1:0-236 GCF_008692635.1 Crocuta crocuta
AGATGGACTTGACAGATATATTTAGAACTCTACATCCTGAGGCCAAGGAATTTGTTTTCTTCTCAAGGGCACATGGCACATTCTCCAAGATATATCACATACTGGGTCATAAAGCAGTCCTCAATAAATATAAAAGAATTGAGATCATACCATACACACTTTCAGATCACAGTGCTATGAAACTTGAAATCAATCACAGGAAAAAGTCTGAAAAACCTCCAAAAACATGGAGGTTA
>NW_027527223.1:283-687 GCF_008692635.1 Crocuta crocuta
AGGGGCCAATCAGGCAATTAGAGAAGAAATTGAAAAATATATGGAAACAAATGAAAACGAAAATACAACAATCCAAACTCTATGGGATGCGGCAAAGGCAGTCCTAAGAGGAAAGTACATTGCACTCCAGGACTATTTCAAGAAATCAGAAAAAGTGCAAGTGCAAAATCTAACAGCACGCCTAAAGGAACTAGAAGGAGAGCAAGTAGAGCACCTCAAACCCAGTAGAAGAGAAATAATAAAAATCAGGGCAGAAATAAACAATATAGAGTCCAAAGAAACAGTTGAACAGATCAATAGAGTTGGTTTTTTGAAAAAATAAACCAAATTGAGAAACCTCTACCAGCCTTCTCAAAAAGAAAGAGGGAGCACCCAAATAGACAAAATCATGAATGAAAATGGAT
>NW_027527224.1:0-540 GCF_008692635.1 Crocuta crocuta
TTGAAGATGTCTTTGGTGTAAAGATGTGATTTTATTTGATTTTTTTAATCTTTATTTTTGAGAGTGAGACAGAGACTGAGTGTGAGCAGGGGAGAGGCAGACACAGAATCTGAAACAGGCTCCAGGCTCTGAGCTGTCAGCACAGAGCCCGACGTGGGGCTTGAACCCACAAACTGTGGGATCATGACCTGAGCCGACGGTGGANGCTTAACCGACTGAGCCACCCAGACACTCCATAAAGGGGTGATTTTATTAAAGCATGGGGACGGCTCATGGGCAGATAGAGCTGCACTGGGCTTGTGAAGAATGGCTGGTTATATACTAAGGACTTGGGGGAGGTAAAGGCAAAAGGGAGGCCTCCAGAATGACTTCCATATGCTAAGGAGGACTCCTAAGATAACCTGAGACCTTGCTATTGTCAGGCTAAGGTTGTTTATCCCTCCATCAAAACAATTAACACTAGTGATGCTTAGTAACACTAAGACAGAGAGACAATTCCTAAAGAAACTGCCTGTCTCAAGTATTTGTCAATGGGCTGCA
>NW_027527225.1:0-491 GCF_008692635.1 Crocuta crocuta
TTAAACTTTTCAGCTTTAGATCTGTACCTATGTATCAGCCAATAATTTATTTTAGAATTTTGTCTTTAGAGGAAGGCTTCAGTAAATATTTGCAATAATTGTTATTTATTTAATATCAACATTATTTCATATTCTATATTGATGGATGCTATTTTATTATATTCACAGATGTGAAAGAACTAGACTAATTATTGCAATAGTTGAAAAATTCTCAGTACACTGAACAATGCAACTTATAAAANATAAAAACAAATCCTTTTTTCCAATTTGCACTGTTACATGCCCTGATTAAAAATTCCTGAGTAGGGGCATCTAGGTGGCTCAGGAGGTTAAGTGTCATGATTTTGGCTCAGGTCATGATTTCACAGTTCATGGGCCCAAGCCCCACTTCAGGCTCTGCACCGACAGTGAAGACTCTGCTTGGGATTCTTTCTCTCCCTCTATTCCCCCTCCCCCACTCTCTCCTGTGTGTGAGTGCTCTCTCTCTTTCC
>NW_027527226.1:0-1068 GCF_008692635.1 Crocuta crocuta
AGCCTTAGTAGAGTCTTGGAGGTGGCAGGGCAGGAGAGAGATTTACTCAGATTTTGAAGTCTGGTATACATCAGGTCTTTCAAACTGGAGGAGGGTGTGATTAGGATTGGGTAAGAATCGTGATCGAATGACTTAGGATTGGAAGACACGACACAGCAGGAGTTTGAAGACCAAAGCTTCAAAGATTCTTGTGGTTGAAAATTTCATGTGGCCATTTTTATGGAAGGGTGAATGGGGTTTTAGGTCATTCCTGGAATGAACGAGAAGTTATTTTTGACTTTTTTGTTCTTAGACAGGATATACCTAGATTAGTGAAGTTATGTTGATGAAAACAGTGGAATATAAACCATTGTTAATGTAGAGATCTAGTGCAGTTGTCCATTTTTATTAGTTTTATATAACCTCTAAGTTTTGGGTGGTCGGTAGTATATGGAAGGGAAGTACAGGAATGGTGAACTAATCATGAAGTATCTTTTTCTAAATAACTCAAGATATATTGTTGAACTAATTGTAGGATATATTATGAAACTAATATGTTCCTTCTAGTTGGTTGTTTTTTTTTTTTAAGGAAATACCTTGACCTAGGCAAGAGAATTTCTCAGTCATTCTGTTTCTGGCTTCTTAAAAAGCAACTTGAATATGCAATGTTTTTCTTCNCTTTAAAATCTTTATCACCAATGGGGCGCCTGGGTGGCTCAGTCCGTTAAGTGTCTGGCTTCGGCTCAGGTCATGATCTCACCGCTCATGAGTTCGAGCCCCTTGTCGAGCACCGTGCTGACAGCTCAGAGCTTGGAGAATGCTTCAGATTCTGTGTCCCCCTCTCTCTCTGCCCCTTTTCTGCTCATGCTCTGTTTCTTTGTCTCAAAAATAACTAAACACTAAAAAATTTTTTAGAAACCTTTATCAGCAAGACTATCATTAACAGATTTTACTCATTTTTTTCTTTTAACCCTTGTGTGTGTGTGTGCGTGTGTGTGCATTTCTTTGTAGTTCACTCATAGTGCTCAAAGGTTTGGAGATAGCGATTTCTGGATTTAGACTTTCTGTGAGCACCTTAATGGCAAACAT
>NW_027527227.1:0-453 GCF_008692635.1 Crocuta crocuta
AAGCATCAATCACCACATTTGCCATCACAAATGACCCTCTTCGTTTTCTTCTTTGTCTCCATCTATTTGAAAAGCAGAATCAGTGTATGTGCATACACACAAATAATATTATGTATTATTTGTTATATGTAATAAATAATAGTGATTTTGTTTAATCCACAAAGAGGCTGAATCAAATATCTTAGGTTCCTATCATAAAAATATAAAACATAAATATGTTCTTGGTCGACATGCAGCCATTAGTTGATTTTTTGAAATCTCTGAATCAGCAGAGCCTGAGAGAAGAGAAATTAATTGCTCGTCTCCTACCCTACAGAATAACGACTCATAAAAGAAACCCCAACATTGGCAATGAGTAACTTCCTTTTAATATTTTTAATCAGAGAATTTTTCCCTTAGTTAATAAATGGGCAAGGGCAATGGGAGCATTTGTGTCTCTATCATAAATGTATC
>NW_027527227.1:14410-16101 GCF_008692635.1 Crocuta crocuta
AGGCTCCAGGCTCCGAGCTGGCAGTCAGCACAGAGCCCGACGCGGGGCTTGAACCCACGAACCGCGAGATGATGACCTAAGCGAAAGTCGGACGCTTAACCGACTAAGCCACCCAGGCGCCCCACATAAGTCATTTTCAAATAGTTTGTAGACCTTTGAATAGGTGGTAGTTCTTACAGTGACGGGATTAGGGAATGACCTACTTGATCTTAAAAATAAAACTTTAGGCGCACGTGGGTAACTCAGTCGGTTAAGCCTATAACTCTTTATTTCAGCTCAGGATGTCATCTCACAGTGCTGAGATCAAGCCCAGCATAGGGCTCTGCACTGACAGCACTGAGCCTGCTTGGGGTTCTCTCTCTCTCTCTCTGCCCTTCACTGCTTGGGTGCACACAAGCTCTCTCTCTCTCTCAAAATAAATAAATAAACATTTTTTAATGGAAGCTTAAACTAGATATGATTAAGTCAGTATTACTAGGCAATAACTAGCATGTTCAATACAGGCTAAAAAAAAAACCCAACAAATCAGAATAGGGCTAAAGGAGTGCATCTAACAAGATAAAGGATCTCAAGACGTCATACTTTAAATCCATCCCTCCTTTCTGTGCTCTTGGACTGGAGAAGCTGGGGGGACAGACATTTGATACTTCCCATCAGTGAACACATGCTTATGCTATCTCAGCCCAGTGCCCCACAGAACACTGCGAGGAAAGGAGCAGCGGTTTGGAAGGGAGTAGACGTGGGAGGCGGCAATGCGAGTATAGTGATTTGGGTCAGAATAAGGTATCTGATCACACCTGGAGAGGAAAGTGGCTGTAATGGCCTGGAAAGCAGAGCACAGAAGTCGGCCAGCTGACATCGCACATCCTTGTAATCTGTGTCACCTTCCACGGCCCCGGGGAACGTGCTCAGTAAATGTATCTTCCTTTACTCTTCGTAGCATGAAGTGGTTAGGCTGCTGGGTGACACTAGAGGCACACGAGAGATGCGCGGTAGGCCTGCAGCTGCGTCTTACTCGGATCCCCCTGAGCCATCCGTCAGGATGGAGTACGGGGAAGGAGATACAACGGAGTCCTCACCTGATGCTGGACTTTTTATGAAATGACATGGTTTTTTCTATCTTGTGTAGTTTCTGCTAGTGTTCAGTATTTCATCCTTTTATACATAATATTCTCATTTACCCAATGAAGTATTTATTGTTTTCTATTTACTCGAACTGCTTTGGGTGATAAGCATAAAAGGGTAAAAGAAGATCCCTCTTCTAGGGGCGCCTGGGTGGCTCAGTTAAGTGTCCGACTTCGGCTCAGGTCATGATCTCACAGTTTGTGGGTTCGAGCCCCGCGTCGGGCTCTGTGCTGACAGCTCAGAGCCTGGAGCCTGCTTCAGATTCTGTATCTCCCTCTCTCTCTGACCCTCCCCTGTGCTCTCTCTCTCTCTCTCTCTCAGAAATAAATAAAACATTTTAAAAAAGAAGAAGATTCCCCTTCCGGTATGGTGGAGGGGGCCGGAGAACAGCACGAAGAAGACACTTCTAGTTCCCACACCCAAGGTGGGCTCTCAAAAGACTGCAGACTATGGTTTGAGTACAGAGAAAATAATTGTTCTGAGAAGTATTTCCAGGTTGTTTTATACTTGTTTAATATGGCTTTTTGGGGGAGGGGTGTAGTTAATGATATATACTTTTCCAGTGT
>NW_027527228.1:0-1931 GCF_008692635.1 Crocuta crocuta
CCTGAACACTGAGCCCACGGCATTTAACCCTTGTTGGCCAAGTTGTTCCATTGAGACTGTTCCAGATCGGGTTGAATAGGCCCATAGCACAAATCCCAGCTCACAAAGAAATGGTCATTGGCCAGTGGTTGGCAAGCTTTTTCTATACGGGACCAGTTAGGAAAAATATTCTTGGCCTCACAGGACCGACCTTCACTTCAGCTACTCCCCTCTGGTGCCCGGCCATGGCTGTGTTCACATCAAAATTTACACAACAGGAGGCCAGATTGGGGCCACAGGCTGAAGTGTGCTAACTCCAGCATGCTATAAACAATTTACTGGAAGACAGCTATAGGCTTGGGGGTGGATGGCAGATCCCAAAGGAGGGGGTTCACATTCTTCCTCCTTCCTGTAAAGAACAAATTCTGTGAAGACAGGAGGAGGAGGATGGTCTACCTTTAACATGGGTCCACAGCCTGTCAGGTGCCTGGTCTTCATCAGCTGTAATCCTCAAGGTCACTCGGGAAGGTTTTAACCCCTATTTTCCAGGGTAGAAGAAAAGAGGCTCAGGAAGAAGCTGCCCGTGATTACACAGCATGGAGACAAACCTGGAAGGTCCCTGCTGGCCAGTGAGGGCTCAGGCCCACCAGGACGGGAAACACGAGGTAGCCCACGCTGGCTGCTGAGCAAGTCAGCCCAGGAAGACTGGGATAGAGACTCAGGAATCAGAAGAGGTCCTCATGCACCCGTAGGAAACCTCTGGAAGTGTAGGGAAGCTTTGTAGGCTACTTTTTGTTCTTGTTTTTTAAACGATTAATTATCAAAATCATTTGCATGCAATACCCAGTGCTCATCCCAACAAGTGCCCTCCACGGTGCCCATCACCCATTTTACGTCTCCCTCACCCCTCCATTCACCCTCTGTTCTCTGTATTGAGGATTCTCTTGTGGTTTGCCTCCCTCCCTCTCTGTTTGAAACTATGTTTCCCCTTCTCCTCCCCTATGATCTTCTGTTAATTTTCTCAAGATCCATGTGTGAGTGAAAACTTAGGATATTTGTCTTTCTCTGACATATTTCACTCAGCATAATACCTTCCAGTTCCATCCACGTTGCTACAAGTGGCATGATTTCATTCTTTTCTTACTGGAAAAGGATGTGTATTCTGCTGCTTTAGGATGACAAATTCTACATATATCTGTCAAGTCCTTCTGGTCCAGGGTATCATTCAAGGCCATTGGTTCTTTATTGATTTTCTGTCTGGATCATCTGTCCATTGCTGTGAGTGGAGTATTCAAGTTCCCTGAAGTTAGTGTATTCTTACCAATCAGATTGCTTCTGCTAGGATTGTTTTTTGTATTCGGGTGCTGCCAAATTTGCTGCATAAACATTTATTATTGTTATCTCTTCTTGGATAGACCCTGTAATTCTTGTATAATGCCCTTCTTCATCTCTTGTCACAGCCCTTAGTTTAAAATCTGGTCTGATAGAAGTATTGCTACTCCAGCTGCCTTTTGACTCTGTATGGTACTTGGAATTTTCAAACATGGAACAATGTTTTTTTAAAAATCCATCTTGTCTAGATCTTAGAAGGCAAGAAGACCTCCAGCTGACTTCAGAGTCCACACCACAATATCTGAGGTTGACAAGGGGGTGTCTGTAGTGNCTTCTTCATCTCTTGTCACAGCCCTTAGTTTAAAATCTGGTCTGATAGAAGTATTGCTACTCCAGCTGCCTTTTGACTCTGTATGGTACTTGGAATTTTCAAACATGGAACAATGTTTTTTTAAAAATCCATCTTGTCTAGATCTTAGAAGGCAAGAAGACCTCCAGCTGACTTCAGAGTCCACACCACAATATCTGAGGTTGACAAGGGGGTGTCTGTAGTGGGGATGGGAGTGGACAGACCAAGGGAGCTCCCCCAAAAGTCACTGACTAGATGGTGCTTGGGGTTC
>NW_027527229.1:0-2895 GCF_008692635.1 Crocuta crocuta
TTGGATTAATTTTTATTTCTTAAATACTGCATGAAATGTTATTCATCTGATTGCTGAGTTTTTATAGGACCTCTCTTATATTTTATGCCCAAGACAAATGTCTTCCTTACCTCACCCTACTTTCAGCCCAGATGCTCATACTATGTGCTAAGCATTGAAAGAATAGAAAGAGTCACAGCTTTGAGTTAGAAAGGCTTGCCTTTTACTTGTATTTAAAGAATTAACTTAACCTTGCAGAACCTCTATTTCCTTATCTGTAAAATGAAGAGGATAGATAAGAGCTACCTTTAAAGTAGTTGTAAGGGCTACATGGTGTACAATAATTAAAACAAATATTAAAATGCCTGACAGAGAGCACTTTTGACTCAGGGATATGTATCATTGCAAGAACTTGCTGAAGGCGAATGCCACCTACATGAGGTAGTTCACCATGGTATCCGTTGATGACTCCACTCCCCCAGTTTTCTTCTTGACTGGAGTTCCAGGGCTAGAAGCTTTTCACATGTGGTTTTCCATCCCTTTTGCTGCCTCCGTGTGGTCGCTCTCTTGAGGAACAGCATTGTCTTGTATGTGTTGATCACAGACTCCAGCCTCCATGAGCCCATGTACTATCTCCTCTCCATGCTCTCTGCCACTGACATAGGCATCACTATTTCCTCTCTTCCCACAACACTCGGTGTTCTCTGGTTCGATGCCGGGATCATCGGTCTAGATGCCTGCATTGTGCAGACGTGCTTTTTACATGGATTCACCTTCATGGAATCCTCTGTACTTTTGGCCATGGCTTTTGACTGTTCTGTTGCCATCTGCAAACCCCTACGGTATGCTATGGTTCTAACCAACTCTAGAATCATCAAAGCTGGTGTGTTGATTTTTGTACAAATGCTGGTCAACCTGATGCCCTTGTTCCTGCTCCTTAAGCAGTTATCTTTCTGCAGTCCTAATGTGCTTTCCCATGCCTATTGATACCACGCTGATGTGAGTAAGTGTTCTTGCTCAACTATCAAGTTTAATAGTATCTGCAGCTTAGTTGCTCTCATTCTGAGTTCAGGTATAGATATTCCCTGCATTTCTCTCTCCTATGTGCTCATTATCAAGTCCATCCTCAGCATTGCCTTCCCAGAGAGAGGCCAAAGGCTTTTGGCACCTGTATCTCTCACATTGGTGCTGTTGCCATTTGCTACATCCCCAAGGTAATAATGGCTTTGGTACATCGCTTTGGTCATAATGCTCCTCCCTATGTCCATACACTGGTGTCAACTCTCCATTTCCTGTTTCTCCCAGTGCTGAACCCCATAATACATAGTGTGGAAACCAAACAAATCCATAAAGCTTTCCTCAAGCTGTATCCAAACATAGACTAGCCAGTCTGACCATGCAGTGACCTGGATAGAGAAGTCTTTCTTCCTTCTTGTCTTCCTTCCTACCTGAAACATTTAATTGAATAACATTAGGCTTTTCTTAGTGGTGCTAATACAAGGTCACATAAGAAACATCACTGACCTCTCAAATAGTTTATATAGTCTAGTATCTGGACATAAATCTAAATTAAGTAACAATAATGAATGAGAAGTAGTATAATAGGACTATATCCAAGAAGCTATATGGAAACTGAAGAAAATATCTATATCATAGTGGAAACTCAAAGAATCCTTAGAAGAGGTGACTACTTGAACTAAGAAGAAGGTGAAACAAATAAAGTTGGAAGAGCTGTCCAGGCCCAGAGCACGGCACTGTGAAGGAAGTGAAATATGACAGCACCTGAGAAACCAAGAAATTGTATGTGGTTAGTATAGCTGGAGTAAGGGGGCGGGGTATGATGGTGAAGAAGGAAGAAGATTCTAAATGACATTATAAAGTAATATTTTTGTTGGGTAAAGTTAAAGTGTGGAACTTGAAAAAAAGATAAAGAAAGAATGAGTAACTGAACTGGGAGGTTTTCTTGGATTCTCTCGTAAAAACCATCCATTGTACTCTGGAGAGAAACAATCCCACCTTAGTCTTCTGATTTAAGGCAATCTTTAAGAAATCTTATAGTCTTGGGGTGTCTAGATGGCTCAGTCACTTAAGCATCCAACTTTAGCTCAGGTCATCATCTCACAGTTCAGGAGTTCGAGCCCCACATCAGGCTCTGTGCTGGCAGCTCAGAACCTGGAGCCTGCTTCAGATTCTGTGTCTCTGTGTTTTCCTGCCCCTCCCCAGCTCTCTCTCTCTCTCTCTCTCTCTATCTCTCTCTCTCTCTCTCAAANTCAAAAATAAATAAATATTTTAAAAAATATTTTAAAAAATTCTTAGTCTTCTGTTGTCCCAGCATTGCAAGTTTGGACTACCTCGTAATGACCTTCACTCCCTTACTGTCATCTATTGACATGTAGGAATTACTTTTGGTATTATGATTTACTATTTCTAGACTTGCAATGGATTCTAAGACTTCCAGTATGACCTCAGATCCTTAAGTATTCAAAGGAAGATAACAAAGATCATGAGATATCAAGAGCTTCAAGAAGATGGAATTGAAGCAACATTTAGGGACTTCTCTCTCCTAACAGTATTGTTTTCAAATGCCCTCCCCCCTTTTCCCTCACAACGTCCTCTGATATGAGATCTATAAAGGGATGATCAAAATTGTGAGAAGAGTATGAAATATTTCACTAAAGGAAAGATCATTTGGGCCTTATTTTATATCTTTTAGAAAAATTTTACATTTTAAAGTGATGTGTAGCTCATTAAGTTTAAGAAGATAATGGCATTTCTGAGCTTACTGTAAGCAGTATTGATTTTTTCCTTTATAAAATGTCCCCAAGAACAGCAATGAAATTGAACTAATAACGGAAGATAGAGAAATGATATATTAGAGGAAGTGTAATATTAATTATGTACATGCAAGTGTGTTTC
>NW_027527230.1:0-759 GCF_008692635.1 Crocuta crocuta
AACACAAGGTACCAGAGACACCACTACAAGCATGAATCCTACAGATAACACAAGGATTCTAAACTCACATGTTTTCAATAATAACACTGAATGTAAATGGACTAAATGTTCCAATCAAAAGACTTAGGGTGTCAGAATGGATTTTAAAAAACAAGGTCCATCGATTTGCAATCTACAAGAGACTCATTTTAGACTTCAGGACACCTTCAGATAGGGGGTGGAAAAATATCTGTCATGCTACTGGAAGTCAAAAGAAAGCTGGAACATTGGAACATATGGAGATCAAAGATATATTTAGAACTCAACATTCTGAAGCTATGGAATTCACTTTCTTCTTGAGTGCACATGGTACATTCACCAAAATAGATCACATACTGGGTCATAAAGCAGCCCTAAATAAATAGAAGAATTGAAATCATACCATGTGTACTTTCAGATCACAATGCTATGAAACTTGAAATCAATCACTGAACGAAGTCTGGAAAACCTCCAAAAACATGGAGGTTAAAGAACACTTTACTAAACAATGAGTTGGCGCATAGGCAGTAAAGAAGAAATTTTAAAAAAACATGGAAACTANAAATGAAAATACAACAATCCAAACTCTTTGGGATGCAGCAAAGGCAGTCCTAAGAAGAAAGTACATTACACTGCAGGCCTACTTCAAGAAACTTGAAAAAGTATAAATACAAAATCTAACAGTGCACAAAAAGGAACTAGAAGCAGAACAGCAAGAACACCCCAAACCTAGCAGAAGAA
>NW_027527231.1:0-1333 GCF_008692635.1 Crocuta crocuta
CTTCTGTGTCTCCCTCTCTCTCTGCCCCTCCAGTGCTCATGCTCTTTCTCTTTCTTTCAAAAATAAATAAACTTTTGAAAACATTTGGATAAATGTTTAAAAAAACTTCTTTTAAATAAAAAATTAAATATAAAAATAAATAACTCTAAAGGTATTTGGAACAATTTATACAAACAAAGACAAAGAATAACGTATCAGTCCCATGGTAAAAAAATAAAAATAAAAAAAGAAGCCCTCAGCTCTTCTGCAAAACTTTTTTCTTCAAACGTTATTGAAAGACATGGATATTAGCTACTCTTACAGGTGTGAGGTGAAGTCTCACTATAGTTTTCTATTACCCAAATGACAAGTGATGTTGAGCATCTTTTCATGTGTCTGTTGTCAGTTTTGAGATCTTCTTTACAAAGATGTCCATTCATGTCTTCTGCTCATGTGTCCAATTGGTTATTTGGGTGCGGAGGTTTGGGTGTTGAGTTTTATAAATTTTTTCTCTATTTTGGATACAGACTCGTTATCAGATATGCCATTTACACATATCTTATCCCATTCTGTAGGTTACCTTTTCGTTTTGTTCACGGTGTCCTTCCCTGTGCAGTAGTTTTTATTTTGATAAAGTCCCAGTAGTTTACTTTTGCTTTTGTTTCCCTTGCCTCAGGAGACAGATCTGGAAAGACTACGGCAGATGTCAAACAGGTTACTGCCTGTGTTCTCCTCTAGGATTTTGATTGTTTCGGGTCTCACGTTTAGGCCTTGGATCCATTTTGAATTTAGTTCTATTTTAAAATTTATTTAAAACAAGCTAGATAATATAAAGTATAGTCTTGGCTTCAGTAGAACCCAGTGATTCATCTGTCTCAATGACGCCCAGTGCTCACCGTGAGATGTGTCCTCCTTCATGCCCATCAGCCATTTAAAGCATCCTCGCACCCTCCCACCCAGCAACTGACACTGGGGAGCTGCCACTTTTCTCCCCACAACCCCCACGGCAGGACTCCCGTGGGAGGCACTGGTCGAAACCACGCCCATCCCTGCTAGAGAGCTGCCCTTTTTTCTTTTCTTTTTTTTAACTGGAACCCGGAAAAGACCAATGTGGATGCACTGCCCTGATTAATTCTGGTCACTGGCTTCCTTAAAAAGTCACATTTAATCCATTCTCTAGATGTAAATTCTACACCTACCTACCTTTTCATCTCTTTCTCTCTGGAGTAATCAGACTATATAGTTTCTCTGAGTGGCATTATCATCATCCCTCTTTCTCTCTCTGAATTAAGCATCTTAATCTTTCTCTCTGCTCATTTTTTTTCCAATTTCACTTCCTCCCTGCTCTGTCCTT
>NW_027527232.1:0-4908 GCF_008692635.1 Crocuta crocuta
TGTGGAAACTAATTTGACAATAAACTATTAAAAAAAAAATTTAAAGATAATGGTGCAGAAAATAAAAAAGGGACGATAAAATCTAGTGGAAGGATATACTCGTCAAACTCTTTGAGGTTGCAAGAAAGAGACAAATTAGGTTACTTTTAATTTTGGAGATTTGCTATAACAGTATTCAAGAATAAATTATTTTGAAGTCCACTTCATCAAACATTTAGTCTGGGATTCATAGTACAATTTATGAATGTTAGAAAATTGGCTCAGTGTTCCTTTTCCTGGCAGCCATAGCTAAAATAACCTATCTTCTATTTGTAACTCTAACACAGTTGCCCAAATGGAGAATCTGAATGGATTGATAGGCTGCTATCTGATTTGGAGTAACTAATAGACTGTTGATTTTCTTCACACTCAGCCCATTTACTCTTTCTTTCAAAGAAAGTGTTGACGCCTAGTATACTCCTATTTTTAGGGCAACAGAGATGGTTTCTATGAGATATAGTGTCAAAATTAAGTGACTGCAGCCAATGCATGAGAGAGAACACTAAAAGTAATGATAAATCATTAGCAAATAAATGCAGTTGTATAAGAATGGTATTAAGTATCAACTATAGTATTTTGATGCTGATGAACATATTTAATCTGTCTTTGGTCTTCATTTTGTCCAAAAAATTCTGACAGTGGATATTTAAAACGTTTTTCTTTATAAGAAAGTTTGCTTATTTTAAACATTAGAAAGCTTTATAATATCTTCTTTTTGTTGGACTTCTCAGAAGTATGCATGGGAATGAGAACTGGTGAAGCCACTCTAGAAAACAGT
This sequence comes from Crocuta crocuta, assembly GCF_008692635.1. Lineage (NCBI taxonomy): Eukaryota > Metazoa > Chordata > Mammalia > Carnivora > Hyaenidae > Crocuta > Crocuta crocuta. The sequence goes on from NW_027527232.1 coordinate 818, forward strand.
ATGGAGATTCCTCAAAAATTAAAAATAGAGCTACCCAGCACCCAGCAATTGCATTACTAGGGATTTATCCAAAGGATACAAAAATGCTTATTCAAAGGGGCACATGCACCGCAATGTTTATAGCGGCACTATCAGGAGTAACCGAATTATGGAAAGAGCCCAAATGTACATTGACTGATAAATGGATAAAGAAGATGTGGTATACATGTATAATGGAATAATACTTGGCAATGAAAAGGAATGAAATCTTGCCATTTGAAACAACATGAATGGAACTAGAGGATATTATGCTAAGTGAAATAAATCACTCAGAGAAAGATATCACAATTTCCCTCATAGGTGGAATTTGAGAAACTCAGCAGATAAACACAGGAGAAGGGAAGGAAAAATAAGATAAAAACAAGAAGGAGGCAAAGTATGGGAGTCTCTTCAATACAGAGAAGAAATAGAGGATTACTGGAAGGGAGGTGGGCGGGCAGTTGAGTTAAATGGGTGATGAGCATTAAGGAGGGCATATGTTGGGATGAACACTGGGTGTCATATATAAGAGATGAATCACTGGGTTCTACTCATGAAGCCAAGATTACATTGTATGTTAAATAACCTGAATTTAAATAAAAAATGTTCAACAAATGAAAAAGAAAAAAATAAGACTCTAACATTCCTTAGCAGCAACAAAAAAAGAAATATGTATGTATCATAAATCTCCAATGGTAAAGTAATTCCTTTACAGTGTTTGTCTCCATGTCTTTCGTTTCTTCCTATGAAACTGTTCTTAGAGTACAAACTAATATGTATTTCCCATTAGGGTAAAGCTTGGAAAACTATAGTAATTTAAGAGGTGATATGCCATTTTGTCAGTTTTAAAGTAATATTCAAACTCCCCTTCCTAATCCCAAATTGGCTACAGTATTACAAAACCAAATTACACAATCCTGAAAAAACATAGTCATGGCAATATAAATAATATTACAATGGATTTTTCATTAATCTCATTTATTCTACATAATTTAGATTCTCTCTATTTTATAAAACAATACCTCTGACATTTATTATTTTGCAGGTGGTTGAAATATAGTATTCCTAGGTTATTTGTAAGCAAGCAGGATTTTGGAAACATTGAAGGAGGAAAGAGCTTTGGAAATCTTGTATTAGGGTCTAGGTTTGTTGGTTGGCCCTTGTAGGAATCATACTTTGCAAGCTAAAACATGCATTGTTTTAGCAAAGAGCTGATTCTGATAACTTTCTTCAGAAGGATTCTTGGTATTTGGCAAGTATTTAAAGGTTTTATATGCATTACCTGGAGCCCATGCATGTTAAGAGGTACCATACTTGAGGAGTTAATAATTTTTGGCTTATTTGGTTAGTAATTTTTCAAAGAAGAGGTACAGTTAATGAAGCGGGGTTACAAATTATTGAAGACAGGATGAAATGATACAGTGGTTCTGCCACTTTTGAGATCTAAATAAAGTTTAAAAATTTCTGAGAATGAGCTAGCTGCTATAAAATCTAGCCATCTACTTAAATGAATGGCCATCTATTTAACTATAGTCATCAATATTTCATATAAGGATTGCTTCCAGTGAACTTACTATGTAATTTGAATTTGCATTTCTACTTTGTCCATTTATCCTGGCTTCTAATAGATTTTTAAAGACAGATTTCTGGATGATTGATAAAATCAGTGTGGTTGTCATAACTTAGACAAAGCTTATTTTTGCAATATTTTGTTAGTTGAGGGAAGGGGAAAATATCAAACACTAATGTAGTGTTTTCTGTATGCCAAATACTGTTAAATTCTTTATTAATTCATTGGATATTGACAACAATCCATGAAGTAGGTATCATCATCATTCCTGTGGTAGTTTTAAAATATGTCCACAAATTCTTTAATATTCCTCCATTCAAGAAGTGGAATATTCCTCCATTCTCCTCTGTGTGTAATCTAGACTTTATTCCTCCATTCTCCCTTGTATGTGACCTAGACTTTGTAACTACATAATCATAAAGGAAGACAGAAATGACAATGTATCATTTCTGGGATTTGGTCAAAAAGTTTTCTTCTGTTATCTCTCTCTATAGCAGTCTTTCTGCAGCCGTACAGCTGCCATATCATGGGGACACTCAAGCAACCCTATACAGAAGTTCATGTGATGAAATGTTGAAGACTCTTGTCAATGTANTCAATGGCCATCAATGAACCAACCTGAGGCCTCCCACCAAAAATGATGTGGATGTGTTTAGAAGTAGGTCCTCCAGGCCCAGTTAATCCTGCAGATGACTGCAGCCTTAGCCTTCATCTGACCTGAAGTCTCATTCTCATGACTGTTATGACTAAATTGTCCTCATTTATTCAGGACTTTGTTGGATTTTAGCATTAAAATCTTACATTTCAGGATGCCAGTTTTAATGACCAACTTATTTCAGTTTGCCAGAAACTGTCCCAGTTTTAAAACTGAAAGTCCCACATCTTGGGAACTTCTTCAGTTCCAGAGAAAACAAGACTATTGGTCACCTCTTCATGTAGAATTTTTTTATTTTTATTATTTGTAAAAATTTTATTCATTTTGAGAGAAAGAGACGGGGGGAGGAGGGGTAGACACCAGGCTTGATCCCACCAACCATGAGATCATGAAATGAGCCTAAATCCAGAATCAGAAGCTTAACCAACTGAGCCAATCAGGTGCCCTCTCATTCGGAATCTTAAGCCAAATCTCCGGTTTAGCTTTTCCCAAATTGTTAATTCACAAAAACTATGATAGTGTAAATGTTGATTGTTTTTAAACCACTGTTTTTGAGGTAATTCTTACACACCAACAAGTAACTAATACAGTATCCATTTTACAGTTGAAGAAATGGAGGCAGGTATTTTAATTAAAAAAAAAATCCCTATATAGTTGTTTAACCCAAGTATTTAGCATGAAGATATACTCAATGTGATTGTGGACCACAATTATGAGTAAGTTACATGTGCCAAAGTTATATGAAATTTTAAAAATACAAACATCAGGGGTGCCTGGGTAGCTCAGTGGTTAAGCATCCAACTCTTGATTTTGGCTCAGGTCAAAATATCATGGTTTGTGAGTTCAAGCCCCGTGTTGGGCACAATAGTTCAGAGCCTGCTTGGAATTTTCTCTCCCCCTCTTTCTCTGCCCTGCCCCTGCTTGTGCTTTCTCTCTCTCAAAATAAATAAATAAACTTTAAAAATATNATGTAAACATCAAAACCTCTGACACCTTCAGAATTTAGTACTGAAGAAATTGATTAGTCAGCATAATTTTGAATGAAATAAGATAACGTGTTCTTTCTAAGCCCTCAATATTTTGAATAAAATTCTCCTGTCAGTACCTTAATCTTCTTTTAGACTACTCAGTCAGTGAAATGGGTTCCATTTGTTTATGTTTAATGAAGCAAGGCTTTAAAAATAAGCTTTGTTGTTCCTGTATTTTGAGTAAGCAATCAAACACACTCAAAGTAAATGCCAATTTTTGCAGTCTGTCNCACAATATTCTTTGTTGTTCCTGTATTTTGAGTAAGCAATCAAACACACTCAAAGTAAATGCCAATTTTTGCAGTCTGTCTTAAGTAGCCCCAAAATTAAGGTTTTACTTGCAGCTATATCATTTATTGCATTGTTTCATTTTTTTTCTGTTATGTACAAAGCTATAGCCAAAGGCATTCTAGTGCTCCAAGAAATGAGAAAAAAATCTACTTTTTAAAGTTAGGTTGTTGATAGAGAGAGGGCGAGATGGCGGAGAAGTAAGGAGCTCCGTACTTGCACTCACGCCCACACATCACACAGAAAAGATCTGAAGCCATTGGAAACCTTACAAAACCTGAGAGATTGGGAGAAAAAGGACGCAGATCCACTGAGAGAGCCTTCTAATGTGAGTGCGAACCAAGGAAGATAAAATCGGGCCGGGATCGGAGACTCCAGGGTGGGAGGCGATCCCCCTCTACCCTCTACAGGGAGTGAGAGGGGAAAAAGAGAGAGTCCGAAAGAGAAAAACCTCCGCTCGGGGGGGAAAAACCTCCGCTTGGGGGAGAGAAAGACCGTACTTGCCAAATACCTGCACACGAGGTCCCCTCGC
>NW_027527233.1:0-167 GCF_008692635.1 Crocuta crocuta
ATTGATTTTCTGTCTAGTTGATCTGTCCATTGCTGTAAGTGGAGTCTTAAAGTCCCCTACTATTAGCACATTCTTATCGATAAGACTGTTTCTGTTTGTGATTGTTTTATGTATTTAGGTGCTCCCATATTTGGTGCATAGACATTTATAATTGTTAGCTCTTCCTG
>NW_027527233.1:184-473 GCF_008692635.1 Crocuta crocuta
TTATTATATAATGCCCTTCTTCATCCCTTGTTACTGTCTTTACTTTAAAGTCCAGTTTGTCTGATATAAGGATAGCTACTCCAGCTTTTTTTTTTTTTTTAACATCCTGTAGCATGATAGATATTTCTCCATCCCTTACTTTCAATCTGAGGGTGTCCTCCTGTCTAAAATGAGTTTCTTGTAGACAGCAAATAGATGGGTTTTGTTTTTTTATCCATCCTTGTACCCTATGTCTTTTGATTGAGGCATTTAATCCATTTACATTCAGTGTTATTATTGAAATATATGG
>NW_027527234.1:0-677 GCF_008692635.1 Crocuta crocuta
GAATCAGAGTCACGCCTGCATAATATTAAAGGCAGTCTCAAAAAATATCACTTAATTTTTACCCCAATCAGCCTATATGTTAATGATCTTATATATAAAATCGTTTTAAAACCTGATCAGTCAATATAAAAAAATACCTTGTTTTTGTTGTTTAAGGCAAATACGATAGTCATTCTTTGTTTATTTCTACAAACTTTTAAAGAACACTTACTATGCCCCTGGAGATAAGCTTACTGCTGGAGACCCAATAATGTTCAAAATAAAATTTGTCAACATTATTTGACAAGTCAGTCAGTAGACCTATCATAAGAATAGTCATACACCACAGTNCACAGTGGGAATATTAAGAAGAACAGCCACTTATACCTAAAGGATTATAGATAGATTCCTAGTGAAAGTTATACCTAAACCAAAACTTGAAAGAAGGATAGGAAGGATAGAGACTGCAAGTGTAGAAATCACTAAAGAGAAAAGGATAGTATATGGAAATTTACACAGATAATTTCAAAACACAGAAAGTTATACCTAATCCAAAACTTCAAAGAAGGATAGGAAGGTTAGAGACTGCAAGTGTAGAGATCACTAAATAGAAAAGGATAATATATGGAAATTTACACAGATAAGTTTAAGCGTGGGCTTTTATGGGAACTGCTAGTAAATAAGTGAAGCAAATTGAA
>NW_027527235.1:0-1142 GCF_008692635.1 Crocuta crocuta
GAGAAATTGATCCAGTTTCATTCTTCTGCATGTTGCTGTCCAGTTTTCCGAACACCATCTGTTAAAGAGGCTGTCTTCTTTCCACTGGATATTCTTTCCTGCTTTGTCAAAGATTAGTTGGCTGTATGCCTTTGGGTCCAGCTCTAAGTTTTCAATTCTATTCCATTGGCCTATGTGTCTGTTTTTGTGCCATACCATACTGTCTTGATGACGACAGCTTTGTAGTAGAGGCTAAANGACAATATTTATTCTTCCGATCCATGAGCATGGAAGTTTTTCCATTTCGTTGTGTCTTCTTCAATCTCCTTCATAAGTTTTCTATAGTTTTCATCATACAGATCTTTTGTATCCTTGGTTTATTCCTAGGTATTTTATGGTTTTTTGTGCAATTGTGAATGGGATCAGCTTCTTGATTTGTCTTTCTGTTGCTTCATTGTTGGTGTATAAAAATGCAACTGATATCTGTACGTTGATTTTGTACCCTGCAACTTTGCTGAATTCTTGGATCAGTTCCAGTAGGCTTCTGGTGGAGTCTGTCGGGTTTTCTATGAAGAGTGTCATGTCGTCTGCAAAATTGAAAGTTTGACTTCCTATTTGCCAATTCTGATGCCTTTGATTTCCTTTTGTTGTCTGATGGCTGATGCTAGGACTTCCAGCACTATGTTAAACAGCAGTGTTGAGAGTGGACATCCCTGTCGTGTTCCTGATCTCAGGGGGAAAGCTCTCAGTTTTTCCCCGTTGAGGATGATGTTCGCTGAAGGCTTCTCATAGATGGCTTTGATGATGTTTAAGTAGGTTCCTTCTATCCCAACTTTCTCTAGAGTCTTTATTAAGAAGGGATGCTGTATTTTGTCAATTGCTTTTTCAGCATCTATCGACAGGATCATATGGTTTTTATCTTTTCTTTTGTTGATGTGACGTATCACATAGATTGATTTGCGAATGTTGAACCACCCTGAAACCCAGGAATGAATCCCACTTGATCTTGGTGAATAATTCTTTTTATGTGCTGTTGGATTCGATTTGCAAGTATCTTGTTGAGGATTTTTGCATCCGTATTCATCAAGGATATTGGCCTGTAGTTCTCTTTTTTAGCTGGATCTCTGTCTGGCTTGGGAATCAGAGTGATGCTGGCTTCATAA
>NW_027527236.1:0-543 GCF_008692635.1 Crocuta crocuta
CTCCCTAGCTGCTTTCAAAATTCTTTGTCCTTATATTTTGCCAGTGTCACTATGATACGTCATGCAAAAGACTGACTCAAGTTACGTCTGAGGGGAGTTCTCTGTGCCTCTTGAATTTCAACATCTACTTCCCTCCTCAGGTTGGGGAAGTTCTCTGCTATGATTTGTTCCAGGACTCCTTCAGCACCTTTCCCCCTCTCTTCCTCTTCTGGGATTCCTATGATACGGATACTGTTCCATTTGATTGTATCGATGAGCTCTTGAACTCTTCTTTCATGGTNTCATGGTCCTGATCAGTTTATCTCTCTTTTTCTCAGTTGCTTCTTTTTCCATAATAGTGTCTTCTGAATCACTTATTCTCCTTTCTGCATCTTCAATCCGTGCATTGGATGCCTCCAGTTTATTGTGTATCTCATTTTTCCCATTTTTTAATTCATCGTAACTATTTTTAAGCTCAATAATGTTTGTAGCCATAGATTCTGTGATATCCTCCACGCATTTTTCAAGTCCAGTGATTAATTTTATGATTATTGTTCTAAATTC
>NW_027527237.1:0-502 GCF_008692635.1 Crocuta crocuta
AACAGCTCACCTAAAGGACCTAGAGGCAGAGCAACAAGAACACCCAGTAGAAGAAGAGAAATAGTAACAATTGGAGCAGAATTAAACAACATAGAGACCAAAGAAACAATTGAACAGATCAATGAAACCAAGAGTTGTTTTTTTTTTTTGAGAAAATAAACAAAATTGACAAACCTCTAGCCAGGCTTCTCAAAAAGAAAAGAGAGAGCACCCAAATAGACAAAACTATGAATGAAAATGGACTTATTACAACCAACCCCTCAGAAATACAAGCAATTATCAGGGAATACTANATCAAAAATTATATGCCAACAAATTGGACAACTTAGAAGAAATGGACAAATTCCTAAACACACACTCACTACCAAAATTCACACTGGAAGAGATAGGAAATCTGAACAGACCCGTAACTAGTGAAGAAATCGAACCAGTTATCAAAAATCTCCCAACCAATAAAAGGCCTGGACCTGATGGCTTCCCTGGGGAATTCTACCAGACATTT
>NW_027527238.1:0-561 GCF_008692635.1 Crocuta crocuta
TGCTGCGTCTGCCAAGAAGAAACGCATTGCTTTCCCAGCAAAAAAAGACGTTTTAAACTGGTTGAAAGGACCTAATCCGACTTAATTAGCAATGCTGGGCGAGGAAGTCAAAGATGAACTCGCTTGTCAAACACTACTAATCCAATGGCTAACAACTCGGGTGCTAACTATCAGGGTAGGGCGGTGTGAGCCCCAGCTAAGGGGCCACAGCCGAACCCTTCTCTAACCCAGGCCGCCACTATGGGATTTCACGGCGCTGTACACAAATATTCCCACACAATAACTATAGATTCCTAAATGCGAAGTGACATCAGCCCTTTTCGGAGGACGGAAGCAGATAAACCAGAATCAAAAGCGACACCTTACTCAGGAAAGCCGCCGTGAAGGAAAAATACCTGGCCACTTCCTGTGCAACCCCATTAATGATCCTGAGGAGGAGGAAATCGGGTGACAAACAGTTTCAGTTCGGGCTTCTACTTCCTGTAGAAAGTTAAAAATTCCTTTTTTATAGTTTCTAGATACAAATACGGAACTGAAATTACTAAGATGACCAGATTTTTA
>NW_027527239.1:0-231 GCF_008692635.1 Crocuta crocuta
ACAGGGTCTATCCATCAGGAAGATCTAACAATTATAAATGTCTACACACCAAATAGAGAAACACCCAAATACATGAAATAATCACAAACAGAAACAATCTTATGGATAAGAATGTGCTAATAGCAGAGGACTTTAATACTCCACTTAAAGCAATGGATACATCAACTAGACAGAAAATCACTAAAGAAACAATGGACTTGAATGACACATTGGACCAGATGGATTTGACAG
>NW_027527239.1:332-496 GCF_008692635.1 Crocuta crocuta
AGCATCCATCTAAATATAAAACAATTGAGATCATACCATACACACTTTCAGACCACAATGCTATGAAACTTGAAATCAATAACGGGAAAATACCTGGAAAACTTCCAAAAACATGGACATTAAAGAACACCCTACTAAAGAATGAATGGGCCAATCAGGCATTA
>NW_027527240.1:0-2924 GCF_008692635.1 Crocuta crocuta
AGCTCTTAACCTGTTTTCTCACCTCCCCTGCCCACCTCAATGCCACTTAGAAAGAAATAATGTATTTATTTCACTGACTAAATAGTATTCTCTTTAAGGATCAGAACTGCATAAGTAGTGAGCACAGATGTAGAATTCAACACCTGAAGATGAATGAATAAGCTTTTCTTGGTGATCACGTAGGTTTTAATTTCTGCCTACCCCCTTTCTTGCTGGTATCACATACTAGCTAAAGCACATTTCTGCCTCCCAATTACCCTGGGTGTTAACACTTTCAGACCCTTCCTACACCTGATGCTTCCCTATGCGCTCACCCACTGCTCAGACACACGTGCACTCACACATATGTGTACAGGCACAGGAAACGCAGACACAATCTCACACATCCACACATCTTCAAATGCCTCTTTCTTTCAAATTCGACCTTACTCCAATGGCTTTCCATCTCTATAAAGATGCATTATTTAACTTTTACCTTTATGCACATACATCTTGTTCATGATGCTTCACACTAGTGGGAATTTTATATATCCTATCAATAACTACAATGGCAGTACTTATTAATAATGGTGCACAAAACTATTTATTTATTTACTTAAAAATGTTTTTTTTAATATTTTGAATTTTCAAAGTATTTGACTTTGTCTGATTACACATTAAGAAACACTCGAAGCTGCCACCCAATGCTGCCACCTATTTGAAAGGTGTTAAAAATCAGGGCTTCAAGGGAGTCTTTAGCATCTGCAGATGTAGATAGAAGTCACAGCAGGCTCCTAAGTCTCCAAACTTTTCCTTAACACACAGCACAGAACTTCCCTGGCTCTGTTGTTGTTGTTCCCCTCCCCTCCCTTCTCTTCTCTTCTTTTTCTTCCCATAAGCTAAACTGCTCCAAAGATAAATCGCAAAATCAGCAAGTATAGTGTTTAAGCCCTGCATTACATTTATTAAAAAGGAGGTGTTGGGCAAATTACTTTCTTCAGTACTTGCAAATACTATTTCTTTATTTCGTTCTTCCTTCCTTCCTCTCTCCCATCCTCTCTCCCTTCCTCTCTTCCTCCCTCCCTCCATCCCTCCCTCCCTCCCTTCCTTCCTTCCTTCCTGCCTTCCTTCCTTCCTTCCTTTTTTTCTTAGAGAGAAGAGACAACATGCGCATACAAAATCAAGGGAGGTAGAGAGGGAGAGAGAGAATCCCAAGCAGGCTCCCCAACCAGCGCACAGTCCCACTTGCGGCTGTATTCCAGCACCATGAGATCATGACCTGAGCCAAAATCAAGATCCACACATGAGGGGCGCTTGGGTGGCTCAGTCGATTAAGCACCCAACTTCAGCTCAGGTCATGATCTTGCGGTTTATGAGTCTCAGCCCTGCACTGGGCTCTGTGCCGACTACTGAGGTACCCACATGACTCTGAACTGGATTCCTCTTCCAGTACAAATTACATTAATGGTACAATTGGGCAAAAGTTATATGGATTCTGAAAATTCAATGGTAGTATGGTGTTAACTGTAATTTTATGATGATGGTCGTATTATGTTTGTGCAAGAGAATATCCTTGTTTGTAGAAAACATACACTAAAAATTTTGGGAGCAAATGAATATCAGGGAGGAAATTTATTCTCAAATACTTCAAGAAAATATATTCTTTGTGCTCCATTTGGAACTTTTGCATATAAAATACTTACTGAAAATGCCTTCATGGAGGAAAAATTCTGAATAAAATAGATTATCTATTATTTTATATAGACAGACTTAATAATTATATACAGAGTAGGACTAGAAAATATTTCAATGTTTCACACGAGTGCATAATTAACTTGTCCAACTAATAATTAAGTGACTGCTTTAAGCAATTGTTTGTGTGTCATTATTATAGCATTTTCTTTCCAAAAATTTTATATGGTTCTTTATATTACACTGTCAGAAGGAGACACAAGTCTCAAAGATTCTGAAAATGAAAATTTTTACAGAGGAATTCAGGGAACAATAAATGGGTATATCAGTGGAAATATGTCTTATATAAACATCTTTCATTGTTTTCAGACTGAAACAGAGATTAAAATTTTCAGAATTCTGATATAATGTATTTCTCTTGAGTGTTTACATCTTGCCTTCTCCTTCCAAGTAGGTATTGAAGTTTTAGTCTTATATAGTGAATCTACCTGCCTGAAAAAAATTTGTAGACTCAGGAAAATGCTGTCATTTATCTGTTCCTCTCAATCCAGGGAGACACTAGTCTGCAGGGGAGAGGTGGAATCTTCAACTTGCATCAGCCACCAAGAGGGAATAGTGCCTCCCAGGAGCCTGGGGCCACCTGGCCAAAACACAATCTTCTCATTCCTTCCTCATAAACCTGAGCCTTCTGACTCCTCCTGCCACAAGCACTGGCCACAGGACAGCTGCAGAGGCGTCCTCGGGACAGCACAGCAGGAGCAGCCCTATGTTGTCTATAGCTTTGCCACCCTCACCCGCTGTGTGTCCTCTAATCAGCTCAGAGGGACTAACGTGAAAGAGGGAATGATCTGATTTGTCCCAAAAGGTCCAGATAATGATTTGTTCCTGTAACCTGAGACCTAATACCCAGGACTTCCCTGTGAGACCCTCCTGTGCTGTAGCTCCTCCTGCAGAGAGCAGCCTCCCTGGGATCTATACTAGCTTCACCTGTGCTACAATGTGAGGACCTGTCTTATACTCAACGGCTTCCACACAGAGCAGAGAGTTGGACAAAACTGTGGATAAACATCGATCTCATCTTGAACATTACCTTCAAATAATCATGTCTGCTTCTTCTGCTTCCATTATCAATACCTCAGTATTCATTCTCATGGGGTTCCCTGGCTTGGACCAGTACTATCCCTGGTTTTCGATTCCCTTCTCCTCCATCTATGCCATAGTTTTCCTGGGAAACTGCATGGTGCTGCACGTGA
>NW_027527241.1:0-1169 GCF_008692635.1 Crocuta crocuta
TGAAATATGTGGGTTTAGAGTCATTGTGTCCTGTGTGGGGTTCATACTTGTGGTGGTGTCTCTTGTATCTTCGTTCCTTGCAACACTTCCCTCAGAGAGCCCCCCTCAGGATTTATTGTACGTCTGGCTTAGTGGTGACAAATTCTTTCGATTTTGGTTTATTTGGAGAGACTTTTATCTCTCCTTCAGTTTTGAATGACAGGCTTGCTGGATATTGGATTCTTGGCTGCATATTTTTTCTTTTCATTACATTTAATATCTCCTGCCATTCCTTTCTGGCCTGCCAAGTTCAGTAGANTCTGTCACCACTCTGATAGGTTTCCCTTTGTACGTTAGGGCCCTTTTCTCCCTAGCTGCTTTCAAAATTCTCTCTTTGTCCTTATATTTTGCCAGTTTCACTATGATATGCCACGTAGAAGATCGATTCAAGTTATGTCTAAGGGGAGTTCTCTGTGCCTCTTGTATTTCAACGTTTAATTCCTTCCCCAGGTTGGGGAAGTTCTCAGCTATAATTTGTTCCAGGACTCCTTCAGCACCTTTCCCTCTCTCTTCCTCTTCTGGGATTCCTGTGATACAGATATTGTTGCATTTGACTGTATCACTGAGCTCTCGAACTCTTCTTTCATGTTCCTGGATCAGTTTGTCTCTTTTTTGTCAGCTTCTTGTTTTTCTTTAATGGTGTCTTCTAAATCACTTATTCTCTTTTCTGCCTCTTCAATCCGTGCATTGGACACTTCCAGTTTATTATGCATTTCATTTATCACATTTTTTCATTCATCATGCCTATTTTTGTTCTCCATGTTGGTTGTCGCCATAGTTTCATTGATGTCCTCTATGCTTTTTTCAAGCCCAGTGATTAATTTTACAATTATTGTTCTAAAATCTTGTTCAGTTATGCTGCTTATATCTGTTTTGAGCAGTTCATTAGCTGTCAATTCTTCTTGGAGTTTCTTTGGAGGAGAGCTCTTTCATTTCATCATTTTGGTTAGCTTTCTGTCTCTTGTTAGTTTTAAAGATTTGTTATGTACTCTGCACCTGTGAGCGCTGCTGTACCCAAGAAGACTCTTTGACTGTCCAGGGCCTATCCTTTCGGAAAGTGTTCTTTGAGTGGTATCACTTGGTCGCTCTTTTTGAGACCTTGGGTATTTTATTTTCCTACTTGTAGTGGT
>NW_027527242.1:0-250 GCF_008692635.1 Crocuta crocuta
TCTTATTTGTTGGGAGATTTTTGATCACTGGTTCGATTTCTTCACCAGTTATGGGTCTGTTGAGATTTTCTATGTCTTCTCGTGTGAATTTTGGTAGTGAGTGTGTGTTTAGGAATTTGTCCATTTCTTCTAAGTTGTCCAATTTGTTGGCATATAATTTTTCATAGTATTCCCTGATAATTGCTTATATTTCTGAGGGGTTGGGTCTATGATATCCATTTTCATTCATAATTTTGTCTATTTGGGTGCT
>NW_027527242.1:521-806 GCF_008692635.1 Crocuta crocuta
TCTCTTGAAATAGGCCTGGAAAGCATTGTACTTTCCTCTTAGGACTGCCATTGCGGCTTCCCATGGTGTTTGGATTGTTGCGTTTTCATTTTCATTTGTTTCCAGATATTTTTTAATTTCCTCTCTAATTGCCTGATTGGCCCATTCATTCCTTAGTAGGGTGTTCTTTAACTGCCATGTTTTTGGAGGTTTTCCAGATTTCTTACTGTGATTGATTTCAAATTTCAAAGCCTTATGACTTGAAAGTGTGCATGGTATGATCTCAAATCTTTTATATTTATTGAG
>NW_027527243.1:0-479 GCF_008692635.1 Crocuta crocuta
TATCTTTGGTTAGGTTTATTCCTAGGTATTTTATTTTTTTGTGTGTGCAATTGTGAATGGGATCATTTTCTTGATTTCTTTCTATTGCTTCACTATTGGTGTATAAAAATGCAACTGATTTCTGTATGTTGATTTTGTAACCTGAAACTTTGCTGAATTCATGGATCAGTTCTAGTAGGCTTCTGGTAGAGTCTGTTGGGTTTTCTATGTAGAGTATCCTGTCATCTGCAAAAAGTGAAAGTTTGACTTCTTCTTTGCCAATTCTCATGCCTTTTATTTCCTTTTGTTGTCTGATGGCTGATGCCAGAACTTCCCACACTATGTTAAACAAAAGTGGTGAGAGTGGACNCCCTGTGGTGTTCCTGATTTGAGGGGGAAAGCTCTCAGTTTTTCCCATTGAGGATGATGTTAGCTGAGGGCTTCTCATAGGTGGGTGTTTCAGTAAGTTCCTTCTATCCCGACTTTCTCGAGGGTCTTTA
>NW_027527244.1:0-919 GCF_008692635.1 Crocuta crocuta
CATCCAGATGGTCAACAGACACATGAAATGATGCTCAGTGTCCCTGATCATCAGGGCAACTCAATTCGAAACCATACTGAGATACCAACTCATGCAGGTCAGAGTGGCTAAAATGAGCAAATCAGAGGACTCGAGATGCTGGCGAGGATGTGGAGACACGGGCATCCTCCTACACTGTTGGTGGGAATGTAAACTGGTGCAGCCCCTCTGGAAAACAGTGTGGAGGTTCCTCAAAAAATTGACACTAAAACTCTCCTATGACCCAACAGTAGCACTGCTAGGAATTTACCCATCGGATACAGGAGTGCTGATGCATAGGGGCACATGTACCCCAGTGTTCATAGCAGTACTCTCAGCAATAGCCAAAACATGGAAAGAGCCCAAGTGTCCATCAACTGATGAATGGATCAAGATGTGGTTTCTCTATACAGTGGAATACTACATGGAAATGAGAAAGAATTAAATTTGGCCATGTGTAGCAACATGGATGGAACTTGAGGGTGTTATGCAGAGTGAAATAAGTCAGGCAGAGAAGGACAGATACCATATGTTTGCAAGTATAGGAGGATTAGGAGGAACTTAATGGAGGACCATGGGAGAGAAAAAGGGGGAAAATAATGGGGAGAGGGAGGGATGCAAACCATGAAAGACTCTTGAGTGCTGAGAAGAAAATGAGGGCTAATGGGGGTGGGGGAGAGGGGAAGAGAGTGATGGGCATGGAGGAGGATACTTGTAGGGATGAGCACTGGGTGTTATATGGAAGCAAACTTGGCAATAAACTATTAAAAAATAAATTAAAAAATAATAACACTGAATATAAATGGAATAAATGCTCCAGTGAAGAGACACAGGGTAGCAGAATGGAGAAAAAATAAAAATCCATCTATTTGCCATCTACAAGAAACTCATTTTAGACCTG
>NW_027527245.1:0-839 GCF_008692635.1 Crocuta crocuta
CAGACCTATCTACTGAAACGTGGAAGGCCAGAAAGGAATGGCAGATCTTCAACGTGATGAACAGAAAAATATGCAGCCAAGAATCCTCTATCCAGCAAGCCTGTCATTCAAAATAGAAGGAGAGATAAAAACCTTTCCAAATAAACAGAAATTGAAAGAATTTGTAAACACTAAGCCAGCCCTACAAGAAATCCTTAGCGGGACGCTCTGAAGGAAAGGTTGCAAGGAACAAAGATACCAGAGACACCACCACAAACATGAACTCTACAAAAGATACAAAGACTCTAAACCCACATATTTCAATAATAACACTGAATGTAAATGGGCTGAATGCTCCAATCAAAAGACATAGGGTAGCAGAATGGATTAAAAAACAAAATCCATCTATATGCTGTCTACAAGAAACTCATTTTAGACTGGAAGATACCTTCAGATTAAAAGTAAGGGGATGGAGAAATATATATCATGCTACAGGAAATCAAAAGAAAGCCGGAGTAGCTATACTTATATCAGACAAACTGGACTTTAAATTAAAGACAATAACAAGAGATGAAGAAGGGCATTACATAATAGTTACAGGGTCTATCCGTCAGGAAGAACTAACAATCATAGATGTCTATGCACCAAATATGGGAGCATCTAAATATTAAAACAATTAATCACAAACAGAAACAAGTTTATAGATAAGAATGTACTAAAAGCAGGAGACTTTAATACTCCACTTACGGCAATGGATAGGTCAACGAGACAGAAAATCACTAAAGAAACAATGGACTTGAATGACACATTTGACCAGACGGATCTGAGAGATATATTTAGAACTCTACATCCTGAGGCCA
>NW_027527245.1:900-1109 GCF_008692635.1 Crocuta crocuta
TGGGACATAAAGCAGCCCTCAATAAATATAAAAGAATTGAGATCATACCATGCACACTCTCAGATCATAATGCTTTGAAACTTGAAATCAATCACAGGAAGAAGTCTGGAAAACCTCTAAAAACATGGAGGTTAAAGAACACCCTACTAAAGAATGAATGTGCTACTCAGGCAATTAGAGAGGAAATTAAAAAATATATGGAAACAAAT
>NW_027527246.1:0-271 GCF_008692635.1 Crocuta crocuta
TCCCCACAACCACCAAGGAGGGGCCTCAGGGAGGCCAGCGGACACTGGAGACCAGACTTGCCTACAACAAACCACGCCCATCCCCTCCAAATAGCTGTTTTGTTGTTGTTGGAGCTGTTTTTACCTGAGATTGGTTTTGCGTGTTTTTTGGTTTTGACTGTGCATTTGTGTACCCGTGTTCCCTCTGTGGTTGTCTGTTTTCTTTTTCCAGGGCTGCCTCAAGAAACAAGCCAAACTACACATGGTGGAGAGTCCCAAATACCACTACCAG
>NW_027527246.1:445-786 GCF_008692635.1 Crocuta crocuta
ACCAAAATGACGAAACGGAAGAACTCTTCTCCAAAGAAACTCCAGGAAGAAATGACAGCTAGAAAACTGCTCAAACCAGATATAAGCCACGTAACGGAACAAGAATTTAGAACAATAATCATAAAATTAATCACCGGGCTTGAGAAAAGCATGGAGGACATGAAAGAAATGATGGCTACAAACAATATGGAGCTTAAAAATAGTTACGGTGAATTAAAAAATGGGATAAATGAAATAATAATGAACTGGAGGCATCCAATGCACGGATTGAAGAGGCTGAAAGGAGAATAAGTGACTTAGAAGACACTATTAAAGAAAAAGAAGAAACTGAGAAAAAGAGA
>NW_027527247.1:0-1732 GCF_008692635.1 Crocuta crocuta
GGCCGAACAGCCTCTCCCCAGTGTCCTCACAGCAGATGAACCGCCTCTCCGCCGTGTGGCCCAAGGACCCCTGGGACCGCGCTCTCTGCCCCTGGACGTTCGACCTTCCCACAGAGCACCTCCAGGTAATGAGATGTGGAGTTTCAGACTCTGTGCTCCCCCTGTTTAGAGTCTGAATGGAATTTAAACCCCCTCCTTTCTCCTCTCTCACTTTGTTGTTCAGTCCCTGCAGCTGTTTCCACTTTGCACATTTTCTTCAGCTGCTTTTTGGCGTGCTTTTCCGGTACTCTCTCCCCGTCTCTGTCCTCTCTCTGCAAGCAAAAGCAGCTCCCTGTCTGCCGTCGCTTCTGCTTACCCCAGTTTGCCTCTCCTCGCCTCATACCTGCTGAGTTCTGTGGCTCAGGTTGTGCAGATTATTGTGTTAATCCTCAGTGAGTTTTCTAGGTGTGCAGGATGATGTAGTATTGATCTGGCTGTATTTCACTGCCGTGAGAAGCAAAAAACAAGCAAACAAACAACAAACAAACAAAACCTTCCATGCAGTTCCAAACTTTGGAGCTTTTTAAATGGTTAATGACAAAATGTATGAGACCTATGGTTACAGAGGCCTGGGCTGGCTGGCAATGCAACAATATTATCAGATGGGCATTTGAGAATTTTCCTCAGCCTTTGAGGGTTTGTGGACCTCATCCTCAAACAGAATCAGTGTAAAGAGATGCCAGTATGGAAGGAAAACAGATTGAGCTAGAAGTTAAGGAAGAATTTCTGAGATTAGACAGTGACCAGGGGAGATGGGAGCGAGCAGGCTCTCTGGCCATGCACGTTGCTGTCTCTCTTGGGTTTGGAATGCCTCGGATGGGCCCCTGTCCAGAAACAGGGCAATGCACAAAATGAACTCTGAACATCTTCATGTCAAGAATTCTCCAGTCAACTCCTGAAATAAAAGGCTGGGGTGGTAGTTTGGTGTATATGAGGTGGGGATGCCTNGAAAACAGATTGAGCTAGAAGTTAAGGAAGAATTTCTGAGATTAGACAGTGACCAGGGGAGATGGGAGCGAGCAGGCTCTCTGGCCATGCACGTTGCTGTCTCTCTTGGGTTTGGAATGCCTCGGATGGGCCCCTGTCCAGAAACAGGGCAATGCACAAAATGAACTCTGAACATCTTCATGTCAAGAATTCTCCAGTCAACTCCTGAAATAAAAGGCTGGGGTGGTAGTTTGGTGTATATGAGGTGGGGATGCCTGGGGAAGATAAATGACAGAAGGAAAAACCAATTTATCAGAGGATTGAAATCTGAAAATTTTTAAAAGAGGGCTTGGATTTAGGAGAATAAATGGTATGTTAGGGTTAAAATAAACATTTTAGGTTTCCATGTCCTTCCTTTCTCTATGTATTTATCTTGTCCCAATTTAAGATTTAAAAACTTCCTGAGGGAAAAAAAACATCTCTTTTCTGTATGACTTCTTTATATCTGCAATGCCCCAAAATAATGGCAAAAATAATACCTGCCATTTGCCTAGTAGTATGCCTAATAATTTGTCCCAAATATTTTATGTAATCACCGATTTAATACAAGAGTTGTATGAGGTCACTGTTTTGCTCTTTTTACAAAAGTTGAAACTAATTCTCAGAGAGGTTAAATAATTTGTGCAAAGTGAGTCGTGAAGCCAGGATTTGTGCCGAATTTGAGCAAGGCTTATGCCCATAAGCCTTGAGCTATACTTTCTGTGGG
>NW_027527247.1:1977-2644 GCF_008692635.1 Crocuta crocuta
TATGGCTAAGATGCTGGGCTGCTTGGGGCCCCTAGAAATCTGCTACAAGCAGAAGAGGTTTGCAGAGAAATAGAAACAGCAGGAACACAATCCCTCCTGCCTTTTAGTTTCTAGCCTAATACACAGCCATCCTTGTATCGTGTAAGCACCTCCTCTCTCCTAGAACCCCTCATGGAAGGTACTAAGAGAAGACATTTCCTGTACTTCTTTGCTTCCTAGTAGGACTTTCTATTTGAGCCGTCCCAGAAAGAGGAGAATTGAAAATTATACCAGTGAAGGAATCTAGAGTAGAGATAGTGAGGATCAGGTCCTTTGAGAAACAACTTCATAGAAAGCAATGGGCTTTGATGGTAGCAGGATGGTAAGAGGACTTGACTGTCTCTGTTTACTTTTCTAGAAAACCTGAAACAAAGTTCCTGGAAGCAGGTGCGGGTATGATCATTGCGGGTATGACAGCACAGGAACCCCTCCCCCACCTTCCAATGCCAGTGCTTGGGAGACTTTTAGGAGGGATTTTATGACAAACTTCACTTTACATCTGACATTTCACAGCATCCCTTTCCACAGAAGGAGGAAATGTAGATAATGATTGACATATAGTGTCAGACGATGAAGGAAAATAGACTATGGAGATGGAGGAGGAGATTTTCTCCCTTTCCCCAGGAAT
>NW_027527248.1:0-509 GCF_008692635.1 Crocuta crocuta
CCAAAGCAATCTACACATTCAATGCAATCCCAATCAAAATTGCAGTAGCATTCTTCCCAAAGCTGGAACAATCCTAAAATTTGTATGGAACCACAAAAGACCCCGAACAGTCAAAGTCATACTGAAGAAGAAAATCACATCACATCCCAGACTTTAGCCTCTATTACAAAGCTGTAGTCATCAAAAGACTATGGCATTGGTACAAAAACAGACACATAGACCAATGGAATAGAATTGAGAACTCAGAATTGGACCCACAAATGTATGCCAACTAATCTTTGACAAAGCAGGAAAGAGTATCCAATGGGAAAAAAGCTCTTTAACAGATTGTGTTGGGAGAACTGGACAGCAACATGCAGAAGAATGNAGAAGAATGAACCTAGATCATATTCTCACACCATACACAAAAATAAACTCAAAATGGATGAAGGACCTGAATATGAGACAGGAAACTATCAAAGCCTTAGAGGAGAAAGCAGGAAACAACCTCCTTGCCCTCAACCACAGCA
>NW_027527249.1:0-516 GCF_008692635.1 Crocuta crocuta
AGTAGAAACTAGGAAGAAATTCAGATTTTCACAGGAACAAGGATGGGTGGGGATGGGAAAAGTTCTACAGATTCTAGGCAGCTGCCATTTTCCTGTGTACTGTAAACGGCTAGTAACTAAGCTCAGATTCCTGCTGATTGAGGTCAAAATGGTTATTACTAATCATTTGAAATGTAATTCTCACGTTGCCTCATATGATAGGAGTACTACAGGAGATGGGTCCTTTTGCTCTAGCACAGAGTGTGTGGCATTCACCTACCTCCTCATGTCTTCTGACATCAATGCCTTTGGTTCTCTGGGTTTGGTCTCAGANCTCAGAGTGGGACTAACACCCCCCAGCAACCAGGTCTTTATCCTTGGACTGAACGACACCATAGACTTTTCTTGTTGTCTAGTTTGTAGAGAGCAAATCTTGGGATTCTCACCCTCATAATCACATAATCCAGCTCCTAAAATAAATATCCTCTTCTGTATATCTCTATGCAACCTTGTAGGTACTGGTTCTCTGGAGAATGG
>NW_027527250.1:0-390 GCF_008692635.1 Crocuta crocuta
ACTACAGGAATGTTACACATTTCTTTTGATTGGCAGATCCAAGGGTGGTCCGAGGGTGGCTTCAGCTGAGGCTTTTTCTGGAACTGGGACTATGTGCAGCCTGAGGTTGTTTCTAATGGAGGACTTGATTTCAGGCTCCTCAAGAGCAAGAGAGACAGAGAATCCCAAGCAGGCACCGTACCACCAGCGCAGAGCCTGATGCAGGGCTCAGGACTCACAAACCACGAGATCATGACCTGAGCCAAAGTGTGACGCTTAACCGACTGAGCCACCCAGGCGCCCCCTATTTTATTCTTCGTGCGGTGGGAGGAACAGGACCACACCCAGCTTTTCCCCCACAGCTCCTGGTTCTTTGGGAGGCTCTTTTGTTGTTGTTGTTTTAATTTTTAT
>NW_027527250.1:479-597 GCF_008692635.1 Crocuta crocuta
ACAGAGAGTGAGGGAGACACAGAATCTGAAACAGGCTCCAGCCTCTAAGCTGTCAGCACAGAGCCGGATGCTCGGCTCGAACCCACAAACCATGTGATCATGACCTGAGCCGAAGTCG
>NW_027527251.1:0-2151 GCF_008692635.1 Crocuta crocuta
ATAAAATTAATCGCTGGGCTTGTAAAAGGCATAGAAGTCAGCAGAAACCCTGTTGCTGCAAAGATCAAGGAATTTAAAAAATAGTCAAGATGAATGAAAAAAAAAAAGCTATAAATGAGGTGCAAAATAAATGGAGGTGGCCACAGCGCAGATTAAAGAGGCAGAGGGGAGAAGAAAGGGTGAATTAGAGGAAACAATTATGGAAAAGGTGGAAGATGAGAAAAAGAGAGATACATTGATCCAGGAGCACGAAAGAAGAATTCGAGATCTGAGTGGTGCAATCCAATGGAACAATATCCGTACCGCTGGAATTCCAGTAGAGGAGGAAAAAAGACAAAGGAGCTGAAGGGGAACTTGAACGAATCATAGCTGAGAACTTCCACAACCTGTGGCAGGAAACAGACGTTGAAGTCCAAGAGGCACAGAGAACTCCCCTCAGACGTTAACTTGAATCGATCCTCTGAGCGGCATATCCTAGTGAAACTGGCAAAATACGAGGATAAGGCGAGAATTCTGAAAGCAGATAGGGATAAACGGGCCTTAACATACAAAGGGAGACACATCAGGGTAGTAGCAGACCTAACTACTGAAACCTGGCAGGCCAGAAAGAAATGGCAGGACGTCTTCACTGTGATCAACAGGAAATATATGCCGCCAAGAATCCTTTATCCAGCAAGCTTGTCATTCAGAATAGAAGCAGAGAAAGGTTTTCCCAAACAAACAAAACTGAAGGAATGCATCACCATTAAACCACCCCTGCAAGAGATCCGAAATGGGACTCCATGAGGGAATGTTGCCAGGAGCACAAAGTACCAGAGACACCACTACAAGCATGAATCTCACAGAGAACACACAATGACTCTAAACCCAAATTTTTCAATAATCACACAGAATGTAAATGGGCTAAATGCTCCAACCAAAAGACAAAGGGGAGCAGAATGGACTTTAAAAAAAAAAAAAAAAAGACCCATCTATTTGCTGTCTACAAGACACTCATTTAGACCTGAAGACACCTTCAGATGGAACGTGAAAGGAAGGATAAATATTGATCATGCTACTGGAAGTCAAAAGTAAGCTGGAGTAGCCATACTTATGCAGGACAAACTGTACTTTAAAGGCAGTAACAAGAGATGAAGAAGGACATTATATAATAATTACAGGGTCTATCCATTAGGAAGAGCTAAGAATTATAAATGTGTACGCACCGAGTTTGGGAGCACCCAAATATATAAAACAATTAATCAAAAACAGAAGCAATCCTATTGATAAGAAGGTGCTCATTGCAGGGGACTTTAGTGCTCTACTTACAGCCATGGATAGATCAACTACGTAGAAAATCACGAAAGGAATCATGGCCCCGAACGACACATTGCACCAGATGGTTTTCACAGGCGTATTTAGAACTCTACATCCCAAACCTGTGGAATTCACTTTCCTCTCGAGTGCACATGGTACCTTCTCCAAGATAGATGACATACTGGGTCACAAGCAGCCCTCAATAAATATAACAGAATTGAGATCACTCTATGCACACTTTTAGACCCGAATGCTATGAAACTTGTAATCAACCACAGTAAAAAGTCTGGAAAACTTCCAGATGCATGGAGGTTAAAGAACACCCTGCTAAGGAACGAATGGGTCGACCACACATTTGGAGAAGAAATTAAAATACACACACACACACACACACACACACACACACACACACACACGGAAACATGAAAATACAACAATCCAAAATCTTTGCCATGCAGCAAAGGCACTCCTTAGAAGAAAAAACATTGTAATTCAGGCCTATCTCAAGAAACTAGAAAAAGCTCAAGTACAGAATCTAACAGCACACCTATAAGAACTAGAAGCAGAGCAGCAAGAACACCCCAAAACCAAAAGACGAAGAGAAATAATAAAGATCAGGGCAGACATAAAGTATATGGAATCCACAAGAAAAGAAAAGGGAACAAAACAGTTGAACAGATCAATGACACCAAAAGTTGGTTGTTTGAAAAAATAAATAAAATTGATAAGCAGGTAGCCATGCTTCTTGAAAAGAAACGAGAGAGCAGCCAAATAGACAAAAGCACGAATGAAAATGCATTTATTACTAACCAGTCCCTCAGAAATACAAGCAATTATCAGTGAATACTATGAAAA
>NW_027527252.1:0-533 GCF_008692635.1 Crocuta crocuta
GCAGAAATAAACAACATAGAGACCAAAGAAACAACTGAAGAGATCCATAAAACCAAGAGTTGGTTTTTAAAAAAATAAACAAAAATGACAAACCTCTAGCCAGGCATCTCAAAAAGAAAAGAGAGAGCACCCAAACATACAAAATCATGAATGAAAATGGACTTATTACAACCAACCCCTCAGAAATACAAGCAATTATCAGGGAATAGTATGAAAAATTACATGCCAACAAGTTGGACAACTTACAAGAAATGGATAAATTCCTAAACACACACTCACTACCAAAATTCACACGGGAAGACATAGAAAACGTGAACANACCTGAACAGACCCATAGCGAGTGAAGAAATCAAATCAGTGATCAAAAATCTCCCAACAAATAAGAGCGCTGGACCTGATGGCTTCCCTGGGGAATTCTACCAGATATTTAAAACAGAATTAATACCCATTCTCAAGCTATTCCAAAAAATGGAAATTAAAGGAAAACATCCAGACTCATTTTATGAAGCCAGCATTACTCTGATTCCCAAGCC
>NW_027527254.1:0-514 GCF_008692635.1 Crocuta crocuta
ACAGTGAGGACCTCCATAATCTGATTGGTTCTCCATTGCTTGGAGAGTTTGGGGAAATCTCTATTTCTGAGGAAGTCCATGTTAATTGATTTGAGTTCTGTTTTGCTTCACATGTGAAGTGTGGCAGAGGGGTGGTGAGCATCTTAGGGTTTGGTGCAAAAATCCCAGGAACACGGGAGGTAGACCTCACAAGTTTTCTGATTTATCATTTCCAGTATTACAGAGGCTTTAATCTTCATCATACAAAATAGAGACCCAGTCAATATATCAGATAACAAAGCAACTCTCTAAAATGAGAAAATCTAGTCTTTTATTTCACTTCAGATNTTCATTTCTTGAATTGCTTGGTTGGCTCAGATGGTTAAGTGTCTGAGTTGAGCTCAAGTCATGATCTCACAGTTGGTGAGTTTGAGGCCTGCATCAGGCTCTTTGCTGTCAGTGCAGAGCCCACTTGGGATCCTCTGCCCTTCTCCTGTATGCTCTTTCTCAAAAATAAAATATATATATTTTTAAA
>NW_027527255.1:0-622 GCF_008692635.1 Crocuta crocuta
CAGAGCCCAACGTGAGGCTCACATTCACAAATCTGAGATCATGACTTGGGCTGAAACCAAGAGTCAGATGCGTAACCAGCTGAACCACTGAGGCAACTCAATTAGCTTAAATTAAAAAAAAAAAAAAAATCAGGCCAAGAATATTCCCCAAAAGATATATGCACCCCTGAGTATTAATTGCAGCATTATTTACAATAACTTCAAAATGGAAGCAATCAGTGTCCATCAACAGATGAATGGAGAAAGAAGATGTGGCATATACATACATATATATATATATGCATACATACATAATACATNCAGCCATAAACACGCAGGAGTTGTTGTCTGTCCTCATCATTGCCTAAGTATTCATTTTGTAGAACATTCTGTGGGAGGCTTATGGAGGTGGAGAACCTATCCTTACATAAAGATATATTGGGGCGCCTAGGTGGCTCAGTCGGTCAAGGGTCTGACTTCGACTCAGGTCATGATCTCACAGTTTGTGGGCTTGAGCCCGTGTCGGGCTCTGTGCTGACAGCTAGCTCAGAACCTGGAGCCTATTTCAGATTCTGTGTCTCCCTCTCTGATCTTCCCTGCTCATGTTGTCTCTCTCTCTCTCTCAGAAATAATTAAAAAAAAA
>NW_027527256.1:0-501 GCF_008692635.1 Crocuta crocuta
CTAAAAGACTTGAAATCTCCTCAGAATGAGACTTAAAATTTCCTCTCTCAAAGATCCCAAATCCTCTCAACCTGAGCGTTCTAAATCTCTTCAGTCAGAAAGACCCCAAATCTTGTCCTGAGAGACTGCCAATATCCTCATCCTGAGGCCCCAAATCCCCTTGATGTAAGAAACCCCAATTCCCTCAGCCTGCCTGAGACCAAATCTTCTTACCCTGAGACGATCTCTGTCCCTTAGAGATTGAGCCTGTTTATACCAGATTTTTCCAGAATTCCCAGGTGGACATCCCAAGAAGCACTTCTTTNTTCTTTGAGAAATATTCACTTCCTCTCCCTGGAACGGCCCCGCACTCAGGGGCCTCCAGGCCTCCTTGGTACCCCTCTGGCCTTGCACCTCAGGACTCTCATCAAATACCCACAGCCACATCCCTTTGCGCCTTTCCTCATATGGGTTGAACTGCAGTTGAATAAAAGAAACAAAATCTAGCCCACATTAGAATGG
>NW_027527257.1:0-1017 GCF_008692635.1 Crocuta crocuta
AATACCCAGAATTAGAGTTGCTGGATCATATGGTAGTTCTTTTTTGTAAGTTTTGGGGGAACTTTGATACTATTTTTGGTAACGACTATACCATCTATACCAAACTAAAAAACTTGCACATCAGAGGATATAATCAACAGAATGAAAAAAAAACCCTATGGAATGGGAGAAAATATTTAAAAAACAAGAATAAATGGTTAATAGCCAAAGTATGTAAGNATGTAAGGGACTTCTGCAGCTCAGTAACAAACCATCATTATCTGATTATAAAATGAGCAAAAGACTTGATTAGATATTTCTCCAAAGAAGACTTACATATGGCCAACAAGTTTACGAAAAAGTGCTCAGTATCACTCCTCATCAGGGAAATGCAGGTTGAAGTCACAGTTAGATATCACTTCATGCCTGTTAGGGTGGTTGTTATATAAAAAATAGAAAAAAGGAGGAGAGAGGAGTATTTGTGAGAATATGGAGAAATTAGAACCCTTGTACATTGTTGGTGGAATTTAATAAATGTTTTGTAGTGTCAATAAACTTTATTGAGTAAACATATTCAATATGTTTAGAGAAATCTCCTCACCGGATAGACACATAGATGTACAACTTATGTAAATAAGATGTATAGTGTTAGCTACAGTTCCCTGGTTCTGCCTGTCTTGAAAATGTAATATTCATAGCCTTTTGTTTTTGGTAAGTCACAGATACATACGTTTATTCCAGCTATAACGTTTCCTCTTTCATTTATGATTTTATATATTTGAGTCCTCTCTCTGTTTTTCTTAGTCTAGTGAAAAATTTGTCAAGTTTTATATGTCTTTTTGAAAAAGAACAGTTCTTGGTTTTGTTACTCTTTTTTGTTTTATGTCTGCTATCTATTTAATTTATTTCTGCTCTGATCTTTGTAGAGGAAGAGAGGATTGAAATCATGATAACTCCTGAAAAAGTTGGAGCCTTTTCCTGAAATGCTGTTACCTTATCTGGTATCAGGAACATGCATTGGCTAGTAAAGATCTAGTC
>NW_027527258.1:0-508 GCF_008692635.1 Crocuta crocuta
GAAAGGAGCCAGTGTGCCAAGAAGGGTAAAGAAATGATGAAGGAGAGGCCTAGCAATATAGAACTGTTTTCTGAAAATTTTTGTATTCTACTGCAGGACGTATAAATAAATGGGGATGTTTGAGTGCCTCGGAGGAAATATCTGAGATACTTTTATAAAAGAATAAACCTGCTTAGTGTTGCTGTCAGAAAAACATCCGTTGAAGGTGCTATATTCTTCCAGAATCTTACCTACTATTTATGGCTTTAGGAGATGTATTAAAAAAAAATGCAAGTACATCTCAGANATGCAAGTGCATCTCAGATTATTACAACTTTGATATAGCCATGAGGTTCTGAGCACTGTGATGTAGGAATTTTTCAGAAGACCCCTCCTGGTCTGTATCCATTATGTTATTAAAGTACTTACCAAAAGTGACTGTTGCTTCTCACTCTATTGTCATATATCAAGCTAAAAAGGAAATAAAACTCTTAATTATGTTCTCAAAATTAATCAGGTGGCTATTTTG
>NW_027527259.1:0-750 GCF_008692635.1 Crocuta crocuta
AGTTTTCCGATGGAATGGTTACAGAAGCCCCCATGGGAGAGAGAAACGTATAGCACAAATACTTCTCTTCTCTTATCTGCCCTTTTCTGCTCTTCCTAATGAAAGGTCAGGAGGTTTTGGAAGTACTGGGCAACATATATTTTGGGAAATGCTTATCAAGGATTCTCGCCCCGTTCTTTCCTTGACCATAGAGGGAAGGAACTTTGGCTGTTCCTGATGTTGCAGTCATCTCTAAGGGTTGTTGGAAAACAAAGGGGTTACTTGAGGAGTGGGAGGCGCAGCCAATTGAGTCCCCGGCATTGTTCTTGGGCCCCGGGGACTGAGGCCCGCTAAGTAGTTTCCCGAATGTGGGTTGCCAATAGGATTGCCGTATTTATCAGTTTTAGAACGACATTCATTGGTCCAATGAAGCCCCTTGCCGCATCGGCGGCAAAGCCCAGGGGGCTTATTTCGTTTTGTATATCCTTGTTTTGCCCTCAATTTTCTGCAATCCTTTTTCATATGTCCAGGCTTCCCACAATGGTAACNAGGCTTCCCACAATGGTAACAATTTCCGCCCTTAGAGGGCTTCATAGCCTGAGCCAAAGCAGTAGCAAAAACAGCAGCATTATGTTCAGTTCCTCCCACTCCCGGACAAGCTCTAAAGATTCAGCTATAGAAGCTCCCTGCCCTTTTAAAGGGACCAAAACACGTTTACATTCTGGATTTGCATTTTCAAAAGCAAGTGTCTGCAAAAGTATCTCCGAGATT
>NW_027527260.1:0-872 GCF_008692635.1 Crocuta crocuta
GTACATGTGCCCCTAGGCATCAGCCCTCCTGTATCCCTTGGGTAACTTCCTAGCAGTGCTTTTGCTGGGTCACAGGGGAGTTCTAGTGTTAATTTTGTTGAGGAACCTCCACATTGTTGTCCAGAGGGGTTGCACCAGTTTACATTCTCACCAACTGTGTAGTGAAATCTCTCCTTTAACACTATAACACCCCCCCTCCCCCCCACCTGGGTCTGTGTTGTTTCTCATAGTTCCATATTTTTCTGCTTTGAAATTTCTTTTTGATATCTGGTGTGACCAATATCACTTGTTTCTGTTTTCCTAAAATTGGTCCTGGCTCTTGTTTTGAATTTCAGAATAATCTTGTCAAACTCCATGAAAAATCCTACTGAGACATTGACAGGGACTGTATTACATTTATGAAATGACTAGGGAAGGAAAGACTTCCATTTTTGTAATCGTCTTCTCTTTCATGAACTCATAGCATCCCATTAATGAGGCTTTGGTTAATCAGGAAAGATTGATCCCGGTCTCTTTACCCTCTTTTTTTTTTTCAATTTCATTGCTATCCAATTCTTAAATTTCCTATTGCATCTTTTTGGGTGTGTCTACCATCTGTCTCCTTTGCTCTCATTTATGAGTGGTATGTAAATTTCTTCTTAGAATTCTCTAGGACACGTTGTATTCTATGCTGTATGCCTCGTTTCTATTCCTTGTAGTTCTTGTTATGTGTGTTCCAGCCACCAGTACAAGGCTGAAAAATAGTGATCCCAGGAATCTTTGTACCTAACTTGTACAACATTCTACTGGGGGCTCATTTTAAAGCTATTCAGTTCCATTGACTNCTCGTTTCTATTCCTTGTAGTTCTTGTTATGTGTGTTCCAGCCACCAG
>NW_027527261.1:0-232 GCF_008692635.1 Crocuta crocuta
GAATGAATCCCACTTGATCATGGTGGATAATGCTTTTTATGTGCTCTTGAATTCGATTTGTAATTATCTTGTTGAGGATTTTTTTCATCTGTATTCATCAAGGATATTGGCCTGTAGTTCTCTTTTTTGCTGTATATCTGTCTGGCTTGGGAATCAAAGTGACTCTGGCTTCCTAAAATGAGTCCGGTTTTCCTTCGATATCTATTTTTTGGAATAGCTTGAGAAGAATGGG
>NW_027527261.1:286-531 GCF_008692635.1 Crocuta crocuta
CCCAGGGCTCTTATTTGTTGGGAGATTTTTTATCACTGATTCGATTTCTTCACTAATTATGGGTCTGTCCAGATTTTCTCTCTCTTCCCGTGTGAATTTTGGTAGTGAGTGTGTGTTTAGGAATTTGTCCATTTCTTCTCAGTGATCTAGTTTGTTGGCGTATAATTTTTCATAGTATTCCCTGATAATTCCTTGCATTCCTGCGGGGTTGGTTGTAATCAGTCCATTTTCATTCATGATTTTGT
>NW_027527262.1:0-454 GCF_008692635.1 Crocuta crocuta
TTCTTGATTTCTCTTTCTGTTGCTGCATTGTTGGTGTATAAAAATACAACCGATTTCTGTGCATTGATTTTGTACACTGCAACTTGGATGAATTCTTGGATCAGTTCTAGTAGGCTTCTGGTGGAGTCTGTCGGGTTTTCGATGTAGAGTATCATGTCATCTGCGAAGAGTGATAATTTGACTTCCTCTTTGCCGATTTTGATGCCTTNCCTTTGATTTCCTTTTGGTGTCTGATGGCTGATGCTAGTACTTCCAGCACTATGTGAAACAACACTGGTGAGAGTGGACACCCTGTCGTGTTCCTCATCTCAGGCGGAAAGCTCTCAGTTTTTCCCCGTTGAGGATGATGTTAGCTGGCTTCTCATACATGACTTTTATGATGTTGAAGTAGGTTCCTTCCATCCCGACGTTCTCTAGAGTCCTTATTACGAAGGGATGCTGTATTTTGTCAAAT
>NW_027527263.1:0-181 GCF_008692635.1 Crocuta crocuta
TTGACTGTATCACTGAGCTCTCGAACTCTTCTTTCCTGTTCCTGGGTCAGATTGTCTCTTTTTTTGTCAGCTTCTTAATTTTCTATAATGGTGTCTTCTAAATCACTTATTCTCCTTTCTGCCTCTTCAATCCGTGCATTGGAGGCCTCTAATTTATTATGTATCTCATTTATCGCATTTT
>NW_027527263.1:492-819 GCF_008692635.1 Crocuta crocuta
CTCTTTGACTGTCCAGGGCCTATCCTTTCAGAGAGTGTTTTTTGAATGGTATCTCTTGGTCTCTCTTGTTGGGAACTTGGTTATTCGTAGTGATATTTGGGACTCTCCACCTTGTGTACTCTGGCTTGTTTCTTGAGGTAGCCCTGGAGAAGAAAAGACAGACAAACACACAGGGAGCAGGAGCACACAAATGCACAGACTAATTCAACTAACATGCAAACCGAGAGGGAAAACGAAAAAGTTAAGAGAAAAGATGGAGGCGGGAGGGCGAATAATAGAAAATATAAAATACATAAAAGGGTCAAAAAGGAAAAAAGAAAAGGAAAA
>NW_027527264.1:0-2170 GCF_008692635.1 Crocuta crocuta
TTATATAGTGAATCTACCTGCCTGAAAAAAATTTGTAGACTCAGGGAAATGCTGTCATTTATCTGTTCCTCTCAATCCCAGGGAGACACT
This sequence comes from Crocuta crocuta, assembly GCF_008692635.1. Lineage (NCBI taxonomy): Eukaryota > Metazoa > Chordata > Mammalia > Carnivora > Hyaenidae > Crocuta > Crocuta crocuta. The sequence continues at coordinate 91 of NW_027527264.1, forward strand.
AGTCTACAGGGGACAGGTGGAATCTTCAACTTGCATCAACCACCAAGAGGGAATATGCCTCCCAGGAGCCTGGGACCACGTGGCCAAAACACAATCTTCTCATTCCTTCCTCATAAACCTGAGCCTTCTGACTCCTCCTGCCACAAGCACTGGCCACAGGACAGCTGCAGAGGTGTCCTCGGGACAGCACAGCAGGAGCTGCCCTATGCTGTTTATAGCTTTGCCACCCTCATCTGCTGTGTGTCCCGCAAGCGGCTCAGAGGGACTAACGTTAAGGAAGGGAATGATCTGATTTGCCCACAATGGTCTGGACGATAATTTGCTCCTATAACCTGAGACCTAATACCCAGGACTTCCCTGTGAGACCTTCCTGTGCTGTAGCTCCTCCTGCAGAGAGGAGCCTCCCTGGGGTCTACACTAGCTTCTCCTGCACTACAATGTGAGGATCTGTGTTTACTCAATGGCTTCCACACAGAGCAGAGAGTTGGACAAAACTGTGGGTAAACATCTATCTCATCTTGAACATTACCCTCAAATAATCATGTCTGCTTCTTCTGCTTCCATTATCAATACCTCGATATTCATTCTCATAGGTTTCCCAGGCCTGGACCAGTACTATCCCTGGTTTTCACTTCCCTTCTCCTCCGTCNCCGTCTATGCATAGTTTTCCTGGGAAACTGCATGGTGCTGCACGTGATCCGGACAGAGCCCAGCCTGCACCAGCCCATGTTCTACTTCCTGGCCATGCTGGCCCTCACTGACCTGTGCATGGGGGTGTCCACCGTGCACACAGTGCTAGGGATACTGTGGGGGTTCAGCCAAGAGATTTTTCTAGATGCCTGCATTTCACAGGCTTACTTTGTCCATGGACTTTCTTGCACAGAGTCTGGAGTCCTTCTTGCCATGGCCTTTGATCGCTTCACTGCCATCTGCAATCCTCTGAGATACACATCCATCCTGACTGACAGTAGAGTCATTCATTTCATGGTGGCCATTTTGATGAGGGCAGCTGTGTCCATTCTACCTGTCATTATTCGTCTGAAGTTCTTCCATTTCTGCCACCCCCACATCCTCTCCCACTCTTTCTGCCTGCACCAGGACCTGCTCCGGCTCACCTGCTCTGACATCCGCTTCAACAGCTTCTATGCCCTGGCTCTGGTGATTTTCACCTTGTTGGTAGATGCTATGCTTATTCTCATCTCCTGTGTCTTCATCTTGCATACAGTGCTGGCCATTGTCTCCCGCGAGGAGAGGCTCAAGTCCTTGCAGACCTGTGTGTCCCACATCTGTGCTGTCCTGGTCTTTTACATCCCCATCATTGGCCTCACCATGGTGCACCGCTTTGGGAAGCATCTCTCCCCTTCGGTTCATGTCCTCATGGGCAACATCTACATTCTCTTTCCACCCCTGATGAATCCAATCATCTACAGTGTAAAGACCCAGCAGATCCGAAACAGGATGAAGAAGTGGCTTTCCCTGAAAATGTGGTAAAAGCCTTGGATTTATCAGAACGTTTTAAGGCCAGAAGAATACTTCCAATGTGTGCAACCTCTTTTGCATAATAATAATTTGCAATAATAATTTCATAACTTTATGGTCTTCTATGATGACCTGATTATTAAAGAACTCAAGAAGCTTCCTAAAGCATTAGACAAAAAAGAAGTTTTGCTGTTACATATTCATGAAAAGTTTTCTGAAAGTCTGTTCCAGAATAATAATGGTCTTTAAGTGTCTTTGCATTTTATTGCCATGTTCTTGAAGCATGTTTGCTATATTAAAACTGTGACCCATAGTTCATCAATCTTTTGTTCCATTTAGACATATGTCTACCTAAAATTTTGGAATCANGGCTCCGGGCTCTGAACTGGCAGTCAGCACAGAGCCCGACGCGGGGCTCGAACCCATGAACTGCGAGATCATGACCTAAGCAAAAGTCGGACGCTTAACCGACTAAGCCACCCAGGCGTCACTGTTGCCATGTTCTTGAAGCATGTTTGCTATATGAAAACTGTGACCCATAGTTCATCGATCTTTCGTTCCATTTAGACATATGTCTACCTAAAATTTTGGAATCATGACT
>NW_027527265.1:0-481 GCF_008692635.1 Crocuta crocuta
TGGTTTGCCTCCCTCCCCCTCCCCAACTATTTTTCCCATTTTTATCCCTCATGGTCCTCCATTAAGTTACCCTTAATCCACCTATATGTGCAAACATATGGTATATGTCCTTCTCTGCCTGACTTATTTCGCTCAGCATAACACCCTCAAGGTCCATCCATGTTGCTGCACANCACATAGCCAGATTTCATTCTTTCTTTTTTTTATAGCCCCATTTCCTTTTATTTCAAGAGATACAGTTCATATTTAAAGTAAAAATGGGGTTGCACAAATCTTTTTTTAATTATTCATAAATAACTAGTTTACTTACTAATGGCAAATTGCACTCGTGAGCATTGGAAAACTTTTTTTTTTGTTTTCTCAAGTTATTTGCATAAATTTTAAAATTTGAACTTAGAGAGTCTTTTTTTATGGCCACTTCTTTTATTTATTTATTTGTTTGTTTGTTTATTTATTTATTTATTTTACAAATAGTTTATTG
>NW_027527266.1:0-514 GCF_008692635.1 Crocuta crocuta
AAGGAAACAATCAATAAAACTAATAGGCAACTGACAGGATGGGAAGAGATAGTTGCAAATGACACATCAGATAAAGGGCCAGTGTCCAAAATCTATAAGGAATTCACCAAACTCCACACCCGAAAACCAAATCATCCAGTGGAGAAATGGGCAGAAGACATGAACAGACACTTATCCAAAGAGGACATCCAGATGACCAACAGACACATGAAATGATGCTCAGCGTACCTCATCATCAGGGAAATACAAATCAAACCCACATTGAGATACCACCTCATGCCAGTCAGAGTGGCTAAAATGAACAAATCAGGAGACTATAGATGCTGGCGGCTATGCGGAGACACGGACACCCTCCTACACTGTTGGTGGGAATGTAAATTCGTGCAGCCCCTCTGGAAAACAGTGTGGAGGTTCCTCAAAAAATTAACATTAGAACTTCCCTATGACCCAGCAATAGCACTGCTAGGAATTTACCCAAGGAATACAGGAGTGCTGATGCATAGGGGCACATGTA
>NW_027527266.1:536-740 GCF_008692635.1 Crocuta crocuta
AGCCAAAACATGGAAAGAGCCTAAGTGTCCATCAACGGACGAATGGATCAAGAAGATGTAGTTTATCTATATGATGGAATACTAAATGGCAATGAGAAAGAATGAAATCTGGCCATGTGTAGCGAGATGGATGGAACTTGAGAGTGTTATGCTGAGCCTAATAAGTCAGGCAGAGAAGGACAGATACCATATATTTGCACGTAT
>NW_027527267.1:0-475 GCF_008692635.1 Crocuta crocuta
CTGTTTGTGATTAATTTTTTTAAATATTTAGGTTCTCCCATATTCGGTGTGTAGACATTTATAATTGTTAGCTCTTCCAGATGGATAGATCCTGTAATTATTATATAATGCCCTTCTTCATCCCTTGTTATTGTCTTTAATTTAAAGTCCAGTTTGTCTAAGTATAGCTACTCCAGCTTTCTTTTGACTTCCAGTAGGATGATATATATTTCTCCATCCCCTTACTTTTNAAGGTATCTTCAAGTCTAAAATGTATTTCTTGTAGACAGCAAATAGATGCATTTTGTTTTTTTATTCTGCTACCCTATATCTTTTGATTGGAGCATTCAGCCCATTTACATTCAGTGTTATTATTGAAATATGTGGGTTTAGAGTCATCGTGTCCTTTGTGCGATTTATGCTTGTGGTGGTGTCTCTGGTATCTTGCATACCTTGCAACACTTCCCTCAGAGAGTCTCCCTCAGGATTTCTTGTA
>NW_027527268.1:0-580 GCF_008692635.1 Crocuta crocuta
CAAGTTGGTTTCCATATAACACCCAGAGCTCATCCCCACAAGTACTCTCCTCGATGCCCATCATTCCACTTCCCCTCTCTCCCACCAGCATCAGCCCTCAGTTTGTTCTCAGCATTCAAGAGTCTCTCATGTTTTACCTCCCTCCCTCTCCCCAACTATTTTTCCCCTTCTTCTCCCCCATTGTCCTCCGTTAAGTTCCTCCTAATCCACCTGTACGTGCAAACATATGATAGCTGTCCTTCTCTGCCAGACTTATTTCGCTCCACATAATACCTTCAAGTTCCATCCACGTTGCTACACATGGCCAGATTTCATTCTTTCTCATTGCCATGGAGTATTCCATCGTATAGATAAACCACATCTTCTTGATCCATTTGTCCGCTGATGGATGNGTATAGATAAACCACATCTTCTTGATCCATTTGTCCGCTGATGGATGGACACTTAGGCTCTTTCCATGTTTTGGCTGTTGTTGAGAGCGCTACTGTGAACATTCGGGTCCATTTGCCCTTATGCATCAGCATTCCTGTATCCCTTGGATAAATTCCTAGTAGTGTTATTGCTGGGTCACAGGGGAGTT
>NW_027527269.1:0-492 GCF_008692635.1 Crocuta crocuta
GGCTGAACTGTGCTTGGTGTGTTTGAGGGACAGGTGGCAAAGGTAACTTTCTCTTGGAAAACTCAGTGTATTCTCTCTCAGAGAACCATTTCACTCTGTGGAAAGGAAGGCTTCTAGGAGTATTGGAAACTATTAAAAAGAAAAGAGCTTTATCAAGAGCCTTCATTGAATAATAATGATCGCTCCTGTTTAGGAGGATCAGCAGGGAGGTGCAGCAGGGAGCTCTGGGAAAATATGGTTGNGTCATGGTAACTGATAACACTATTTCCCTGCTGGAAGTCAAGATAGTCAAAGAGGCTCCACTGGGCCATGTTTCCTTAGAGACTTTTCCTACGTGAGGGAAACAGGAAAAAGAGAAATAAAAGGAATATCTGTCATTCCCTTGAACTCTGTTCTCCCCACAAAGATAACAGACTTCTAAGGGAATGCTGTTTTGCATAATTAGCCAGCTCGGGTAGGTGAAAAGGGGATCTGTCTTTTATAATATAATCC
>NW_027527270.1:0-572 GCF_008692635.1 Crocuta crocuta
CGTGTTCCTGATCTCAGGGGGAAAGTTCTCAGTTTTTCCCCATTGTGGATGATGTTAGCTCAGGGTTTCTCATAGATGGTTTTTATGATGTTTAAGTAAGGTCCTTCTATCCCGACTTTCTCTAGAGTCTTTATTAAGAAGGGATGCTGTATTATGTAAAATGCTTTTTCTGCATCTATCGACAGGATCATATGGTTTTTATCTATTCTTTTGTTGATGAGATGGATCACATTGACTGATTTGCCTTACCAGCCCTGTAACCCAGGAATGAATCCCACTTGATCTTGGTGGATCATTCTTTTTATGTGCTGTTGGATTGGATTTGCAAGGATCTTGTTCAGAATTTTTGCATCCGTATTCATCAAGGATATTGGCCTGTAGTTCNGTTCTCTTTTTTTGCTGGATCTCTGCCTTGGGAATCAGAGTGATGCTGGCTGCATAAAATGAGTCTGGAAGTTTTCCTGCAATTTCTGTTTTTCGGAATACCTTGAGAAGAATTGGTATTAATTCCCTTTTAAATGTCTGGAAGAACTCTCCTGGGAAGCCATCAGGTCCAGGGCTTTTATTTGTTG
>NW_027527271.1:0-495 GCF_008692635.1 Crocuta crocuta
CACCATCAATGTGATCAGCATGGGGGTGACAAATGTGATCTTCCTTGGGGCCCCAGTTCTGTTCATCTCTGTCTCTTACATCTTCATCATTGTTACCATCTTGAGAATCCCCTCTGCTGAGGGGAGAAAAAAGGCCTTTTCTACCTGCTCTGCCCACCTCACTGTGGTGGTCATCTTCTATGGGACCTTATTTGTCATGTATGGGAAGCCCAAGTCTAAGGATCCTCAGGGGGGAGACAAAGAGGATCTTTCAGACAAGCTCATCCCTCTCTTCTATGGGGTGGTGACCCCCATGCTCAACCCCATCATCTNCAGCCTCAGAAACAAGGATGTGAAGGCTGCTGTGAGGAACCTGGTTGGTCTGAAATACTTCAGCCAGTGATGGACGAGGAGTCCTCTGTGGTTCCTACCTTGTGGTAGGCAGGGTTTAGATCATTACAGCTCCCACTCAAAAGCCAAATCATGTTAACTGAAAAATCTCTTGCCCTTAAGTCC
>NW_027527272.1:0-1166 GCF_008692635.1 Crocuta crocuta
TCATCCCTTGTTATTGTCTTTAATTTAAAGTCCAGTTTGTCTGTGATAAGTATAGCTACGTCAGCTTTATTTTGAATTCTAGTAGCATGATATATATTTCTCCATCCCCTTACTTTTATTCTGAAGTTATCTTCCAGTCTAAAATGCATTTCTTGTAGACAGGAAATAGATGGATTTTGGTTTTTTATCCATTCTGCTACCCTATGTCTTTTGATTGGAGCATTCAGCCCATTTACATCCAGTGTTATTATTGAAATACGTGGGTTTAGAGTCGTTGTGTTCTTTGTGTGATTCATGCTTGTGGTGGTGTCTCTGGTATCCTCGTTCCTTGCAACACTTCCCTCAGACAGTCCCCCTCAGGATTTCTTGTAGGGCTGGCTTAGTGGTGACAAATTCTTTCAATGTTTGTTTATTTGGAAAGACTTTTATCTCTCCTTCTATTCTGAATGACAGGCTTGCTGGATAGAGGATTGTTGGCTGCATAATTATTCCGTTCATCACATGGAAGATCTCCTGCCATTCCTTTCTGGTCTGCCAAGTTTAAGTAGAATGGTCTGTCACCAGTCTGATAGGTTTCCCTTTGTTTGTTAGGACCCTTTCTCCCTAGCTGCTTTCAAAATTCTCTTTGTCTTTATATTTTGCCAGTTTCACTTGATATGTCGTTCAGAAGATTGATTCAAGTTATGTATGAGGGAAGTTCTTTGTTCCTGTTGAATTTCAACATCTACTTCCCTCCCTAGGTTGGGGAAGTTCTCTGCTATAATTTGTTCCAGGACTACTTCAGCACCTTTCCCTCTCTCTTCCTCTTCTGGGATTCCTATGATACGGATATTGTTGCGTTTGACCATATCGCTGAGCTCTCGAACTCTTCTTTCATGTTCCTGGATTAGTTTGTGTCTTTTTTTCTCAGTTTCTTCTTTTTCTATAATGGTGTCTTCTAAATCATTTATTCTCCTTTCTGCCTCTTCAGTCCGTGCATTGGACGCCTCCAGTTTATTATGTATCCATTAATCGCATTTTGAAATTCATCATGCCTATTTTAATGCTCTATTTTGCTTGTAGCCATATTTTCTTTGATGTCCTCTATGTTTTTTTCAAGACCAGCGACTAATTTTATGATAATTGTTCTAAAATCTTGTTCAGTTATGCTGCTTATATCTGTTTTG
>NW_027527273.1:0-651 GCF_008692635.1 Crocuta crocuta
GAGTAACAACCCCAATTGCAGTTTTCACAAGTCTGCCCAAAGTACTGCCGGGGGGTCAGAGGAGCCTGCCCAGAGGAGCTGAGAATGTCCTTCTTGCTCCCTAGATGTCGAGGGAGACACCGTCCGGGGGCAGGACCTGGCCCGGGGTGTGTTCCTTCCAAACCCCTGCATTGAGTGGGCTTTGCTGTGTCTCCAAAAGCCCCCTCGACCCCCCTAGGCCCTGAGGACTGAGGGGCTGTCACTGGCCCTGGCCCCGGATCGCGTACAGAGATGAGCCTATCTTTAGGAGGACGGACGGGTCTGCATCAGGACTAGGGAGGGGACGGGACTCTCTCCCTCCCCACAGGCAGCAGGCTCAGGCCCCTGCGAGAGCTCTCCATTCGAGGAGTCATGGAGAGCCCGTGTGCCTGCTCAGCCCAGCAGGTGCAAGATCCAAGCCTCAACCCTCAGCTTCTATAGAAGCAGAATTTCCATACAATCTTCCCGTGGAGAGTGAGTGTCTCCACCAGGAGGACGGCCCCGCCCGGCAGGGAAGGAGTCGCGGGGAACAGCTGTCTGGGCTGGGGGGATGCGCCTCCCAATTATGCTGGGCTGTGGGGAGGGAGCGGGCTTCCCAGAGAAAGTCTCCATTGCTCTCCTCCCTCCCAGGGA
>NW_027527274.1:0-249 GCF_008692635.1 Crocuta crocuta
TGGGGTACATGTGCTCCTATGCATCGGCATTTCTGTATCCCTTGGATAAATTCCTAGCAATGCTATCGCTGGGTCATAGTGGAGTTCTATTGTTAATTTTTTGAGAAACCTCCACACTGTTTTCCAGAGGGGCTATACCAGTTTACATTCCCACCAACAGTGTAGGAGGGTGCCCAATTCTCCACATCCTCGCCAGCATCTCGAGTTCTCTGATTTGCTCATTTTAGCCACTCTGAGTGGCGTGAGGTG
>NW_027527274.1:481-826 GCF_008692635.1 Crocuta crocuta
GCAACTATCTTTTCCCATTCCGTTGGTTGCCTATTAGTTTTGTGGATTGTTTCCTTTGCTGTGCAGAAGCTTTTAATCTTGATGAGGTCCCAAATCGTTTATTTTTGCTCTTGATTCCCTTGCTTTTAGGGATGTGTCAAGTAAGAAGTTGCTGCTGTGGAGGTCAAGGAGGTTGTTTCCTGCTTTCTCCTCTAGGGTTTTGATGGTTTCCTGTCTCACATTCAGGTCCTTTATCCATTTTGAGTTTATTTTTGTGTATGGTGTCAGAAATTGATCTAGTTTCAATCTTCTGCATGTTGATGTCCAGTTATCCCAACACCATCTGTTAAAGAGGCTGTCTTTTTT
>NW_027527275.1:0-400 GCF_008692635.1 Crocuta crocuta
ATCATAAAAGCCATTTATGAGAAGCCCTTAGCTAACATCATCCTCGACTGGGAAAAACAGAGAGCTTTCCCTCTGAGATCAGGAAAACGACAGGGATGTCCACTTTCACCACTATGGTTTAACATAGTGCTAGAAGTCCTAGCATCAGCAATCAGACAACAAAAGGCAATAAAAGGCATAAGAATTTACAAAGAAGAATTCAACTTCTCACTTTTGCAGACAACATGATACTCTACATAGAAAACTCGACAGACTCCACAAGNGCCATAAAATACCTAGGAATAAACATAATCAAAGATATAGGAGATCTGTATGATGAAAACAATAGAAAACTTATTAAGAAGGTTGAAGAAGGCACAAAGAAATGGAAAAACATTCCATGCTCATGAGTAGGAAGAAT
>NW_027527276.1:0-509 GCF_008692635.1 Crocuta crocuta
CAAGGAAGGTTTGACCCAGAAGGGCTGTCACATCAGAACACAGGGTCCTGTGACCAAGAGAATCTGGCTAGGCAGCCAGCTTTGGGGTGAAATTGACATTGATGGTGGCTCTGCATGAATATCCTGAGGGACAGGGAATGGAAATGGCACCTGAGGACTCCTTTGTCTCTGGGGAGATGTATTATGAATAATATCTCTCATGGAGGCATTCCAGGAGGGAACAATTTCTCCCCTCTGTGCCCCAGACATCTGCCCCCAGGGTTGTTTGCCTGTCTTTTCTACAGGACTANCCCTCAGGTCTCTAACCCAGGGGTTAAAAGCAGGGGCCAGAAAGACCACCAACAAAACCAGAATAGAGTCTGACTGGTTTCTGTGAAGGCTGATGTGTTGCCTTAGAGTTGACACTCCATTTGACCTAGAAGCTCCCCACAAGCAGCGCATGGTCAATGCTGCCTTCGTGGGAAAGTCCCAAAATGACATTAGACGGAAGCTCCAAAAATTGGAAGGAT
>NW_027527277.1:0-253 GCF_008692635.1 Crocuta crocuta
TATTACTTTGGCTATTCGGGGTCTTTTGTGGATCCACACAAATTTGAGGATAGTTTGTTCTAGTTTTCTAATTTTGAGAGGTATGCTCATGCAATTTTGATTGGAATTGCATTGAATGTGTAGATTGCTTTGGGTCAAAATGACATTTTAACTATATTTATTCTTCCAATCCATGAGCATGGAATGTTTTTCCATTTCTTTGTGTCTTCCTCGGTTTCCTTCATAACTTTACTATAGTTTTCATCATACAGAT
>NW_027527277.1:502-777 GCF_008692635.1 Crocuta crocuta
AGTTTGACTTCCTCTTTGCCAATTCTGATGCCTTTGATTTCCTTTTGTTGTCTGATGGCTGATGCTAGGACTTCCAGCACTATGTTAAACAGCAGTGGTGAGAGTGGACATCCCTTTCGTGTTCCTGATCTCAGGGGGAAAGCTCTCAGCTTTTCCCCGTTGAGGATGATGTTATCTGAAGACTTCTCATAGATGGCTTTCATGATGTTTAAGTAAGTCCCTTCTAGCCAGACTTTCTCGAGGGTCTTATTAAGAAGGGATGCTGTATTTTGTCA
>NW_027527278.1:0-473 GCF_008692635.1 Crocuta crocuta
TAACAGCGCACCTAAAGGTACTAGAGGGAGAGCAACGAGCACCCTAAATCCAGTAGAAAAAAATAATAAAAACCAGGGCATAAATAAACAATATAGAAAGCAAAGAAACAGTTGAACAGATCAATGAAACCAAGAGTTGGTTTTTTGACAAAAATAAACAAAATTGACAAACCTCTAGCCAGGCTTCTCAAAAAGAAAAGAGAGAGCACCCAAATAGACAAAATCATGAATGAAAATGGATTTATTACAACCAACCCCTCAGAAATACAAGCAATTATCAGGCAATACTATGAAAAATNAAAAATTATATGCCAACAAATTGGACAACTTAGAAGAAATGGACAAATTCCTAAACACACACTAACAAAATACACATGGAAAGAAATAGAAAATCTGACCAGACCCATAATTAGTGAAGACATTGAATCGTTATCAAAAATCTCCCAACAAATAAGAGCCCTGGCCCAGATGGC
>NW_027527279.1:0-539 GCF_008692635.1 Crocuta crocuta
TGACACGAGGAAGGGACCGTCCTACACCGTCCGGAACAGATACAATAATCAAGATGGTGATAGGAGCTGAGAATGAGCTTTGGCAGAGGGTGACAGGCAATGGCTTCGAGCGTGGTCTTCCCTGAGGAGGCGGGAGGTGCTGGGACAAGGGTGTGACTGGCATGTCGAAGGACCAGCAAGGGAGCAGAAAGGCTGGAGCTCAGGGAGGGCCAGCTGGGTGGTGAGGCCAGGGGGATGGGCAGGGGCTCGGGGGCCACAGGAGAGTCACATGTGGCCCCTGGGAGAATTTCACCTCCCCAAGACCTGGAGTTTTTGTCTGTGTCATCACAGATGTCNTACCTGGAACAGGACCTGGCCACAAGTAGGTACTAAGTAAATTTCCAGCGGGTGAAGGGACATAATGAGTATGCAAATATGCACAAAGAGTCAGGCTACACAGTGAGAATTAAACAGGTGCGTACAGATGAGACAAAGTGGAGGAGAGGGAGAGACATACAAGGTGGCTTGGGTTCCTAGGGGTTTGCAGACACTGCTTTCCA
>NW_027527280.1:0-497 GCF_008692635.1 Crocuta crocuta
AATCTAACAGCACACCTAAAGCAACTAGAGGGAGAGCAACAAGAGTATCCCAAACCCAGTAAAGAAGAGAAATTAAAAAGTATCAGGGCAGAAATAAACAATATAGAAACCAAAGAAAGAGTTGAACAGATCAATGAAACCAAGAGTTGGTTTTTTGAAAAAATAAACAAAATTGACANATTGACAAACTTCTAGCCAGGCTTCTCAAAAAGAAAAGAGAGAGCACTCAAATAGACTAAATCATGAATGAAAATGGACTGATTACAACCAACCCCTCAGAACTACAAACAATTATCACGGAATACTATGAAAAACTATATGCCAACAAACTGCACAACTTAGAAGAAACGGACAAATTCCTAAACACACACTCACTATCAAAATTCATATGAGATAAAAAAACTGAACAGACCCTAACAAGTGATGAAATCGAATCAGTTATCAAAAATCTCCCAACAAGGGGCGCCTGGGTGGCTTAGTCGGTTAAGCGTCCGACT
>NW_027527281.1:0-894 GCF_008692635.1 Crocuta crocuta
AAGAAAAACAAATCTGGGGTGCCTGGATGGTTCAGTTGGTTAGGGTCAGGATGTTGTTGAAAAACAAATCATGACCTGACTAGATTTTGGCTCAGGTCATGATCTCATGGTTGTGGGATTGAGCCCTGCGTTGGGCTGAATGTGGTGTCACTTGGGATTCTTGCTCTCTTTGTGCCTCTCCCCTGCTCATGCTTGCTCATTCTCTCTCTCTCTCTCTTTCAAAAATGAAAAACATAAAAATTTAAAAAAAAAGAACAAATCTCACCCAGAGTAAGCAGAAGATAGGAAATAATACAGGTTGGCGAAGAAACCGAGGAACCAAGAAAACAGAAAGGAAAAATCAATGAAACCAGAAGATTGTTCTTTGATGAAGTCAATAAAATGTATAAGCCCCTAGCCACATTCAGTCTCTNCACATTCAGTCTCTGTGCCTCATGTATTAAGCTGTTTTACTAAGAAATCATCTTAAAAGTTATCTTGAGAGATATCTCAAGGATAATGAGTGTCTTATCCGCACCCAAATGACATCACATGACATGACATAACATAACATAACATAACAAAATAAAATAACATACATAGATGAACTTACATAGATGGGTCCTCTAATTTCTTTTCTTTTTATTGTCTCTTTCTTTGATTTTTTCTCTGTGTTCTCAGTCTTTCAATCATTCAATCATAGCATCTTTCATTCATTCTATTGACTAATTTTATATTTATTTTACATGTATTTAATTCCCCAAATTCTTATTTTTTGTTCATAGTTCCTTATTCCTGTTTCTTCTCTTTATATTATCTCTGTTTCTTCTGAGTTCCTTTTACAAATGTCCATTTGCTCTCTGCATTTCATGTTGGAGATGTTTCTCAAATGTTTAGAGGTCATTTCATGATGAT
>NW_027527282.1:0-235 GCF_008692635.1 Crocuta crocuta
ATATGTTTGCACGTATAGGAGGATTAGGAGGAACTTATGGAGGACTATCGGTGAGAAGAAGGGGGGAAATGGTGGAGGAATAGGAGAGAGGCCAACCATGAGAGACTCTTGAATGCTGAGAACAAACTGAGGACTCATGGGTGTGGGTGGGTAGGGGGGAGATGGACATGGAGGAGGGCACTTATGGGGATGAGCACTGGTTGTTTTATGGTAACCAACTTGACAATAAACTATT
>NW_027527282.1:290-2021 GCF_008692635.1 Crocuta crocuta
TCTTATCTCCCTCTCAAGGGAAGACAGAACATTTTCCCCTAGAACCATCTTGTGTGTCCCTTCTCAGACACATCCTTCTCCATTTCCCCTGTTGTCAAAGGAATGAATCATCCTGGCTAGTAGATTGTGTCCGTATAGTTTTGCCACGTATGTAACGAACACTAAATATTATTCTATTTTTTTATTTCAATGCCATGCAAATATATGTATCACGTGCGAAAAAATAAATAAATAAGTTCATTAAAAAATAATGAGAAAAGGGAGAATATATCTGAATTGCAAGAATTGATCTAGAGTTAATTGTGGCAATATAGCAGTGTTGGTCTTGGGGTGGGGCCGTCTGTTTCTGCAGCATCTACTGGCTCCCAAAAGTGATTCAGCACAAATGAACAGGGTTTTGTGTAGGTGGGTTCTGCCTCCACTGTGGGTCCCCCAGGAGGATCTCTGAGGCCCCACCTTGGTGGTTGTGGGGGGAAAAAGGCGACCCCCAAGTCACTTCTCCTTGAACCAGGCGTCCCAAATCGCTCCTTTGGATCCATTCTCACTGTGCCATGGGTGCAGCCAAGGTCTGCCTTCTCCTATACCCATGGCCAGCCACGTTCCAAGCTCTCACTCTGTGCACATTAATGATGGTGCCCAAAATGTAATCCTGTGAGCCAGGCACTTCAGAGCACGGGATCGTTTTCTCCTGATGCCGCCTGTGCCCCTGGGGTACGGTCTGACACAGAGGAAACTTCTTTTGTCCCCTGGAACCCAGGAACCGAGTCCAAGGAAAGCTCCACAGTTAGAGATGGGATCTCTCTCTAATAGTCCTGCAGTTAGAGATGAGATGATAGGATCCCCTTCTTTCCTAGGCCAAGGTTTTTCTCTTCTCCCGATACAGTCCTATATTTCCCCAGCTGCTCTTTCTCTTCCCTTTGTCTCTGCAGAAGGGGATCCCTCCCCACCGTGCCTCCATGCTTTGTTTGAGAGATGCGGGTGGGAAGTACAGATCCCCCTACTTCTCCAACATCTTGGTTCCTCCTTCTGAAGAAACTTTTTAGTTTGATGTGGCCCTATTTATTTTTTATTCTGTTACTTGTGCTTTAGATGTCATATCCAAACAAACATTGCTAAGCCTCATGTCGGTGACTTTTTTCTCTGTTTTCCTAGGATTCTTATGGCTTCCATCATTACATTAATTCTTTGACTCATTTTGCATTAATTATTGTGAGTGCCGTAAGAGAAACACTAATTATTGAAGAAATTGCCTTTTCTTCATTAATTATTCTTGATTCCCTTGTCGAATATTAGTTGATTATATAAACATGGGTTTATTTCTGGTTTCTCAATTATTTTCCACTGGTATATATGTCTGTTTTTATCCTAGTAAGAAACTGTTTTGATTACTATAGATTTATAATAGAACTTGAAAAAGGAAGTGTGATGCTTAGTGCTTTGTTCTTTCTCGGGATTCCTTTGGCTGCTTGGGATGTTTTGTGATTCCACATGAACTTTAGGATTTTTTCAACTTTTGTAAAATATGCCAATGTAATCTTGATAGGGATTGTGTTGAATCTACACATGGCTTTGGGGAGTAAAATAATTTAATAATATTTTTATTCCAATCCATGAACATGAATCCCTTTCTAATTATTTCATTTTTTCATCAATGTCTTATAAATTTTAATATAGAAATCTTTCATATCCTTTGTTATATTTATTCCTAAGTATTTTACTGGTTTTGTTGGT
>NW_027527282.1:2040-2264 GCF_008692635.1 Crocuta crocuta
GGTTTTGTTGGTATTATAAATGGGATCATTTTCTTTATTTCTTTTACAGGTAATTTATTATTAATGTATGAAAACACTAATGATTTTTGTATGTTAATTTTGTATCCTGCAACTTTACCGAATTCATTGATTAGATCAAACAAAATTTTTGTCAGTCTTTAAGATTTTCCCTATATAAAATGTTATCTGCAAATAGAAAAAAAATATTTTGTTCTTTTACAATT
>NW_027527282.1:2316-2573 GCF_008692635.1 Crocuta crocuta
AAAAAAAATATTTTGTTCTTTTTCAATTCTAATGCCTTTTATTCTCTCCTTATTGCTTTTCTAAGACTTCCACAACTTTGTTTAACAGGAGTGGTGAGAGTGGGCAACTCTGTCTTGTTCCTGATCTTAGAGGAAAATCTTTTAACCTTTCACCATTGAGTATGATGCTAGTTGTGGACTTGTCATATATGGCCTCTGTAAAGGTAATATATGTTCTTTCTATAGCTAATTTGTTAAGAATTTTTTGTCATGAACAG
>NW_027527282.1:2653-2960 GCF_008692635.1 Crocuta crocuta
TCATGAGCAGAGGTTGAATTTTGTCAGATACTTTTTTTGTATCTATTCAGATGATCATACAATATTATTTTCATTCTTTTGAATGATGAAATGTGATGTATCATATTTATTGATTTGCATATGTTGAATCATCCTTGTATCCCAGGAATAAATCCCACTTGATCAGGAGAATGATCCTCTTAATGTGCTGCTGGATTTGGTTTCCTGGCATTTTAGGAGAATTTTTGCATCTATATTCATCAGGGATATTCCCCTGTAGATTTATATTCTTGTAGTATTTATTTTTGATTTTGGTATCAAGGTAATG
>NW_027527283.1:0-1110 GCF_008692635.1 Crocuta crocuta
ACTTGGCCCACGGGAGACGGCTCTCTACTCCTCCACACTTACCGTCTGAGGCCCTGCATCAGCTGAGGTGTTCACCACTGCCTGGCTCTGAGAAAGCACCTAGGTTGCTGCTGGTGTTGAGGGCAGCAGGTGTGGCTGGCAGAGGATTGCACTGAGTTCTCAGATCAAACGTGGGCCACACATCCCAGAGTTGGGAGAAGAGTTGAAACGGGGGAAGAGTTGAAACCTCAATCTACCAAGACTGGGTAGGGGTGGTAGGAACTTGGGGGGCCCAGAGTTGGGGGGTGGTTTAGCAAAGACTTAGGAATGAAGTGCCTCAGGTTGGCTGAGGATGGAAGAAAGTATGTGGTAACCTCGAAAGTTAGAGGTTGAATGGCTGAGGACAAGAAGACACATACAAGACTTGAGACAGGGCTGAGATCAGAGTTATCAAGAGGGGGTTAAGCTCAATAGAGCATCATCTACTTTCGTGGTCGGTATGAAATGAGAGTAGCGAGAGGTGGGTGTTTGGGCTGAGCAGACCTTGGGGGACTGAGCAGGGGGACTGGGATAAGAAATCTGAGCCAGATAAAGGATAAACCAGAATGACGGAGAGAGGGGGTTGGGGGTGGGGGGACTAGAGGAGGTCTGTGTGGAGCACTGGGATTGCCAAAGGGGTTGAGGAGTGAGAATGAGATGCGTTCGAGGAAGGCGGAGGGAAGTGGCTGTGCTCGGGGTTGGAAGTGGGCTACCGGTGGGGTCGAGTGTGGCTGCACTTACGCAAGACTGGTGGTGAGGGGGTGAGGTAAGGGCTGGGCTCGGGTGACGGGTGGAGAAGATGGAGGGGACGGGTCAGCACTGGCTGTTTGGGCTGAAGGCTCGGGGCCGAGTGGGGTAGAGTGCGGGGCTCAGGCGGGGAAGGGGAAAAGCTCTGAAGCAGGACAGTTTCAAAGCAACCAGGGGTTTGCGATCACGGACAGGGCTGGAGACCCATCGTCGTTCGCGTCTCTGCCCCACCGTCCCTTCTCACCCCCGTACCCCTAACTCACCAGAGCGAGCGGGGAGGGGGCGGGGAGCACTCCTGGTCACTGCAGCCCCTAAGCCTTCGACCAGACGGTGCGGCCTCCCGGC
>NW_027527283.1:1199-4332 GCF_008692635.1 Crocuta crocuta
CTGCCAGCCTCCGAGCAGTTGAGCTGTCTGGGAGGCTCCGGACTCTGCGGACCCGAGATGCGCGCTAAGAGGGGAGGCGACCAGGCTGGCCCACCAGTGTCGGGCGGAAAGTGTCCTACGGCCCGCCTCCAGCAGTGTCTGCGCCTGACTTCTGGGTTCATGACTTCGCCTGGAGTCTAACACTGGGGCTGTGAGTTGGCCTCCTGCGTGAAGGTTCCCACCTGTAAAATCGGACCAATAACGCCTACCCTATTTTTGCCTCCCTGAGGGCATCAGCTCACTTGGTGCTTCCCGCCTGGTGGCTCTCAGGAAAAGCATGCAGGATTTGACCACCCCTTACATGAAGGGAGAGCCTTTAGGTGCCCATCAGACCCCAGGCATGAAGCTTAAGGGTCTGGTTATTCTCATCTAGCCAGGTGGGTGGTTGTTTCCTTTCCTTGGTAGAGTTGACATTTCTCTTTCAGATGGACTCAGAACAAAAGATCAAGAGCGGCGGTTGGTGAGGGTGTCAAGAGCGGCGGTTGGTGAGGGTGTCAAGAGCGGCGGTTGGTGAGGGTGGGGAGGGGTGTCTTGTGCTTGGGACACTACCTGCAGGCTTAAGTCAGATGGGATCTTAGGGCCTGAGGGTGGGGTGAGTGCTGGGGTGGAGAGGTACTGCTACTTGAAGGTCCAGGGGGACTTTGGGGATGTTGGGAACAGGACAGTTCTTGGAAGAAAGCTACACTGATCTGGGCCAGGCGCTCCATTGGCCTTCCTGGGAAGGGGTCCCAGTGCCTGTTTCCATTTCTAAAACCAGCTGTTGGAGATGTGGCACCTGAATGTGTGCTGGCTACCCCTTCAGTAATTCTCTCCGCAAGAGTGAGAACCACCTTTCCTGGATTAGATGAATCGGAGTACATTTAGTATGGCTAACAGTTGAGCAGGCAGTTAGAAATAAGGACACAGAGGGGCGCCTGGGTGGCTCAGTCAGTTAAGTGTCCGACTTCAGCTCAGGTCATGATCTCACAGTTGTGAGTTCGAGACCTGCATTGGACTCTACGCTGACAGTGCAGAGCCTGCTTGGGATGCTCTCTTCCCGCCCGCCCCTCCCGCCTCTCCCTCCCTTGTGCTCTCCCTCTCAAAAGGAAACAAACATTAAAAATAAATAAATAAGGACACAGAAGCAAAGTATTATCTTAATGTTGAAGAACTTGGAACGTAAGGAGTTTACTAGGGCAATCCAGTTTCCTGGGCAAAAGGATAGTGTTTCTGGCTATAATTAGCACATGAAGAGCGTCAGTCTCCTGACGTAGCATGGTCCCCCACCCCCACTCCCAAATGGAGCAAGCAGCAGGCCTCGGTTCTTCCAATGAAGTTTTGCACAGCTGCTGTCTGCAAGAGCGGTGGGCACCCCGCTCTTGTCTACCTTTTCAGGAGCCCCCATCTCCTGGTCTTCTCTTACTTCTCAGGCCTCTCGGCCCCTCTGCAAAGTCTACGGGCTTGACTTCCTCTCTTCTTCTTACTCTGGTGCACATTTCCACCATTCACGGACCATGAGTCTACCAGAGAGTCTGAGGCCAGAAAAAAAACTCACATTACCTTGTTATCTGAGCAATAATAAAGGTACACACCAAGTGCCAGGGTGTCAGAGAAGAGGCCTTGAAAGTTATCNACACACCAAGTGCCAGGGTGTCAGAGAAGAGGCCTTGAAAGTTATCCTGGAGGAATCACCTTTTATCTGAGCCTTCCTGGTGGGCACAGGAAAGGGACTTTGCAGGTGAAGAGAGAAATGGCTGGTGGGTGGGAACGCAGGCTGAGCTCAGGGGAGGGTGCACCGAAAGGGTGGAGAGGAAGCTAGGACATAAGACCAGAGTAAGGGGAGGGGACTTGCATGGAAGGAGAGATCAAGACAGACTGGGGCATGGGGAAAGGGAGGAGGTTCATCCAGACATGGCTGGAGGTCAGTGCAGGAAGGGCTCAGACATTCACAAAGGCCCTGGTGTGTCAGCTTAGATTTCAAGCACGATGCATGGTTATTCAAAGCCAAGTAGGAGAACTGTGGGCATCTGGATTTCCCGGGGGTCCAACGTGTAGATTCCTGAACCCCATGCCTGCTCTGGAGAGTCACTCTGGGGTGAAGCCCAAGAGTTTAGGCTTAAGCACCTTTTCTGTCCGCTGCCCTACCACCGGTGGATCTGAAGTGTAAGAAAACGTGAGCATCTCTCCTTAACCTAGGAGCTGAAGGGTAAGGGATTTAACAGTTGTGGAAAGTAGAAGCTCCTCTTGTTTGCCAGATAGGAATTTTGATTTATCCTTATCAACCACTCTGAAGGTAAGTGCCATTGTTATCCCCATAGCACTGATAAGAAAACAGGCTTAAGAGAATTTAAGTGACTTGGGGGCCCAAGGTCACACAATTCCTACGAGGTACACTGGGCTTCTCCCCCCAGCTCCAATTCTAGTTGGAGAGCTAGGATCATCCTTCAGTGTCAGACCAAGTGGGCTTTGGAGCCAGGAATGCTTAGGTCTGAATACAGCTCTACCCCACACTGTTTTCTAGGCCTTTCCAAAAACAGCGCAGGGCCCAGCACAACCCAGCAAATGTGGGGTAAAGACCACTGCCCCAGTCAGTGGTTTTCATAGGCCCCTTGAGGTAGCACCAGAGATAGAAACTTCTAAGTCTGATTCAAGATTAGAAAAGAGAAGTAAATCACAACACTCTGAGGCCCCTTCGCCTCAGGCGGAGGGGCCAGAGAGTGTGACTTCAGGGAAGTTCCCCAAACTATCTGAGCCTCAGTTCCTCATCTGTAAATTGGGGAAAATATCAGTTGCCGTGAGGATTAACTAAGATAATATCCTCAGGACAGTTTCTGGTCTTTGGTAACCACTGGAGGATGACTAGCTGTATTATTATTATTATTATTACTATTACAGGTTTGGCTAATTCTTACCTTTCCAATCCAGTCGGATCTCTGTTTTTAACTGCTCTCTGAGCACTTGAGTGAGAGCCTTTCTGGGTTGAGACCCAGATGTATCCTTACTTGGTATCTGACTGAAATCATCAAACTAGTATTAATGCAACTATTTCTCTTGAAACTGGAGTAGCTAATATTCTCCTGGCTTCTGTTGTAGGAAGCTGGTTCTTCTCACTCTC
>NW_027527284.1:0-568 GCF_008692635.1 Crocuta crocuta
GAAGGCAGGGCAGGATGAGGCAAAATTGGAAATAGAATGAACAGGGACTCATGATTGTTTAAGCAAGTCGGCAACCAGAGTTAATCAGATCAGTGTTCTGGGAAGAAAAAGAGAGAAAAGAGAAAGAAGAAGAAAAAGGAAAAAAAGAAAAAAAAGGGAGGAGGGCAGCTCTCAAGCAGGGATGGGCGTGGCGTGATCCAGTGCCTCAGGCAGGGTTCCGCCTTGGCGGTTGTGGGGAGGAGAGTGGNGGCGGTGCTCCAGGCCCTTCTTGAACCAAGCGCTGCACCTCGCTTTTTTGGGCATGTAAACTCCCCGTACAGGGGGTGCAGCCAAAGTTGGTTGCACTCTTCATCCCAGTCCAGTCCCAGTCTCTAAATCTCAGTCTGCGCGCCCCGCTGAAAGTGCCTTAGACACAACTTCCCAGGCAATCCCCTCGGGGCAATTCCAGGCCCTCTGTCGAGCTCTGGGGGTGGTGTCAGAATCTCTGCTTCCTTCTCTGGGTCGGGCTGGCAAGCATGGGCGAGGGCTTGTCTGCCGGGTGCGCTGAGCCCGAGCCCGCTGGAGTGAG
>NW_027527285.1:0-572 GCF_008692635.1 Crocuta crocuta
TGGAGGCTGGGGCCTGAGGTCAGGGCTGGGAGAGGGAAGGGGGGAAGCTGGGCCTGCACGTCCCACCTGGCTGGGGCCACACACCCGTGGGCCCCGTCCCCAGGTCCCCGTGCCCCACACTGTGCTGGC
Organism: Crocuta crocuta; assembly: GCF_008692635.1. Taxonomy (NCBI): domain Eukaryota; kingdom Metazoa; phylum Chordata; class Mammalia; order Carnivora; family Hyaenidae; genus Crocuta; species Crocuta crocuta. The sequence continues at coordinate 130 of NW_027527285.1, forward strand.
CCATCCCCCGGGCCCCGAGAGGTGGGGACTGTCACCCTGCTTTGCAGACAGAGAAACCGAGGCCCAGGGAGGCTGTTTGCTCACAGTCATGCAGCGAAGACTCGGGCTCCTGCCCGTGGCCCCGACCCCTGCCCTGAGGCTTTGTTCTTCTGTGTCTCAGGAGCTGATCTAGAAGATTCCCTGTCCCCAGGCCAGACACTCCAAGCCTGGGCCNCCGACCCCAGGGGGCTGCTGGCACTTGCTCTGAATAAACCCCACGCCAAACCCACTGCCCCGAGTGTGTTTCTCGGACTCCCCAGGCGCTCGGGTGGCCGTGGGGGCACCTCTGTGTCCTGGGAAGCTGGTCTCCACGCTGGTGAAATAATCCAGAGGGCCTTGCTCTGGGGGGGTGGGGGCGCGGGGGGCGGCTGTGAGCCGGGCGGTCCTGGGTGCAGGGAATCCCA
>NW_027527286.1:0-516 GCF_008692635.1 Crocuta crocuta
GAATCTATAGATGGCTTTGGGAAGTATGGACATTTTAATAATATTCGTTCTTCTGATCCATAAACATGGAATAACTTTCCATCTGTTAATATCTTCTTCGATTTCTTTCATCAAAGTCTTATATCAACTCTTATCTTTTTGGTTTAATTTATTCCTAAGTATTTTGTTATTTTTAATGCTATTCTGAATGGGATTGTTATAATTCTTCTTCAGGTATTTTATNGTATACAGTAATGCAACTGTTATTCGTATATTGATTATGTATTCTGCAACATTACTAAATTTATTGATTAATTCTAACAGTTTTTTAGGCAACCTTGAGGATATTCTGCTAAGCGAAATAAGTCAGAGAAAGACAAATACTGTATGAGATCACTTATATGAGGAATCTAAAAGAAGAGAAATCAAAGTAGCGGAGAGTTGTATATATCAGGAGCCAGGGGAGGAGAGGATGGCGAGATGCTGGTGAAGGAGTACAAAATTTCCCACTATAAAGTAAATAAGTCAGGTGATCTA
>NW_027527287.1:0-215 GCF_008692635.1 Crocuta crocuta
TGAGGCAAAATTGGAAATAGAATGAACTGGCAGAAGGGATAAGAAACTTTTTTCAAAGAGGTAAGGGGTAGAATATGGTTCGATAGGTGAGAAAAGGATGCTGGAATTATCCAGAGAAACTATATAGTCTAATTACTCCTGAGAGAAAGAGATGAAAATGTCGGTAGGTGTAGAATTTACATTTACAGAATGGACTCGTTGTGATTGTTTAAGCA
>NW_027527287.1:391-971 GCF_008692635.1 Crocuta crocuta
ACCAGAGTTAATCAGGTCAGTGTTCTGGGGAAAGAAGAAGAAAAAAAGAAGAAAAAAAAAGGGAGGAGGGCAGCTCTCAAGCAGGGATGGGCGAGGCGTGATCCAATGCCTCAGTGGGGAGTTCTACCTTTGAGGTTGTGGGAAGGAGGGTGAAGGTGCTCCAGTCCCTTCTTGAACCAAGCCCTGCACCTCGCTTTTTTGGGCGTGTAAACTCCCCGTACTGGGGGCGCAGCCCAAGTTGGTTGCACTCTTCAACTCCGGCCAGTTCCAATCTCCAAATCCAGGTCCGTGCGCCCTGCTGAAATTGCCTTAGACACAGCTTCCCAGGCAACCCCNCGTCGGAGCCCTTCCAGAACCCCTGCGGAGCTCTGGGGATGGAGTCAGAATTGCTGCTTCCTTCTCTGGGTCGGGCTGGAGAGCATGGGCGGGGGCTTGCCTACCTGGTGGAAGGAGCCCGAGCCCGCTGGAGTGAGGAAAACCAAGTCCCTCTATTGCTCGTCACCCGAAATACAAACTCACAGGCAAATTTCCCAGTTTTTTAGCTCTTTGCCTTCCCTCTAGAGTTCCAGCCAGCCAGGAG
>NW_027527288.1:0-530 GCF_008692635.1 Crocuta crocuta
AAGTTTTCCTTCGATTTCTATTTTTTGGAACAGCTTGAGAAGAATATGTATTAATTTTGTTTTAATTGTCCAGTAGATTCCCCTGGGAAGCCATCTGGGCCAGGGCTCTCATTTGTTGGGAGATTTGTGATCATTGATTCGATTTCTTCACTAGTTATGGGTCTGTTCAGATTTTCTATCTCTTCCCATGTGAAATTTGGTAGTGATTGTGTGTTTAGGAATTTGTCCATTTCNTTCTTCTAAGTTGTCCAATTTGTTGGCATATAATTTTTCATAGTGTTCCCTGATAATTGCTTCTATTTCTGAAGGCTTGGTTATAATAAGTCCATTTTCATTCATGATTTTGTCTATTTGAGTGCTCTGTTTTCTTTTTGAGAAGCCTGGCTAGAGGTTTGTCAATTTTGTTTATTTTATCAAAATACCAACTATTGATTTCATTGATCTGTTCCACTGTTTCTTTAGTTTCTGTAGTGTTTATTACTGTTCTGATTTTTATTATTTCTCTTCTCCTACTGGGCTTGGGGTGCTCT
>NW_027527289.1:0-166 GCF_008692635.1 Crocuta crocuta
TCTTTTACCTCTTTGGTCAGGTTTATCCCTAGGCATTTTATGGTACTCATTGCAATTGTATATGAGATCAATTCCTTGATTTCTCTTTCTGCTGCTTCATTACTGATGTCTAGAAATGCAATCAACTGCTGTATATGTAGTTTATATCCTGAGCCTTCCCTGAATT
>NW_027527289.1:228-833 GCF_008692635.1 Crocuta crocuta
CTTCCTCCTTGCAGTTTTGGACGCCTTGTATTTCTTTTTGTTGTCTGATTGCTGAGGCTACAGCTTCCAACAGTATGTTGAATAATAGTGGTGAGAGTGGACATCCTGGTCATGTTCCTGACCTTAGGGAGAAAGCTCTGCTTTTCCCCATTGAAGATGGTATTAACTAAGGGACTTTCGTATATGGATGTTACAATGTTGAGGCAAGATCCTTGTATCCCTCCTTTCTTGAGGGTGAGTGTTTTTTTTTTAATTTTTTAAATTTTTTTTNTTTTGAGAGAGAGAGTGCAAGTGGGGGACGGGCAGAGAGAGAGGGAGACACAGAATCCAAAGCAAGCTCCAGTCTCTGAGCTGTCAGCACAGAGCCCAACGCGGGGTTTGAACCCACCAGCAGTGAGATCATGACCTGATCCGAAGTAAGATGCTCAACCGACTGAGCCATGCAGACGCCCCTGTTTTTTTTTTTCTTTTTAATCAAGAAATGATGCTGTATTTTGTCAAACGCTTTTTATGCATCAATTTAGAGAATTGTAGTTCTTATTATTTCTTTTATTAATATAATGTATCACATCAACTGATTTGCAGATATTGAATCCGCACTGCAT
>NW_027527290.1:0-815 GCF_008692635.1 Crocuta crocuta
GAGTCAACCAAGAAAATAGTAACTATGTGAAGTGATGAATAATTAGGTGGTTGCCATTAGTTCACTATATATTTCACTACATATATTCACTATATATATATAACAACTTTAAGTTGTAAGGCTTAAACATATACTATATTTGCCTATTTTACTTCAGTGAACCAGAAAGAAATGGAGTCAGACTCTACTACAATTCACCTCTGACTGATAACTAAAATATTTCATGGTATCTTTCACTTAATTTGGACTTGTGTATGTAAGCCATTGTGGCAGCTGTAGCCTGAGATCAGTAAGAGAGGTAAAGGTTCCATTGACTATTGTGTTCAAGAGCCCAGCATTGTGTATTCTGAGAACTGAAATGAATGCCTTGGTAGTTATCCATGTGAGGAACTCTAAAGATGATAAGCAGTGTCATGGTGAGACCTTGTACTGTGTCTTTAATATGTGCAGAGAAATGTGTGGGCTTACTTTATATTTTAGGTATTTGTGAAGCAAGAGATTCTAAGAGTTCTTTACNACCTTGGATAAGGAACTGTTTGCATTGGCCAGACCAGATGTTCAGACCATTGGCAGTGACCCAAAGATCTGTGTAGATGAGGCCAGTGGTTGGTCAAGACACCCAGTGCTAAGAGGACTGCCTAAAGTTCGGCCAATTGAACTAACCCTTGAGTCCTATCCTTTATCAGAAACATTCTGCTTGAGGGATGAAAAGCAGCAGCTCTCAAGCAAGCCCCAGTAAGTGTGACACCTTGTCTAAATTGGTCTTCTACCATGGGTCTCAACCCTTGAGGTCCCTGTTTTCATTTAGATTGGGC
>NW_027527291.1:0-250 GCF_008692635.1 Crocuta crocuta
AATTGTGGGCTCTGTGTAGTGCTATCACTCAAGCACTTGCATTGCAATTAAGGAGTTGGTGGGAAGAGGAAGCCCAAAAGCAGGTTCAAATTAATGAGGGGCAGAACCCTCCTGGTCCCCTGGAGGATAAATTGATGGGAGAGGGACAATTTCGAGCCTTAAGAGATCAGGCTCAATATCCTGACCAGGATTTACAGCAGGAGCGCCAGGTATTTCTTAGGGCTTGGCGCCGTGCTGTACCTACTGGCCA
>NW_027527291.1:425-727 GCF_008692635.1 Crocuta crocuta
TAAACGTGTTTTGGGCCCTTTAAAAGGGCAGGGAGCTTCTATAGCTGAATATATTAGAGCTTGTTCAGGAGTGGGAGGAACTGAACATAATGCTGCTGTTTTTGCTACTGCTTTGGCTCAGGCTGTGAAGCCCTCCAAGGGCGGAAATTGTTAAAACAATGCTGGGGACTCAATTGGCTGCGTCTCCCACTCCTCAAGTAACTCCTTTGGTTTCCAACAACCCTTAGAGATGACTGTTACATCAGGCATAGCCAAATCTTTAATGGTGTCAGATTTACTCTCTGCAACTTCAGGGAGTGCGG
>NW_027527292.1:0-344 GCF_008692635.1 Crocuta crocuta
GTCTTTCCAAATAAACAGAAATTGAAAGAATTTGTCATCACTAAGTCAGCCCTACAAGAAATCCTAAGGGGGACGCTCTCGAGGAAATGTTGCAAGGAACAAAGATACCAGAAACACCACCACAAACATGAACCCTACAAAGGACACAAAGACTCTAAACCCACATATCTCAATAATAACACTGAATGCAAATGGGCTGAATGCTCCAATCAAAAGACATAGGGTAGCAGAATGGATAAAAAAACAAAATCCATCTATATGCTGTCTACAAGAAACTCATCTTAGACTGGAAGATACCTTCAGATTAAAAGTAAGGGGATGGAGAAATATGTATCATGCTACTG
>NW_027527292.1:500-1152 GCF_008692635.1 Crocuta crocuta
AAATAAAAATTAAAAAAAATAAAATAAAATAAAACAATCACAAACAGAACAAATCTTATACATAAGAATGTGCTAATAGTAGGGGACTTTAATACTCCACTTACAGCAATGTGTAGATCAACCAGACAGAAAATCACTAAAAAAACAACAGACTTGAAAGACTCATTGGACCAGATGGATCTGAAAGATATATTTAGAACCATACATCCTGAGGCCAGGGAATTCCCTTTATTCTCAAGTGCACATGGCACATTCTCCAAGAAAGATCACACAGTGGGACATAAAGCAGCCCTCAATAAATATAAAAGAACTGAGATCATACCATGCACACTCTCAGATCATAATGCTTTGAAACTTGAAATCAATCACAGGAAGAAGTCTGGAAAACCTCCAAAAACATGGAGGTTAAAGAACACCCTACTACAGAATGAATGGGCCAATCAGGCAATTAGAGAAGAAATTTTAAAAATATATGGAAACAAATGAAAACGAAAATACAACAATCCAAACTCTATGGGATGCGGCAAAGGCAGCCCTAAGAGGAAAGTACATTGCACTCCAGGCCTATTTCAAGAAATCAGAAAAAGCGCAAGTGCAAGATCTAATGGCTCGCCTAAAGGAACTAGAGGCAGAGCAACAGGAGCACCCCAAA
>NW_027527293.1:0-536 GCF_008692635.1 Crocuta crocuta
CAGCAAGCCTGTCATTCAGAACAGAAGAAGAGATAAAAGTCTTTCCAGATAAACAAAAATTGAAAGGCTCTGTCACCACTTAACAAGCCCTACAAGAAATTCTGAGGGGGACTCTCTGAGGGAAATGTTGCAAGGAACACAAGATACCAGAGACACCACCACAAGCATGAATCCCACAACGGACATGATGACTCTAAACCCATATTTTTCAATAATAACACTGAATGTAAATGGGCTGAATGCTCCAGTCAAAAGACATAGGGTAGCTGAATGGATAAAAAAACAAAATCGATCTATTTGCTGCTACAAGAAACTCATTCTAGACTGGAGGACACTTTCAGATCGAAAGTAAGGGGATGGAGAAATGTGTATCATGTTACTGGAAGTCAANAAAAGAAAGTTGGAGTAGCTATACTTATATCAGACAACCTGGACTTTAAAGTAAAGACAGTAACAAGGGAAGAAGAAGGGCATTATATAATAATTACAGCTCCGGTGACCTCGGCCTCGTGTGGTGCAGCTTGTCGATGGTCTTG
>NW_027527294.1:0-883 GCF_008692635.1 Crocuta crocuta
GACAGCTTTGTAGTAGAGGCTAAAATCTGGGATGGTGATACCTCCAGTATTGGTTTTATTCTTCTATATTACTTTGCTTATTCGTGGATTTTTGTGGTTCCATACAAATTTTAGGATAGTTTGTTCTAGTTTTGAGAAGTATGCTGGTGCAATTTTGATTGGCATTGCATTGAATGTGTAGATTACTTTGGGTAGTAATAACATTTTAACTATACTTATTCTTCCAATCCATGAGCATGGAATGTTTCTCCATTTCTTTGTGTCCTCTTCAATTTCCTCCATAAGTTTTCTATGCTTTTCATCATACAGATCTCTTGTATCCTTCGTTAGGTTTATTCCTAGGTATTTTATGATTTTATGTACAATTTTGAATGGGATCCATTTCTTGATATCTCTTTGTGTTGCTTCATTATCAGTGTATAAAAATGCATCCGATTTCTGTACGTTGATTTTGTATCCTGCAACTATGCTGAATTCTTGAATCAGTACTAGTAGGCTTCTGGTGGAGTCTGTTGGGTTTTCGATGTAGAGTATCATGTCATCTGCGAAGAGGGAAAGTTTGACATCCTCTTTGCCAATTCTGATGCCTTTGATTTCCTTTTGTTGTCTGATGGCTGATGCTAGGACTTCCAGCACTATGTTAAACAACAGTGGTGAGAGTNTGGTGAGAGTGGACATCCCTGTCGTATTCCTGATCTCAGGAGAAAGGCTGTCAGTTTTTCCCCGTTGAGGATGATGTTAGCTGAGGGCTTCTCATAGATGGCTTTTATGTTTCAGTAAGTTCCTTCTATCCCAACTTTCTCTAGAGTCATATTTAGAAGGGATGCTGTGTTTTGTAACATGCTTTTTCTGCATCTATTGACAGGATCATGTGGTTTTTATC
>NW_027527295.1:0-602 GCF_008692635.1 Crocuta crocuta
TGCTTGTGGTGGTGTCTCTGGTATCTTGTGTTCCTTGCAACATTTTCCTCAGAGAGTCCCCATTATGATTTCTTGTAGGGCTGGTTTAGTGGTGATGAATTCTTTCGATGTTTGTTTATTTGGGAAGACCCATATCTCTCCTTCTATTCTGAATGACAGGCTTGCTGGATAGAGGATTCTTGGCTGCATATTTTTCTGTTCATCACATTGAAGATTTCCTGCCCTTCATTTCTAGCCTGCCAAGTTTCAGTAGATAGGTCTGTAACTACTCTGATAGGTCTGCCTTTTTTACGTTAGGGCCCTTTTATCCCTAGCTGCTTTCAGAATCCTCTCTTNCCTTCTCCCTTCCTCTTCTGGAATTCGTATGATACGGATATTGTTCCATTTGATTGTATCACTCCGTTCTCAAATTCTCCTCCTGGATCTCAAATTCCTGCTCCTGGATCATTTATCTCTCTTTTTCTCAGCGTCCTCTTTTTCTATAATTGTATCTTCTATTTCACCTATTCTCCTCTCTGCCTCTTCAACCTGTGCATTGGACACCTCTCTTTTATTAAGCACCTCATTTATAGCATTTTTTAGTTCATCACAACTATTTTTAA
>NW_027527296.1:0-643 GCF_008692635.1 Crocuta crocuta
TCTTATGTTGACACCTGGTGGGGTAAATGGTAAGGTAAAAGGCACACATAAGGAACAAGAGCGAACAATATTTTGAGCTTGTTTCCGAGTAATAGCATAAGATTTTTTTAATCCTTTAGAATTAGTATGTTGCAGATGATGTTCTTGTTTTGCTGTTTCTATAGGATAAAGTAATGCATCAATTGTAGCATTTCCGAATGACAAGGGTCCAGGAAGGGCGGAATGTGCACGGATATGAGTAAAGAAAATTGATTCTGAACGCCGCAGGAGCGATTGTTGTACCTGATAAAACAATTTATCAATATCTGTTTTAAGAGTTATAGGCAGTGAAACCTGAGGAAGCTGTAGACAAGAGANGTAGACAAGAGAGAACAGCATATCGAGAATCTGAAACAATGTTAACAGGAAGTTGAGGAAAATCTTGCAAAACTAAATAAATAGCCCAGAACTCACCAGGCTGTACAGAGGAGAACGAATGGGGAAGGACTTTAGAAATTCAAAAGTCCAATATCCAGCGGTGTTTTTATTTGTATCAGTAAAAACAGTGGGTCCTTTAATTGGAACATCTGAAATCGGAGATTCAGGTATCATGGGGTTCGTTCGAAGAAAATCAATCAATTTAGATGACGGATAATGATTAGAA
>NW_027527297.1:0-685 GCF_008692635.1 Crocuta crocuta
CTACCTTCAAGACAACATCTCAACTGGCATTTGACCACACCACTGTTGCCATAGCCTAGTTAAGGTGACACATAAAATCACACATCACTAAGGGCAAACTGGGGGGCTGAGTGATAGGAGAATTGGCCCTTTGTGAGGATGAGGTATGGATCCCCAGCTAGGGACTACTCGATACAGGCAAGAGCTGGGTATTAGGAAATTTCTCAGGCCCAGAAGTGGTGAAGAAGCCCCATGAATACCCGTAGAACAGCCAATGTGCCACCTGACTGAGTAAGCACCATGCATCCGCTGCACTCAGAAAAGACTGGAAGAGTTCAGTTGCTGGACGTGCAGTAGACCTGTAGCCACAAAATCCTATGCCCTCCTGATGGTGATGCACGCTCTGTTTCTTAAGGGAAATGCCCGCCCCCCAATCCCATCCTTCCCTCTGCTGGAGAATGAACAGCAGGACTAGGAACAGGCAACCTTGAGCTGACTTCTCAAACCACTGGATGGAAGGAAATTTTCTTTCTTTCTCTTTTTTTAAATGTGTATTTATTTTTGAGAGAGATAGAGACAGAGAATGGGAACCTGGTAAGGGCAGGGAGAGGAGGACAGAGGACCCAAAACGGGCTCTGTGCTAACAGCAGTGAGCGCAGTTTGGGGCTGGAGACAGATCTGGGGCTTGAACTTATGAACTGCGGAA
>NW_027527298.1:0-870 GCF_008692635.1 Crocuta crocuta
CAAAACTAGAACAAACTATCCTAAAATTTGAATGGAACCACAAAAACCCCGAATAGCCAAAGTCATATTGTAGAAGAAAACCAAAACGAGAGACATCACCATCCCAGACTTTAGCCTCTACTATAAAGCTGTCATCATCAAAACAGTATGGTATTGGCACAAAAACAGACATATAGACCAATGGAACAGAATAGAGAACTCAGAATTGGACCCAAAAGTGTATAGCCAACTAATCTTTGACAAAGCAGGAAAGAGTATCCAATGGAAAAGAGACAGCCTCTTTAACAGATGGTGCTGGGAGANATGGTGCTGGGGGAACTGGACAGCAACATGCAGAAGAATGAAACTAGATCATTTTCTCACATCATACAGCAAAATAAACTCAAAATGGATAAAGGACTTGAATGTGGGACAGGAAACAATCAAAATCCTAGAGGAGAAAGCAGGAAACAACCTCCTTGACCTCAACTGCAGCAATTTCTTACTTGACACATCCCCAAAGGCAAGGGAATCATGAGCAAAAGTAAACTATTGGGGGGCGCCTGGGTGGCTGAGTCGGTTAAGCGTCCGACTTTCGCTTAGGTCATGATCTCGCGGTTCGTGGGTTCGAGCCCCGCGTCGGGCTCTGTGCTGACTGCCAGCTCAGAGCCTGGAGCCTATTTCAGAGTCTGTGTCTCCTTCTCTCTCTGACCCTCCCCTGCTCACGCTGTCTCTCTCTCTCCTAGAAATAAATAAAAAAACAAAAACAAAGACAAAAACATGCTGTACACCTGAAACTAACATAAAATTGTTTTCACTATACTTCAATAAAAAGTTAAAAAAAAGTGAACTATTGGGACCTCATCAAATTTAAAAGCTTCTGCATGGCAA
>NW_027527299.1:0-264 GCF_008692635.1 Crocuta crocuta
CTCGAGAAAGTCGGGATAGAAGGAACCTACTTATACATCATCAAAACCATCTAGGAGAAGCCTTCAGCTAACATCATCCTGAATGGGGGAAAACTGAGAGCTTTCTGCCTGAGATCAGGAACACGACAGGGATGTCCACTCTCACCACTGTTGTTTAACATAGTGCTAGAAGTCCTAGCATCAGCCATCAGACAACAAAAGGAAATTAAAGGCATCAGAATTGGCAAAGAGGAAGTCAACCTTTCACTCTTCGCAGATGACATG
>NW_027527299.1:325-496 GCF_008692635.1 Crocuta crocuta
GAATTCAGCCAAGTTGCAGGGTACAAAATCAACGTACAGAAATCGGTTGCATTTTTATACACCAACAATGAAGCAACAGAAAGAGAAATCAAGAAACTGATCCCATTCACAATTACACAAAAGAAACATAAAATACCTCGGGATAAACCTAACCAAGGATACAGGAGATCT
>NW_027527300.1:0-444 GCF_008692635.1 Crocuta crocuta
GCCTGAAATATCTCCGAGAGGAGAGCGGCCAGAAACGGACAAAGCAGGTGTGCATCCTTTCCAACCTGTTCCCCCTCCTTCCCTGATCTTCCCCTTCTTGTGCGAGAAAGTCGTCTGTTAGGGGGAGGAAATGGGTGGAAAGCAGAGTAAACCGATTCCCCTAGAGTGTATGTTGAGGAATTTCAAAAAGGGATATTCAGGAAATTATGGTGTAAAATTAACTCCTGAAAACCTCCGGACATTCTGTGAAATTGATTGGCCATCGTTCGGGGTGGGCTGGCCCTCTGAGGGCTCACTTGATAAGGAACTAGTTGGCGAGTGTTCAGAGTCCTTGCAGGGGACCCAGGCCACCCTGACCAATTCCCGTATATTGACTGTTGGCAAGACCTGGTCCTGTCATGGCCTCCTTGGCTAAAAGTCTGTACTGAAGAGAGCTGTAAAGTA
>NW_027527301.1:0-795 GCF_008692635.1 Crocuta crocuta
TTATGACTATTGTTCTAAATTCTTGTTAAGTTATATTGCTTATATTTGTTTTGAGCAGTTCTTTAGCTATTATTTCTTCATGGAATTTCTTTGGAGGAGAGTTTTTCCGTTTCTTCATTTTGGTTAGCTTTCTATCTCTTGTTAGTTTTAGAAACTTGTTACNATGCACTCTGCACCTGCGAGTGCTGTTGTACCAAAGAAGGCTCTTTGACTGTCCAGGGCCTGTCCATTGTGGAAGTGTTCTTTGAATGGTGTCTCTTGGTCTCTCTTGTTGAGACCTTGGTTATTTTATTCCCCTACTTGTAGTGGTATTTGGGACTCTCCAGCATGTGTATTTTGGCTTGTTTCTTGAGGTAGCCCTTGAAAAAAAACCAGATAGACAAACACATAGGGAACAAAGGCCCACATACGCACAGACAAATCCCACAGACACGGAAAACGAAAGGGAAAAAGAAAAAGAAAAAAAAAAGGAAGGGAAAAAAAAGCGGAAGGAGGGAAGACAAATAATAAAAATAAAAATAAATAAAAAATTAAAAAAAGAAGAAAAGAAAAAACCCAAAAGACAAAGGACAGTCTAAAAGCATAGAATCACAGTTCACATCTACAAATAAAGAGCCAGGTGTATGCAGTGCTGATAGAAGAGCATATACAAAGAGAGAAATGTCAGCGCGGGGAGGAAGTGAAATTGGAAATGAAATGAGCAGGCAGAGGGACTAAGAGGCTTAATTCAGAGAGAGAAAGAGGAGAATATGGTTAGAGGCGAGGAGAAAGAAACAAAGATGTTACTCAGAGAAA
>NW_027527301.1:1307-3551 GCF_008692635.1 Crocuta crocuta
ATTGAGCCGAGCCAGAAGCACAGCTGGGAGGCTTCAGGTGCCACCGCTTCCCCTCCAGGTTGAGCTGGTGAGCGAGAAGCAGTTTCTCCTGGGTTTACCTGAGACCAGTGAGTCCAGCCTAGGGTCAGCTGGACAGCAGGAAACCGGATCCCTCTGTGTCCCGAGCCAAGGTTTTTCTCTTCTCCAGCGATAGAGACGGTATCTTGAGCAGTTTTGGCCCTCTTTCTTTTTTCCCCTAGACTCACTCTGGTTTTCCGCAAAGGGGGCTCCCTCCCCTCCTTCCGTATCTCTGGTCCCTGCCCGTTTTTATCTTCCCCAGTTCGCACTCATGCTATAAGGTTTTCTCAGTGGATTCTGTCTCCTTTTCCTTTCAAACTCCTGCATTCTGTAAGGGTTCCTATGGCTTCAGGCCTTCTCCGTTTGAGAGATGGGAGCGAGTGAAATGTACGGAGCTCCCTACTTCTCTGCCATCTTGCCTCCCTCCCTCAAAAAAGAAAGCAAAAATCCAACTGGCCCACACTACCCAGAGAGTCCTGAAGGACAGTGTAAGGTAACCCCATGGAGTTGGTTTGCATGATCACCATGGACCTGGTGGGGGTGCGACAAAGGACAATGTGAGAAGACAGGTGATGACAATAAACTTTGGTTATGGGAAAAAAAATTGACAAAAGACTTGGTCAGACATTTCCCCCAAAGAAGATATTTGAATGATCAAAAAACACCTGAAAAGATACTTAGCATTACTCCTCATCTGGGAAATGCAAATCAGAACCACAGTGAGATGTCACCTCGTACTCACTAAGATAACCACTATCAAAAAGTGAGCAAAAAAACCCCAAAACCCAGAAAATAACTGTTGGCAAAGATGTGGAGAAATACGAACCCCAATGCACTTTCATCAGAATATGGAATGTTCAGCTGCTGTGGAAAACAGTACAGAGTTTTCTCAAAAACATTAAAATAGAATTACCATATGGTCCAGCAGTCCTACTTTTGAGTATATACCCAAAGGATTTTTTTAAAAAAAGGATCTCAAAATGTTTGTTGTACGCCTATGTTCATTGCAATATTTTTCACAAAGGCCAAGAGGTAGAACTAATATGAGTGTCCATTTACAGAGGAATGGATAAAGAAAATCATATATACATACCATGGAATATTATTCAGCTTTTAAAAATAAGGAAAGTCTTTCACATGGTACAACATGGATGAAGCTTGAGGACATTATGTTTAGTAAAATAAGCCAGTTATACACAATAAAATAAATACTACTTGATTCCATTTATATTATGTATCAAAAATTGTCGAATTCTTTTTTTTAATGTTTTAATTTATTTCTGAGAGAGAGAGAGAGGTAGTGTGAGCAGGGGAGGGTCAGAGAGAGAGAGAGGGAGACACAGGATCTGAAACAGGCTCCAGGCTCTGAGCTGGCTGTCAACACAGAGCCTGACATGGGGCTCGAACCCACAAACCGTGAGATCATGACCTGAGCTGAAGTTGGACGCTTAACCGGCTGAGCCACCCAGGCGCCCCAAAAATTGTCAAATTCTTGAAAACAGAAAGGTAAGTGGTGGTTGGCAAGGCCTGGATGAAGGGGAAAATGAGGAGTTGCTGTTTGATTGGTACAGAGTTTCAGTTTTTAAGTTGGAAAATACTAGAGATCTATCATACAATAACTTGCATACAGTTAACACTATTGTACCATATACTGAAAAGTGTTTAAGATAGCAAATTGTAGGGGTGCCTGGGTCGCTCAGTCAGTTAAGCATCTGACTTCGGCTCAGGTCATGATCTCACGGTTTGAGGGTTCCAGCCCCGCGTCGGGCTCTGTGCTGACAGCTCAGAGCCTGGAGCCTGTTTCAGATTCTGCGTCTCCCTCTCTCTCTGACCCTCCCCTGCTCACGCTGTCNAGACAACAGGGGAGTCAAACAGAAGGATAGCAGAGGACATTTTATCCTTTGGCACCTACAGCTACAGAAAATGGAAATTTAATTCCTAGCTAGATAAAAATAAAACCTTATGCTAAAGGTCTATTTACCTCAGTTTCCCTTCTAGCACATCATGTCCAGCTTTCAAGAAAAAAATTACAATGTATATTAACAAAAATAAAACCACAATTTGAAGGGATAGAGCAAGCATCACAACCAAACTCAGGTACAGAAAAGATAATGAGATTATCAGATCAGAAATTTAAAATAAATATGATTGGTTTGTTGGAAAATGGCAGCAGAGGAGGTGGTCCCT
>NW_027527301.1:3743-6970 GCF_008692635.1 Crocuta crocuta
AATGAAAACAACTGAATAACTATCAAATCATCCTAAATACTCCAGAAATTGCCCTGAAGTCTGGCAGAACAAACCCCACAACTAAAGATGGAGAAGAGGCCACATGGAAGAAAGTAGGAAGTACAAACACACAATTTGGGAAAGAAATGGATCATTGCTGCTGCATTGGGAGCGCACAGGAAAACGAATCCTCATAGCAATTGGATTAGAAGCAACAAGGGCCAAATTCTGTGACTTCTTGAAACCAACAGGGCTTATAGCCTAGAATTTTAAAGGTCAGTGGGCTTGGGGGGCACCTGGGTGGCTCAGTCAGTTGAGTATACAACTTCGGCTCAGGTCATGATCTCATGGTTCCTGGATTCGTGGGGCTCTGCGCTGAATGCTTGCTCTGAGTCTGGAGCCTGCTTCAGATTCTGTCCTCTCTCTGCTTCTCCCCTGTTCATGCTCTATCTCACTCTGTCTCTCAAAAATAAATAAATGTAATAATAAAAATTCTCCTATTACAAATTCTAGAATTACTGAAAAATCAAACCCACAAATTTATTATTAGTATTTCTTTCCTCAAATTCACAGAATGTTCACATTATTATATGCCTAATAGCTTGTAAATAATTATAGGAAGTATCTTACTACTAATTTTTAGGATTACTTAAATCACAACTGCCGTTAAAATTTACAGGAAAACTCAGGATGACTCTTACAATATTCCACTTCGGCTAGTAGATACGACATTGAAAAAAACATGAAATCTGCTGGTTTATGTTCTTACAAATACACAGTGAATAAAATAAAACTCCAGTGAATAAAAATAAATAAATAAATGTAAAAAAAAAAGTGTTTTTTTAAAAAGGTCGGTGGGCTTGGAAAGGAAAGAGTCTGGAGGTTACTGGAGTGCAGCTCGGAGAGAAAGCAGTCAAATAACCCATGAACATACAGCATGGGAAAGCAATCTGAAGAGCACCTTGGGCACACAGTAGGGAGGTTATTTGCTTATCTTGGAGCACATCCCAGAGAGACAACATTCACAGACAGATCCCTCCAGGAATAAAGGAACTGGCTGGCGTCATTTCCCTCCCCCACACTCATCATAAGCACAGGGCCACCTGTGGGGGAGTATAGCACATACACTCACTACATAACTTTCTTACACCAAGCCACACCCCCTACACTCTGGTGGGACCATCCCTCCATCCCTCCTAGTCACAGTTGCCTCAGTCCCAGTGCAACAGGTCCCCTGCCTCAGAAACCATTCCAAACCCCTGTTCACACCACATCTCCTGACTTAGGTGTTTTGCAGAGCCTTGGTTCTGGCAATGGTGATAAATCTAATTTAACAAAAAGACCATATCATGCCTATTTAAAATACACCACATTCAGGCCAGGGAGCAAACTCTTTCCACAACAGGCAAGAAAGCCTCTGAAGATGACTTCCCTGAAGGATAAAGTAGGCAGGACAAAACAGCAGAACACATGTAGCACACACTGGAGACATTCTCTGAAGAACTAGGCCCTGAGGAACAGGAGAAACCACACTGAAGGGCACTACAGGACCTCCTCTCCATAAAGCCATTACCCTCAAGAACCAGAGATGTAGCTGACTTTCCTAGCACAGAGAAACAAACAGGCACAGAGACTTCGATAAAAAGAGAACATAAAGAAATGTATTCCAAATGAAACAATAGGACAAGACCATGGCCAGAGATCTAAGCAAAACAAATATAAGTAACATGCCTGATAGATAATTTAAAATAATGATTATAAGGATACTCAGTGAACTTGAGAAATGAATATAAGACATGAGTGGGATCCTTAACACAGAGTTAAGTAATGACCTAGCAGAAATAAAGGGCACAATAAAGAAAATGAGAAACAGACTTGATGGAATGAATAGTATGACAGAACAAGCAAACAAACAAATTAGTACTTAGAAGACAGTATTGGAAAATAAGCTTAACAAAAGAGAGAGAAAAGAATTGTGCAAAATGAGAATAGATTAGGAAACTCAGTGATTCCATAAAACATAATATCATTTGCACTATAGGAGTCTCAGAAGAAGACAAAGAAAGGGGGACAGAACAATTATTTGAAGAAACAATAGTTGAAAATTTCCCTACTCTGGGGAAGAAAACAGATATCCAGCTCCAGGAATCACAGGGAAGTCCCACCAAGACTAACAAAAGCAGGAAAGAGTATCCAATGGAAAAAAAGACAGCCTCTTTAACAAATGGTGCTGGGAGAACTGGACAGCAACATGCAGAAGAATGAAACTAGATCATTTTCTCACACCATACACAAAAATAAACTCAAAATGGATAAAGGACCTGAATGTGAGACAGGAAACCATCAAAACCCTAGAGGAGAAAGCAGGAAACAACCTCCTTGACCTCAACCGCAGCAATTTCTTACTTGACACATCCCCAAAGGCAAGGGAATCAAGAGCAAAAATGAACTATTGGGACCTCATCAAGATAAAAAGCTTCTGCACGCCAAAGGAAACAATGCATAAAACTAATAGGCAACCGACGGAATGGGAAAAGATAGTTGCAAAAGACATATCAGATAAAGGGCTAGTATCCAAAATCTATAAGGAACTCACCAAACTCCATACCCGAAAAACAAATAATCCAGTGAAGAAATGGGCAGAAGATATGAACAGACACCTCTCCAAAGAGGACATCCAGGTGGCCAACAGACAGATGAAACGATGCTCAGCATCCCTCCTCATCACGGAAATACACATCAAAACCACACTGAGATACCACCTCACGCCAGTCAGAGTGGCTAAAATGAGCAAATCAGAGGACTCTAGATGCTGGCGGGGATGTGGAGGCCATCTACGAAAAACACAGTTATCATCCTTAATGGGGAAGAACTGGGAGATCTTCCTCTAAGGTCAGGACAAGGATATTTACTCTTACCACTTTTAATCAAAATAGTACCAGAAGTCCTAGCCGCAGAAATCAGAAAACAAGAAATAAAAGGCACCAAACCAGTAAGGAAGCAGTAAAACATTCACCATTTGCAGATGACATGATACTATATATAGAAAACCCAAAAGACTCCAACAATGAACTGCTAGAAGTGATAAATGAATTCAATAAAGTTGCAGGATAAAAATAAATGCACAGAAATCTGTTGCATTTCTTTTTTTTTTATAGTTGACATGCAGTGTTTTATTTATTTTTTATTTTACAAATAGTTTATTGTCAAATTGGTTTCCATATAAC
>NW_027527301.1:7703-9859 GCF_008692635.1 Crocuta crocuta
CATGGAATGTTTTTCCATTTCTTTGTGTCTTCTTCAATTTCCTTCATAAGTTTTCTATAGTTTTCATCATACAGATCTCTTGTATCCTTGGTTAGGTTTATTCCGAGGTATTTTATGTTTTTTTGTGCAATTGTGAATGGGATCAGTTTCTTGATTTCTCTTTCTGTTGCTTCATTTTTGGTGTATAAAAATGCAACCGAAAAAATCTGTTGCATTTCTATACATCAACAATGAAACAGCAGAAAGAGAAATTAAGAAAACAATCCCATTTACAACTGCACCAAAAAATAATAAGATACCTAGGAATAAACCTACCAAGGAGGTAAAAGACCTGCACTCCGAAAACTATAAAACACTGTTGAAAGAAATTGAAGATGACACAACAAAATGGAAAAACATTTCATGCTCATGGATTGGAAGAACCTATATTGTTAAAATGCTTTTACTACCCAAAGAAATTTATACATTTAATGCAATTCCTTTTAAAATCCAACAGCATTTTTCACAGAACTATATCACAGCATCCTAAAATTCATATTGAACCACAAAAGACCCTGAATAGCCAAAGCAGTCTTAAAAAGGAAAGAAAAGCTGGAGTCATCACAATTCCAGATCTCAAATTATGTTGCAAAGCTGTAGTGATCAAAACACTATGGTACTGGCACAAAAACAGACATGTATATCAATGAAACACAATAGAAAATCCAGAAATGAACCCACAACTATAGTCAATTAATCTTCAGCAAAGCAGGAAAGAATATCCAATGGAAAAAAGACAGTCTTTTCAACAAATGGTTGGAGAGTAACATGCAAAAGAATGAAACTCAATCTCTTTCTTACACCAGATACAAAAATAAATTCAAATGGATTAAAGATCTAAATCTGAGACCTGAAATCATAATAATCATAGAAGAGAACATAGGTAGTAACTTCTTTGACATTGGCCATAGCAACATCTTACTAGATATGTCTCCTGAGGCAGGGGAAACAAAAGCAAAGACAAACTATTTTGACTACATCAAAATAAGAAGTTTCTGCACAGTGAAGGAAATAATCAACAAAACAACAAGGCAACATGCAGAATGAGAGAATACACTTGCAAATGACATATCAGATAAAGGGTTAGTATCTAAACCATACAAGGAACTTATACAACTCAACACCCCCAAAACCCACCAAATAATCCAATTAAAAATTGGGCAGAAGACATGAATAGACATTTCTCCAAAGATGACATATAGATGACCAACAGACAAATGAAGAGATGCTCATCATCACATATCATGGGGGAAATGTGAATTAAAACTACAGTGAATTATCATCTCACACTTGTTAGCATGGCTAAAACCTACAACACAAGAAACAACAGGTGTTGGTGAGGATGTGGAGAAAATGGAACACTAGTGCACTGTTGGTGGGAATGCAAACTGGTATAGCCACTATGGAAAACTGTATGGAGGTTGCTCAAAAAGTTAAAAATAGAGCTACCTTACAATCCAGGAATTGTACTAATGGGCATTTACTCAAAGAATACAAAAACACTAATTCAAAGGGATACATGCACCCGTATATTTATAGTAGCGTTATTTACAATAAGGAACATATGGAAGCAGCCTAAGTGTCCATGGAAAAAGAAGATGTGGATAAAGAAGATGGAATATTATTCAGCCATAAAAGGAACGAAATCTTGCCATTTGCATTAACATGGATGCATCTAGAGAGTGTAATGCTAAGCAAAATAAGTCAGAGAAAGACAAACACCATATGACTTCACTCATATGTGGTATTTAAGAAACAAAACAAACAATGGGAAAAATAAGACAGAAGAGAGAGAGAGAGAAAGAGAGACAGAGAGAGATAGGGAGAGAGAGGAAGAGAGAGAATTCAAGAAACAGACTCTTAATTATAGAGAATAAACTGATAGTCACCATAGAGGAGGTTGGTGAAGGGATTGGATAAATAAGTGATGGGGATTGAGGAAGTGCACTTGTGATGAGCTCATGGTGATGTATGGAAGTGAAGAATCATTATATTCTACACCTGAAGTTAATATCATACTGTATGTTAACTAAATGAATTAAACTAAAAATTTAATAAAATAAATTAATTAAAACAATATTTAGAAAAAAATAGATTTGAGGTCTTTGAGAAGAGCT
>NW_027527301.1:10959-29127 GCF_008692635.1 Crocuta crocuta
GTTGGGGGCGGCACCCTATCTCTTAGTGTTTAGAGCCTTTAAATGTTTTAATCTGGTCATACTTGAAAGGGAAATGAATATAACCAGAACAGCTCCTGGGGAGAGAGACCCAGACACACACTACAACAATACACGCTGTAATTAGTGTTGGCATAGAGAGGGCTGTAGGAAGGGTTGGTATGGGAGCTCAGAGAAGCACCGTCCTCTTAGGGGGAACAGAGAAATCAAATAGGAATGGGGATACAGGGTGGGGATAGAGGAATCAAATGGAGAATAGGAGAGAGCGATAGTTGAATTAGAGGTAGTATGCAGAAAAGGGAGAACACTTAGAAGAATGGAAGGTTGAACGTAGTGAGTAAGGGAGAAGGTTGACAGGCTAGGAAGGAGACCCCTCTGGAGGTGGAAAAAGGCAGGACCACTTCCTGCTGGGGAGGGGAAGCTGACAGGCTCAGACTTAAGGAGAGGCTTGGAGAGAGCGGACGCCTTCTAGACTCCAGAGGACGAGGTGAGCTAAGGTGTCCAGCTTTAGTGAAGACCCTGCGGGGGGCCCGTGGGCTGTGGCTTCAATGTGCTTGACTCCACACACCCTAAGGCTTGCAGAAAACCTGCTACGGGTTCGGAAACTAACCGCATTAAAGTGGTCGGATTCAGAGGTGCCTGGACCCTATTCATAATGGGGGTGTGTGTGCAGAATCCCCTTTGGGATTCTGTTCAAGCTGCATAAAGGAGGGATGCAGACCCAGTTCGGACTGCAGAAAGATCAATCGTTCAGGCAGTAGAAAGAAAGGAGCCGCACCCGAGTCGGAGATGAGCTATGACAGGACTCCGGTAGACTGGCGAAAGGGGACAGGATCCGGTTTGGGCCACCGAAAGTAGGGATCAAGACCCAGAAATGAGGGGCAAAATCCATTTTGAATAGCTCAAATGACCTAACTCAGACGGGTGGAAAGAGGGGCTAGGACCTGGTTTATTGTGGTTTGAAATGGGAATGGATAGAACCTGGTAGTATTCGGGAACAAGGAATACACTAAGGCGTAATATCGTTGGATGTGTGGGTGGGGTATCCATGCCGCAGGAAGGGCGGACCGGTCACTTGTAAACGTGGAAGTGTGGGTGGAGCTTGGGGAAAGGGGAGGTGCAGGGACACAATGCAGAGGGAAGGGAAGGGGCGTAAGAGGGAAAGAGGAGGTGTGGAGAAATACTGCAGGACGTATCAGGAAGGGGCGGTGCGTGCCTGTACTACAAAGCAGAGGTGGGCGGTGTGGGGAACGGGCGGTGCAAAGTAGTCCAGCTAGGAGAGAGCAGGCTGGTGTTGGGGGATGAGTTGGGCCGAATTATGATGCAGTTAGGCTGCGCCGAGATGTTCTGCTGCTGAGAGGAGGGGGTGTCTATGGGATTGAGGTGGTCAGACTGTCCAGTCCACCAAAGCGCTTGTGCAGGCGTGCATGAATGCTCACTACCCCTCCCACCCCTCACGAGTTGGTGCGCATGCGCACTTTTTTAGCTGCAGCAGGGGGCGTGTGTAAGGTAAAGGGGCGGGGCTGTAGAACTGACTTGCAGTTTCTTGGAGGCAAAAAGACCTAGAGTTTGGATAAGTGGTCTGGGTTTCTAGATGTGAGAACCCAGTATTGAAGGGTTTGGGATCCAAAGTTAGATGAGATTCCTCCTTCCTTCAGGATAGGTGGGAGGTCTGTTGAATCTCCCTCTTCTTATGCTCCCCTAACTCAGGCCCCTTCCCCTCAAGCTCAGCTGTTACTTGGCCTTTCAGAAAGGATAGGAGTAATGACTATGGTTATAGGATGCTCCCATTCAAGGTGAGGTCTTTCTACATTCTCACCAGGCCATCTGCCCCATCCTGAGTTCATTTATTGCTCTTGAGCCCCTTACCACTCTGTAGTTGAAGAATTTCCTGCCTAACCTGTCTTCAGTCCTCCCCTACCAGGTGAAGGAGAGGAAAACCTGGCTGACTCTATCTCCTGCTCCCTTTCTCTTCCCTCACCCTCTCCTTCAATCACTGCTCAGTGGAAGGGGAGGCCTTCGTGGAAAGGGTGGGCTATAGGGAGGCCAGATAGCTCAGTAAATCATAATCTTAAGTGTGTAGGGCCCTCTGCTTCCCCCTGGGAGCCTGGGGCTTCACTTCTCTCCAGATATACAGATTGGGATGACAGAAGAGGACAGTGTCTTGCTGATGTATACCCTCTTGGTGGCAACCAAGGACCCTCTGGCCATGGACCCACCAGTTGCCAACTGGCCTAAGAAAAGCAAGACCAAGAAGTCCCCTATTAAGGCTATTACTAAGACTGTACCTGCTGCCTCTACAGTCTCATCTACCAATGTGATTACCACTAACAAGCCTAAAGTAACTTTGCAGGCTTTAAACCTGTCTGTCATCCCTCAGATCAACCAGGCTGAAGCTACCACTGAAGCAGACAATACTCAGGCTTCTTCAGTCACTGCTAGGCCTATGAAAGCCAATAAGACAAAGAGTGTTACTGCTAAGGCAGCCCAAGGCTCCCAATCTCTAACTGGCAATGAGAGTGTCAATGCACAGATCAAGTCACCCTTGCAGCCCCTAAACCTGCCAGACATCCTGCAGGCTATCCAGGCTCCATTTACCATTGAGTCAGCTAACTCCCAGGCCTTGATAGCCCCCACTAAGCCCAAGAAAGCTTCCAAAGCTAAGAATGCTGCCAATAAGGCTGTAGCTAGTGCCACTGATATCTCACTGGCTCCAACCACAATTCACAAGGCTACTACCTAAGGCCGAATTGCTAATGAGGCAACCACTACCCATGCCACAATAGCCTGCATCAGTACAAATAAATCCTCCAAAGCCAAGAAGGCAACTGTTTAGGGCATAAATGCTGACACTGAATTTCTAGAGGCTCCAAATGCCACTGAGACAGCTATCAGACATATTGAGGCCTCAGCAGCAGCTATCTGGCCCAAAAAGTTCAAGGGCAAGAAGGCTGCCAATAAAGGCCCAAATTCTGCCTATGAGGTCTCTGAGGTTTCCCCTGCCACTCAAATGATCACAAACCAAGCCCTAGCAGCCACCCTCCAGGTCAGGAGAGGGTCCAGGGATCATAAGTCTGCCACTAAAGCCCAGGTAGCTGAAAGCTAGACGAAAATTGTTGACCAAAGGGCCCAGGCCAAGATGGCCACCTTTAAGACCAACATAAGTGCCCTTGAGACTCAGACTGCCACCACTGTCCAGGCCCTGGCAGATGACTACCTGGCTCAGTTGAGTCTGGAGCCTAGAATCAGGACCCGGGGCAAGAGAAAACAAAAGGTGAGATCTCTGACATTACCACCCTTAATTTTTCACTTCTTTTCCATTCCTATCCCAGTTTGTTTATTTGTTCTATAAAAGTTTACTGAAACTTTTTACTCTGAGCCAGTCCCTTTGTTCAGATAGGCTGTGAGAGATGCTGAGAAGAATGTGATATAGTTCCTGCTCCCTGACAGTTTACAGATTGGTGGCGAAATAATACATCCATACACTTAGCTACAACCTGGTATAATTAAACTTGTATTTATGTAATTGTTACCATGTGGCAGGATTTGTCTTGGGTACAGTCATATAGGTTGTGTCTTTATGTTTTGAAAGTAACATTTATTATCTAAGGATCATAAATACAGGTTTACAGATAAAAAAACCTGATTTGCAGAGAGGTGAAGTGACTTGTCCAAGGGATACAGCTAGCAGAGTCCGTGGTGGCCAAAATAAGAAGAGGAATCCCAGGTCCTGCCCTTGGGTGCCTTCTGTCCTGCTAGGGAAATGAAACTCCTGCCTGGAAGACAGTGAAAGACAAATCTGGGAATCAGGGTGGCCAACTGTAAGGTCAAGACCCACTACAGGAAGGGATTAGGGGATTTTTAAGAGGAGGTAGGATAAGGATACAGAGCTGTCTCACCTGGTGACTCTGGACCTTCCTTCCTCCTGATAATGTAGTTCAAGCATCTGAATGGGGATGAGAGAGGTGGTGATAACTACAGGTTGATCCCATGGGGCTGGAGGCCTCTGCTACCCAGAGATGTGGCTATTTTGCAAGAAAGGGTAAGACTCCAGTGCTGTCCAACCTCTTCTTTATTTTCACCTTTCTTCTTTTCCATCATTCTTCCAAGTTTTCTAAAAAACACTTTGAGATCTCCCCATGTATTCCTCTTCTCCCAGGCAAATAAGTTGGTGAAATACCTGTTGGTTAAGGACCAGACAAAGATCCCCATCAGGTGCTCAGGTAGAGTCATACCAACCCTCCTCACTGAAATCTCCTGCCCATTCCCCTCTATCCCATACCCTGGGGTAACCATTTACTTTATAGCTCCTCACTCTCTCATATGTCCTCGCTTCTCATCCCTCCTTACACTCTGCCATGTCTGGCATCTCCTGTTAACATAGTTCAGAACTCAGACTGCACTGACCCCACAGTTGGCAAAAGGGCTGCAGCTCTGTGGCCCCTGCTTAGCCCAGCTCCTCCTACCTTTCCCTTCTTATAGACATGCTGAAGGATGTCATCCAAGAATATGAATATTTTCCAGAAATCATTGAACAAGCAAGCTACGCTCTGGAGAAGGTGAAGGGGCAGCCCTGGTGGATGGGTGCAATGGGGAAGTCTTGAATCAAATAAAGCATACATGTTTCTTCTGGGATAGACCACAGAGACTCACTAATGCAACCCCATCACTGTGTAGATGGGCATACAGTGGCCTCAGTAGGAACATAAACTAACTCAGGGTCACAGAACAAGTCAGTGGTAAAAGCATAGCTTGGACCCAAGCCTCCCAATTTAGTCTTGTCTGCTGCTAGACGTGTCCTGTAATGTATTTCAGATGCTCATCTCTCCCTTTCATTCCCCATTCTCTGTATCCCTTGATTCCCACTAATTACAAAGGTGATGCTGATAATAATAGTACATTTCTTACCTGTTTGCTGTAGTGGTGGCAACTTAGCTAAGTGGTTTGCATGCATTATCTCATGATTTCTTACACACACTCAAAACTCTAACTACACAGAGAAGTGTGGGATGCTCAAAAAGCTCACTGATGTCTAGGCTGAATTTTGTGTTCTCACAGGCTATTCTTTTACTTGGCAGATGTTTCGAGTCGATCTGAAGGAAACTGATAAGCAAAGTAGCTTGTATATTCTGATCAGCACTCAGGAATCCTCTGCAGGCATACTGGGAACGTAAGCTGGGAAAGGGCTGGGGTGGAAGGGAGGCTCTGCTTCTGTCTATGGCACTATCCCATCCCTGTCATCTCTACCCACATCTCCTTGGAGAGGCAGGAAGATAGGGCCAGCTCCCACACAGAGTTGGAGACCTGCACACAGCAGTGGTGCTTGATTATGAGTGACTGAAGGGTATAGAAGCCTGAAGCAGTACATTCCTACTGTCAGGTTTTCTGTTTCTCCAGAAGCTTTCCAGGAAAGTACACCTGTCATTGCTTGTCTCTTCCTACTGGCTTTGGTAAAGTGGTTCTCAAAGGAGGGTTTCTTGGTGTAGGTGAATCATGATGTTTAAAGGACAGGGGCATTACTGGGGCTGCACCTAAAATTCTCTTGGAGCATAAGGATCTGGGAGAGAAAGAAGAGACTCACATTGGCTGGGTGCCTGGGTTGTACCAGTTTAACAAGCATTCTTCCATCTTCTTAGCAACCTGAGGCAGGGGAACATTGGATTTTCCCATTTTACTGAATAGGAGACTGCAGCTCAAGAGTCTAAGTGCCTTGCCCAGGGTAACATAGAGCTTGAAGCAGAGACTGGGCAGAATTCTCTCATGTCTGAGGAATCTGGGAGAGGCTAGCTTAGTGAACTGTCTGGTGTGTTTTTTGCAGATGGCTGCTAGACATAAACCTCTTTACACTGTTATTCCTCTAGGACCAATGACACACCCAAACTAGGCCTTCTCATGGTGGTTCTGTCATTTTCATGAATGGCAACAAAGCTAGTGAGGGTGAGTGGCTGGACATGCAGCTGAATGGGTGGCCACAGTTGGAATTCCACATGTTCATTTTCTGTCCCTGTCTCCTCTTGCCTCCCCTTGCAGCTATCATCTGGGAGGTGCTGCGCAAGCTGGGGCTGTGTCCTGGGTATGATTGGGCTCTCTCAGCGCTTGCTGTCCATGTTGTCCTTTGACGAGAGAGGATGGTCCCTGGATTGCATCAGTCTGGTGGTCTGCTGGAGTGGGAAGGGGTGCTGGACTGGGTAGAAGGTCCAGGGTTCTCACCTGGGTGGTTGGGGAAATGGTCCTGGACTCTCTGCACCTTCAATACCTATGTCATTCTAAGCTGAGATGTAAGATAGAACTTTAGGGGATCCCTAACAAAGAACCATCTGTCCTCAATTTCCTGCTTCTAGCAACCATGTGTTCACTACTTTCCTGGCTTCATTGGGACTGCTGCATATGCTAGAGAGGTCTCTCCCATGTTGGGAAATGCCTCTGCCTTTATTTGGGAAGTTTTCATCTCTGTTTATGGGTTATTTTTCCCATTGTCAGGGTGAGGCACTTGCTCTTTGGGGAAGTGAGGAAGCTCATCACAGACAAGTTTGTGAAACAAGTAAGTGGTGTTTGGGGGCTTTGTTTGGCCCTGAAATGTTCTGAGTGTGCTGGATTGGTTCAGAAATTGCTTTATCATCCCTTTAGTTATACTAGCTTTAGATGTAATATGGGCATCCTGTGCCCTATAACTGAGTTCTGTCCACAATTCCCCTAAGTGGACAATTCCAGGACAGGGCTAGACCAAAGAAAAGACCCTTGCTTTGGGGTGTGCTCAGAGCAGGGTGCCTAAAGAATGGCTCCTCTGTTTACAACACATCCAACAGGAACTTGGGTTTACTCCTCACAGGTGGTAAGATACTTTGGCCTTCCTGTGACATCATGCCCTATACATGCTTTCTCTGAAGCATCAAGTGACTGCTTTGTACAGGGCCAGTGGGAAATGACTCAATATTAGAGACCAGGATCACAAACAATGTTTGGGAGTGTGTCTGGGAAAGCGGGGGTCTTAGAAATCTGTTCCAGGAGCTGAGTTTAGTATTTGTTTCAAAGAGGTTGCCATCTGGTGCTCAGGGGTTACACATCAGATTTGCTTGGTTAGAAGCAAATTTCATTTTTCTCTAAGGTACCTGGAGTACAAGAGTCCCTAATAGCAGACCACCTGAATATGAGTTTTTCTGGGGCTTGCGCTCCTACCATGAGACTAGCAAGATGAAAGTCCTCAAGTTTGTATGCAAGGTAATAGGAGAGATTCCCTGGCTTGTCATATTAAGGATACTGGATGCCTCTAGCTGGGGCAGGCTACATGCAGGGATGGTCAGTCCCAGGGCAGCCTGCAGTTCATACATAAACATATGTGGAACTTCAGTGATGTTTGAGAATGCTGCTGAACATAAAGTTTAATTGTTTGATTCTTTTTGCATGCTTTGTGTTAGTCTGCTTGCACTGCCATAACAAAATACTACAGACTGGGTGACTTAAACAATAGAAATTTATTTTCTCACAGTTCTGGAGGCTAAAAGTCCCAGATCAAGGTCCAGCATGGTCAGTTTCTGATGAAGCCTCTTTCTGGCTTGTAGATGAACCGATTTTTGCTGTGTTCTCATGTGGCAGAGAGCTTCCTCTATATTTTAAACTTATTTTAAGAAAGAGAGCACGAACGGGGGAGGGGCAGAGAGGGAGAGGGAGAGAGAGAATCCCAAGCAGGCCCTTTGCTGTCAGCACAGAGCCTGACGCGGTGCTTGATCCCATGAATCATGAGATCATGACCTGAGCCGAAATCAAGAATCAGATGCTTAACTGACTGAGCCACCCAGGTGCCCCAAGAGAGAGAGAGCTTCTTTTTATAAAAACACTAATCCTATTGGATCAGGGCCCCACTGTTATGACCTCATTTAACTCTACTTCCATAAAGGTCCAGTCTCCAAATGCAATCACAATGGGGGCTGGGGTTTTAACATATGAATCTTAGGGGGACACAAACTTTCAATCCATAACTTACTCTCTCATCATTTCCCATCTTTTCCATGAGGTTAAGTAACTTGTCCAAGGTCACATACAGCACCTTAGATATCAGAGCTGAAATTGGATATCAGGATTGACCCGTGATTGAAAAAAATTACTGCTATTGCTTTTATACAAAGCCCATAGTATGTATTTAATATATAATTACAAATGTTATTATCCCTATAATGATTATCATTCCCATTTCAGGTGCAGGAGAAAGACCCCAAGGACTGGGCTGCTCAGTACCGGAAGGCAGTAGAGATGGAAGTACAAGCTGCCACTGTGGCTGAGGCTGAGGCTGAGGCCAGGGCTGAGGCAAGAGCCCAAATGGGGATTGTAGAGGAAGCTGTGGCTGGGCTCTGGAATTGGGATGACATGGATATCAACTGCCTAACTAGGGAAGAATTGGGCGATGATGCTCAGTCGTCCTGGAACAGATTTTCATTTGAAATTGAGGCCAGAGCCCAAGAAAATGCAGATGCCAGCACCAACATCAACTTCAGCAAAGGAGCTAGCACCAGGGCCACCTTCAGCGAT
Source organism: Crocuta crocuta (assembly GCF_008692635.1). NCBI lineage: Eukaryota > Metazoa > Chordata > Mammalia > Carnivora > Hyaenidae > Crocuta > Crocuta crocuta. Next base: position 19,501 of record NW_027527301.1, read on the forward strand.
AGTGCTAATATTAGCTTCAGTGATGCACCCATCCCCAGAGGTGGCTTTGGTTGCAGAGCTGGCATTAACTTTGGTGGCACACCCAGCACCAGTGCCAGCTTCAGCAGTACAGCCAGCATTTGCTTTAGTAGCACACCCAGCACTAGCACTAGTTTTAGTGGTGCAGCCAACATTAGCCTCAGTGGTGCAGCCAGCGCCAGTTCTAGTTTCAACAGTGAAACCTGCATTAGCTTTGGCGGCACACCTTGTACCAGTGCCAGCTTTGGTGGTGGGATCAGCTCTAGTTTTAGTATCCCAATTGGCACCAGTCCCAGTTTCAGTGGTGGAGCCAGCTCTGGCTTTGGAGGGACACTCAGCACCACTGCTGGTCTCAGTGGTGTACTCATTACCAGTAGCAGCTTTGGCACTATACCCAGAACAAGCACAGTCTTTAATGGTGCACTTAACACCAGCACTGGATTTGGTGGCACACTCAGCACTAGTGTCTGCTTTGGTGGCTCTTCCAGCTTTGATGCCAGGTTTGGTGGCACACTTAGTACCAGTATCTGCTTTGGTGGCTCTCCTAGCACCAGCCCTCGTTTTGATGGAGTACTCAGCACTAGTGTCTCCTTTGGTGGCTCTTCCAGCACCAGTGCTGATTTTGGCGGTACACTAAGTACCAACATTTGCTTTGATGGTTCTCCTAACACTGGTGCCAGCTTTGGTGGTGCATTCAGCACCAGTGTTTGCTTTGGCAGTGCACTAAACACGAGTGCTGGTTTTAGCAATGCTGTTAGCACTAATGCCAGCTTCAGCAGTGCACCCAGCACCATCTCTGGCTTTGGCGGTGTGTTAAGCACTAGTGCTGACTTCAGTGGGGCACTTAGCACTACTGCTGACTTTGGCTTTGTTCCAAGTGCCAGCATTGGCTTTGGTAGAGTTCCCAGCACCAGCCTCTGCTTGGGCAGTATATCTAACACCAACCTATGCTTTGGTGGCCCTCCTAGCACTAGCACTTGCTTTAGTGGTGCTAACAGTGCTAGTTTTGGTGATGGATCCAGTACCACTGCTGGTTTCATCCTTGGCAATGGCTTAAGCACTCGTGCTGGATTTCGTGATGGACTGAGCACCAGTGCTAGCTTTGGTAGTGGACTAGGCACCAGTGCTATCTTCAGTAGTGGACTGAGCACCAACGTTGGCTTTGGTGGTGGACTGATCTCAAGCTATGCCTTTGGAGATGGACTAGGCACCAATGCTGGTTTTGGCAGCACACTTGGCACCAATGCTGGCTTTAGTGGTGGCCTCAGCATCAGTGATGGCTTCGGTGCTAAGCCTAATACCAGCTTCAACGGAGGACCAAGTACCACCATTGGCTTTGGCAGTGGTTCTAACACCAGCACTAGCTTTATTGGTGAACCTAGCATCAGCACCAGCTTCAATGGTGGACCCAGTTCTATCATTGGCTTCAGCAGTGGAACAAACACAGGTGCAGGCTTCAGCAGTGGACCAAGCAGTGGTGCTGGCTGTGGCGGTGGACCAAGAAATGGTGCTGGCTTTGGTGGTGGAGCCACCAGCTTTGGTGTCTGTAGCTTCTCCTATGGCTAGTGAGGTTTCAGGTAATTACAATATTCCCACAGCATGGCCCATGGGGATGGGTATAAGAGCTGAGGAATGTTATAAGAAACCCCAAAGTGGGAGGGTTGGGTAGGGAGATGAGAACAATGATGGAAGTATGAGAAAACAACATTTGTTGTTAAAATGTCTTCTGTTTGGTGTTTTGTTTTCAGGTTTATTTCCCAGGTTTACAGATAATGCTAATGAATTGCAGCGGTTCTTCCCATGGAGCCAAGGTACACCCTTGGAATCTTTGTCCATACAGCAGTATAAGCAGATATTATCAATCAGCTGAGAGTTACATGCCATGAAAAATCTGCTTGCTGATTCTGCTTTATTGTTTGTTTTGTGTGTGTGTGTGTGCTGTCATATTTTGGTATCAGAGTTACATTAAATTTGCAAAATGAACTGGAGGGTTTTTTTTCCTGTATTTTAATGTGCTTAGGTTGTTGTGAGTGACATTTCAGGTTCATAAAAGGACTAAAGATCAGTATAGCTCTTCAGAGATGGTGGGCTCTAGCTTTAGGCTAAAATGAAAGTATTACTTCAATGGGATAAAGACCTGGGGAAAGCATGGCATGCAAAAGGATTATAGTTTGAGTAAAGATGTCAAGAGGGAAAGCCTAGAACAGAAGTTGGAGGGAGAGGGTTCTGGAAGTAAATAATAGATTCATTTTGAGATATTTGTATGAGAATGGAGAGAGAGAGTGAGACTAGAAGTGGACACGGGAGCAAGGGAGGGTTTTATTGAGATAGGAGAGAGAATCTGAGTATATTGCAGAGAATGTGGGGGCAAAAGCCAATAAAGAACAAGAGATTTGGGCTCCTGGGTGGCTTAGTCACTTAAGTGTCCGACTTTCGCTTAGGTCATGATCTCACGGTTCGTGGGTTCGAGCCCCGTGTCGGGCTCTGTGCTGACAGCCAGTTCAGAGCCTGTTTCCAATTCTGTGTCTCCCTCTCTCTCTAACCCTCCCCTGCTCACACTGTCTCTCTCTCTCCTAGAAATAAAAAAATAAAACATTAAAAAAAAAGAACAAGAGATAGATAAGGAACAGTCAAGAATTGACTGAAATAGCCCATATCTGAGAAGGTGGGATTAGATAGAGTGCCAGAGAATAGAGGGTGACCTTGACTTTGAATAGGATTTAAGGGTGGCTGTGGAAGCAAATAAATGTAGGTTTGTTTCAAGTAGTAGATCCCCCTCCAAAAAGGTAATATGGATTAGAGCTATACAAGGTTTGGGTCTTCCTGGAGGCTATGATGGAAGAACAAAGGAATCAAGGCAGTGAGTATACGAGTCTGTCTCTTCACCACTATGTTGCCAATACCTAGGTGCATAGAGAGTGGTTGAAGAAATGGAATATAGAATCCAAGCTGGTCAGGAATAGAAGAACAATGAGGAGGAGGAGGATTGGTGGATTGGGAGACAATGGATGAATCAAAGGATTATACTCTTGATGCAGCATAAGAACAAATATTGTTCATTCAAGAAATATTACACACATGCCTCCTATGTGGGAGACATGCTGCTAGGGATCCTATGGATGACACAGAGAGTTGTAAGGACTGGGGCCAGTGGTCAGATACTAGGATTTTTGTATTTAAGAAGTCAGACTGGGAGAAGGGTGTCTAGATGATGCCAGGGTCTATAGAGTGGGTAGCTGAGGAGGGAATTATCACTGGAATTGAGGGAGTCAGGAGACTTGGAGGCCAGGGTATTGTTTGGATCATTTATATGAACATGGAAATCACTAAGGATGGCAGCAGGAGTTGGAGAAGAGAGGAACAATATGGTCTAGGTGTAGACTCTTCTGAGTGTAGGAATGAAGGTATCAGGTCCTCAGCCATGCTTTTCTCAAAGGAACAAGGCCCATAGGTACTCACAGAGACCTATATCCTCCCTTACTTTTAGAAGTGCTACCCCAGAACACTTCCCTCCAGGAACCTCTCATCCATTCCACACCCCACAGCTACAGAGGCATTTCACAAAGTCAGACCTTAAGAAGATCCTGTGGGAGAAGCCTCACAATGACTTCCTTTCCCTTCTTGTAGGCAGAAAGAGAAGTCTTTATTGATAATGAAATGGGAGTTAAGAAGGAAAAAGCTTCATTCAGAACTAGACAACTCCTTGGTTGTAGCTAGAAATCGAGGCCTGTGTTGGAGATGATAAGGGCTTCTTCGCTAGAAGCAGGGATCTTCTAGTAAGACCAAGTCCAGGGTCTTAAGGTAAGAGAAGTGCAAGGATAGCAGCACTTAAAGGTGGGAGACGGTGGGAACAAAGGCAGTTTGACTTCTTGGAAAGGGCTCAGTAGTGGTCAGGGACTGTGTCCAGGGCTTCCTCAGGTTCTCGGGTGATGTCCACATTCTGGGGGGAGAGAGCCCAGGATTAATAGAAAGGAGCCAGCACTCAGGAGCCCCAGCCCCTCCCCTGCCCCTTGTCCTCACTGCCAGGCTATCCCCTTTCAGCCAGGCATGGATCCTGAACCTTTTCTCAGGCAAACCTCTGGGGAATTCAACCTGAGGTATTTTGGGTGAGGGTTGCTCTAGTCCCACAGCTCTATGTCACTTCAGGCCTGGGCCAAGGTTCCTATATTTCTGGGTGCTGGCTATTCTACCTGTTGGTATGAAACATCCAAGCTCTGTGGGATTGAGGTGGTCTTTCTGTGCAGGTAGGTCCTTTTACTATGTGCCAGCTTAGGCCATGGAATCCCTCACCTACCTCAGGTTTCTCCCGGTGTGTGTTTACGGCTTCCACATTCAGGTAGATGGACTCCACTTTGCAGCCTCAGAAAAGAACAACCAGTCCATCCATAAGCCCCGAAGGTAAGCACAGATCTTTCCTGAAGTGCTATTCATTCCCATGCCCATCACCATCCATACCCCTAGCTCCATGCTGTGTGCAGATTGTGACTGGGCTGTAGGGAGGGGAATGTAGACCAGCTGTTTGATGTATGAGGAAGACACAAGTCTAAGAGGATCCAATGGGGTGTTCTCCCACCTGCTCCTGATAGTCTCAGAGTTCTCTGAGCCTTAGTTGCTCAACTGGGAATGGGAAGGAGATGAGAATAGATGATCTCTAGGGTCTCCCTCAACTCTTGTGGTCTGTGAAGCAGCAATCTAATCTATACAATAATGATGGAGCTTTGTGGATCTTCTAAGCTGTGCTAAGTGCTGAAGTGGTGGAAGAATTCTTGGGTCACTGCGTTGGGGCAATCAGTCGCAGGTAAAGTTCATTTAGAGGACAAAATGGTTATGTCAACACCAGAGGTGTAGAAGGTCACAAGGGAGTTCTGAGAGCCTGAAGAAAATGGAGAGTGGTATCACTGGGGACTAGGGCTGGCAGAAGAAGCCCAATGCCTGTAGAAGACCCCCATTGGCTCCATCTCTATGGATTGCACCCTACTATGGGCTTCAGTGTGCTGTTTTCCCTGTTCACACCCCAGAAGAGATTTGAGTCTCTCTCTCCTGCACATGAATATTTCATAGAAAACTAATGCCCCAAAAGAGAGTCTAAATTGGCCAGGCCAACCTTTGAGCCCTTTCTTCAATCTGGTCCCAAACTACACTTTTTCCTCTGGTCTTCTACAGCTTAGTGCTCCATGCTCAGTACTTTGGTAGAGCCAGAGAAAGTTGAGGCCAGGCCCTGGATTTAGAGGGCATCCCAGTTCTTCCCTGTTCTTATTTTATTGCTGCTAATCCTTCCTTTACCAAGACATCCAATTACACACCCAAGGAACCTTCCCCAGGACTCTTCTGTACAAATGGTATACACTGAAGGCATGCTCATACCCTCTATGTGCCTTTTCTCAGATAAGGGTAGGAGCACTCACCATAAGCCACAGGTGTGAGTTTAAGCACTGTGTGCAAAGGACACTTGAGATATGGCAGCTCATCTGGAAAGGAGAAAGAATCCATCAGAGACAGGGTAGTAGGGAGGGTATTCATCTCCCCAGGCTTTTTCTGCCATAACCCCTTCCTTTTGGTCAGCTTTATCAAGGGCACACTCCCCATAATCTGCAGTGGGCAGTGCTGAGAGTAGGGTGGGCAATGAGGGAGACTGAATAACGGTGGCCTTTAGAGCAGGGGAAAGGAAGGCCCTGGGGAATGTGGACAGATTGTGAGTTCACCAGAAAGGACAGGCTGGTCACGTGGGAAGTGGTTTATCTCCTCACTCACAGGGCAAACATGAGACCAAGGCAGACCTCTTACCCCCAGTCTCAGGCTTTCCATAGGCCTCTAAATGAAGGCCCACAAATGTATCTCACCAAGTTTTCTGAGGCCTTGCTATGTGCCAGGGCCCTTGGGTACATGCACCTTCACAGCTCCCACAGTACTTGCTCCAGCCCAGGCCTGTGCTCTCTGACTCCTCTCACACTTGTTGATGGACAAGGATTTCTTGATTCACTTGTTTCCAGTTGTTGACTACTTTTCATAAAGTTGTTTTGAATATTCATGTTCCATTTCTTATATGGGCCTAGGTTTTCATTTATTAGACATCCCCGGGAGGAGGAGATGATCAGGCCCATTCCAAGGATGAGGACATTAAGGTTCTGAGAGGGAAGACATTTGTCCTATGTCACCATCAGAAAGTGGCAGCACTGGCACTTGAAGCTAAGATCCTCAGAGGCTAAATGCATGCTCTGCCCACTGCAGCCAGCTACCATTGCTTTGAAGGGGCTCACAGTGTCATGGGAATGATACCCCCATCTCCCACCACTCTCCAATGACAGCCACTCTCACCCACCCAGGATGCACTTACCACTTCCCATCTCCCTTCACTGAACTAGAACCCCACCCCACCCCTCATGGCTTCTCTACCCCTGAGGTTGATCCCGGGCTTTTAAGGCCACAACCAGCCTCCCTAAGACATCAGGTTTGGTGACATCCTGGGTATCTATCCTGCTCCTCCTCCTCTTCATCTTTGTCATCATCATTGTCAGGCTCTGGGCCCAGTGCTTTTGCTGCAAGATCTCCTTCCATCCTCATTGATACTCTGCAGAGGTTACTGTCCTCCATGGCACACATGACAAAATGGACTCAGAGAAGGGAAGCGACTTGCCTGAGGTCTCTGACCTAGCTCTGCCACTACCTGGACAAATGACATTGGCCCAGCCTTATCTCTCTTTGGCCTTCAGAGTTACTATCTCTCACAGTACAGGATTGAACTAGATGTGCTCTGAGGGTGCCCCAGCTATGAGGCTCCTGGGAAACTGCTTCCTGAGTCACATCATCTCTTTGGGCCTTAAGTTTCCTCACTGAGTAATAGGGGTAAAAGCATGTCCCAAGCACTCCCTGGCCCATCTCCCAGGGACTCTGTGAGTAACTGGTATGGCCTGTGCATGAAAGTAGGTAGAAAGTAGGTAAAGCAGTATGAGAATGACAGGTGTATGTACCACTCTTCACCCCACCCCCCACAAATCTATGCATTTCTGAACTGGGGATCCTCTAGAAAGCGTCTGAGATTGACACCCTCACTGACCCTCTGAGGCCCGTGATCTTGGGCAAATCACTTCACCTCTCTGAGCCTACATTTCCTCATCTGCACAGTCAAGGTTACAGTGCTTGGCTCATGGTCTCAAAGACAGTACCAAGCAATGGACATTAGAAGTTGTCAGAAATCTAGTAGCACAAGAGCCTTCATTCCAAACTCTTTTCTGGTGAGGAGACTGAGAAGCAGGCAGAAGAAATGGCTTGTTAAATGTCTAATTCTCAAGTTCCCTGAGTTTTGATTTTGGATGACTCCATATTATAAGTGGCCTCTACTTGGAAACTACCATAGTAGAAAACATTCAAGTCTGCAGGATATTGCACAATATAACTTTCAAGTATAACTTTGCAAGGTCCTCATATACCCTCACAGTCTTTTGGAGATGCCAGTACTTCAGCATCCACATCAGAAATGGACCCTCACACCTGAGGATGACATAACAGTCCCTTGTTAGGCTCTCTGCCTTAATTTGCATTCCAGCAAATATTGTAATTGTATAGATAGCCTGTAAATTATAATGTCTAGATATATTTTAAAAAAGAAATTATTTCAAAAATAAAATGACAATATCACTGTCTTAGGAGAAATCACCCCCACAACAAAGGCAGAAATCTATAGTTAGGATCATTAGGCAACAAAAGGTCCCATTACCACCTGATGACAACGTTCTTCAGAGAAAACCTGGCTCATCTTTTTCATGCTGATGCATACTGTTAAGGTTGGCTTTGAAAACATTGGCTGAAAATAATACTAATAGCAGCAGCTAACACTTATATAGCCCATACTATGTGTCATGAAATGCCCTAAGCTCTTTACATATGTTAATTTATTTAAACTTCATCATTATTTCCCCATTTTACAGATGAGAAAATTGAGGCCAGAGAGGCTAAAGTAATTTGGCAAAGCTAGTATGTGACAGAGCAAGAATCTGAACTCAAGCATCCTTGTTCTAGATATTGTGCTCTTAACCACTAAGGTATAAACCAAAGACTCCTGGTATCAGGGTTCCAAATCATATCCAGCTCCCTATCCCAGGAACAGAGAGGAGAGTGGTACCTGAGCTCTTATCCAAGAAGTAGGCCAGGAGGCACCGCATGACGGCCTGGTGGCAGATCACCAGTACATTTTCCTTCCTTTCTANAGATCCTCATAGGACTAAAAATGAGAGAAGATTTTGGTGAAAAGGGTAGATGAGGCATATTTACCCAGAGGAGAACTCAGGACTAGGAATAAGGAAAAGTTGGTTCTGGTTCCAGTTCAGTTATTGATCCAGCAGTATGACCTTAGGCAACTCACTTCTTTTTAGGGTCTTAGCTTCTCATCTACTAAATGGGGCCAATCAATACAGTCAACTAAATAACAATAACAATAATAAAACTTCTTTAATATAAACTTCCTAGAAAAACTAGATACAATAAACGGTTGCACTGTTGATCTATTAAAAATATAAAGGATACATGAATGAAGGATTCCAAAATGAAGAAAAACATGGCGGGGGGGGGGGAAAAAANAAGAGCCTTGAGATTTTAAAACCTTATAGAGACAGAAGACAGGGCCTTATGTGTGTAGAAGGTGGAGAACTGGGACTGAAATTTTCACATACATCTGAGGGCCTCAAAGGGCTACATCCTTAGTAGAAGTGCAAACTAGAAAAAAATATATCCATAGGAGGAGGGGCCAATGTGGCGGACAAGTATGGGGATATGAAGTTCCCTCCTCTCTCAAACAAAGAAGTATTGAAACCAAAGAACTCTGAACCCCAAGAGTCTGGAAGAAAAAGAGGCAGAGTCACTTCCAGGGACCCACCAGGACATCCTGATGGACCATAGGTGTGTGATTGAGAACCAAGAGAAATAAAATGAACAAAGGGGAGGGATCCCCTTTTGTGGAGAGACAAAGGGAAAAGAAAGAGAGGCTGGGGAAACATAGGACTGTATCTGGACAAGAGAAAAGCTTTGGACCAGGACTGAGAAAGATCCAATCTCTAACTGAGGGGCTTTCTCCAGACCTGGACCAGCTGCACAGATCACACACCTGGAGGGGAGGGGACCCGGTCCCTGTCTCGGTGGCTAGGTCAGGGGTGCAGTCTGCAGTAGGAGAAAGCGATACCCTCCCTGGAGTGCTGTGGGACAGGACAAAGCCTGCCTGCATCTGCCAGCCAGAGACCACATATTGGGTGGTGTGGAGTGGTGCTTCCTTAATACTGGGGTGCACAGAGTGAGAGTTTGAATTCCAGCCAAGTGCCAGGGCACAGGAATTGGTGGACTGAGACAAGCTGCCTCATTAGCACCTGTGGCACAGTGAGGATGGCTCAAATAGAGTGTTTTGGGACAGTGGGTCCATGGAGGAGAGACTGAGGTGTTGCCATTTTTCTCCCCATCACCACTAAGGTGGGGGTTCAGGGATCAGGTAGCAGGGCCCATAGTGGAAGTGGGACCCTCCCACACCAAACCACACCCCTCTGTGCTGGGTAACTCATATTTAATGGAGTGGGATAGATACTGTGGAACCAGATGGTTCCTCCTCCAGACCAGAGCTGTTTCATG
>NW_027527301.1:29263-32875 GCF_008692635.1 Crocuta crocuta
TTTTTTTTTTTTTTTACAAATAGTTTATTGTCAAATTAGTTTCCACATAACACCCAGTGTTCATCCCCACAAGTGTCCTCCTCCATGCCCATCCCCCCTTCCCCCCATCCATCAGTCCTCAGTTTTTGAATTCTTGGACAATTCTTATTATATAGTTATATTCTCCCTTCCTTTTCTTCTTATCTCCTCCCTCCTCTAGTTTGGTTACTCTAGTTGTCGGTTTGTTTAAGCAGACATATTTAATCCATTCTCTTGATACATGTTCTACACTTCCTTCTTNCCTACCTTTATCATTTCTGTGTGTGTGTGTGTGTGTGTGTGTGTGTGTGTTTGCATGGTTTTGTTTACTGTTTGCTTTTGTTTGTTTGTCTGTTTATTTTCCTTTCCAGGGTTCAAAGAACAAATCAAAGCACACTTGGTGGAGGGTCCAAAACGTTACTATGAGTAGGGAGATAAAGTAACCAAAGTCACAACAATAGAGACCAAGTAACACTCTCCAAAGAACACCTCCTGAAGGGCCAGGGCCTGGGCAGTGTATGATCCCTCCTTAATATAGTACTGCTTGCGGGTTTAGGGAACATAACAAACTTGTAAATCACATAAGAGACTGAAAACTAGCCAAACTGACAAAATGGAAGAATTATCCTCAAAGACATTCCAGGAAGAAATGACAGCTAAAGAATTGCTCAAAACAGATATAAACAATATGACTGAACAAGAATTTAGAATAATAGTTATAAGATTAATCGTTAGGTTTGAAAAAAGCTTAGAAGACAGCAAAGAATCTATTGTTGCAGAGATCAAGGAACTAAAAAATAGAAATTATGAATTTAAAATTCTATAAATGAGGTGCAAAGTAAAGTAGAGGCGGTCACAGTGAGGACTGAAGAGGAAGAGGGGAGAATAGGTGAAATAGAAGATAAAATTATGGAAAAAGAGGAAGCTGAGAAAAAGAGAGAAAAAAATTCTGGACCACAATGGGAGAATTAGAGAAATAAGTGATTCAATGAAAAAGAACAATATCTATATCACAGGAGATTCATAAGAAGGAGAAGAGACAGAAAGGGGCCAAAGAAATACTTGAACAAATCATAGCTGTAAACTTCCCCCAATCTGAGGAAGGAAACAGAAATTAAAATCCAGGCAGCACAGAGAACTCCCTTCAGACATAACTTGAATCGATCTTCTGCACAACATATCATAGTGAAACAGGCAAAATAAAAGGATAAAAAGCGAATTCTGAAAGCAGCTAGGGATAAATGGGCCTTAACATACATGAGAAGACACATAAGGGTAGTAGCAGACCTATCTACTGAAACTTGGCAGGCCAGAAAAGAGTGGCAGGAAATTTTTGATGTGATGAAAAGGAAAAATATGCAGCCAAGAATCCTTTATCCAGCAAGCCTGTCATTCATAAGAGGAGAGATAAAGGTTTCCCAAACAAACAAATACTGAAGGAATTTATCACCAGTAAACAGGCCGTACAAGAGATCCTCAGGGGAACTCTGAGCGAAATATTGCAAGGACCACAAAGGACCATAGACATCACTACAAGCATGAAATCTACAGATAACACAATGACTCTAAACCCATATTTTTCATCACTGAGTGTAAGTGGACTAAATGCTCCAATCAAAAGATACAGAGTTTCAGAATAGATAAGAAAACAAAAACAAAAACAAAAACAAAACAAGACCTGCCTATGTGCTGTCTACAAGAGATCCAGTTTAGACCTGAGGACACCTTCAGATTGAAGGTGAGGGAATAGAGAACAATCATGCTACTGGAAGTCAAAAGAAAGCTGGAATCGCCATTCTTATATCAGACAAACTAGATTTTAAACTAAAGTTTGTAACAAGAGACGAAGAAAGGCATTCTATAATAATTACAGGGTCATCTATCAAGAAGAGATAAAGAATTTATGCACTCCATTCGTTAGTAACCAATATATACAACAATTAATCACAAACACAAGCAATTTTCTTGGTAAGAATGTGGTAATTGCATGGGACTTTAATACTCTATTTGCAGCAATGGACAGATCATATAGATAGAAAATTAATAAAGAAACAATGGCCCTGAATTGTACACTGGACCAGGTTGACTTGACAGATACATTTACAATTTTCCATTCTAGACCAGGAGAATACACATTCTTTTAGACTGCACATGGAACATTATCCAAGATAGATCACATACTGGGTCATAAGGCAGCCCTCAATAAATATAAAAGCATTGAGATCATACCATGCACACTTTCAGATCACAATGCTATGAAACTGGAAATCAACCACAGGAAAAAGGCTGGAAAACCTCCAAATGCATGGAGGTTAAAGAATATCCTACTAAAGAATGAATAGGTCAAACAGGCAATCAAAGAAGAAATTTGGGGAGAGAAAGGATGCAGAATCCACTGAGAAAGCCTTCTAACGTGAGTGCAAACTGGGGGAGATAAAATCGGGCAGGGATCAGAGACTGGAGGGAATTGGTGATCCCCCTCTGCGGGGAATTAGAGGGGAAAAAAGAGAGAGTCTGAAGCTACTCAAGATATGGGCCCTGCCGCTGGGAAACAGAAAAACCTCCGCTCAGGGCATAGAAGGATGGTGCGTGCCAAATCCCCGAGCACCATCTCATCCCTGAGCGGCTGCGCGCTCGCGGGCACCGCTCCTTTGTTCCATTGTACTCCCGGCGTGGCTGGATTCCTGGAGGAGCCAGGCATGGACCTCCACGCTCCGAGATGGCTGGAACATTAGAGGGAAGGCAAAGGGCTTAAAACTGGGAGATTTGCCTGCGAGTTTGTGTTTCGGGTGACGAGACACAGAGGGACCTGATTTCCCTCTCTCCAGTGGGCCAGATGGCCCCTGCAGACAAGCCCCTGCCCATGCTCCCCAACCCGACCTGGAGGAGAAGGGAGCAGCAATTCTGGCTACACCCCAAGGGCTAGGCAAGAGGCTTGGAATTGCCCTGAGGGGATCGCCTGCGAGGTTGTGGCTGCCAGGGTTACAGTCAGGTGTGTGGACTGCACCTGGAAACTAGCTGGACTGGGTTAAAGAGCACGACCCACCCCGCACGGGAGTTTACACAGCCAAAAAAGCGAGGTGCAGCGCTTGGTTCAAGAAGGGACTGGTGCACTGCCACTCTCCTNAACCGACGTTTTCATCTCTTTCTCTCAGGAGTAATTAGACTACATAGTGTCTCTAGATAACACCAGCATCCTTCTCTCACCTATCCAACCATATTCCACCCTTTAGCTCTTTGAAAAAAGCTTCTTATCCTTCTGCCCGTTCATTCTATTTCCAATTTTGACTCATCCCCGCACTGTCTTCTCTCTTTTTCTCTATGCTCTTCAACCAGCACTCCAAACACACGGCTATTTAACTGTAGCTGGGGAATCCGGTTATATGCTTTAAACAGTTCTTTGTCCATCAGTTTTCTTCTTTTTTCCTTTTTTTTCTTCTTTTTGACCCTTTTATGTATTTTTTACTCTCTACTATTCGCTCTCCCTTCTCCGTCTTTTCTCTTAACTTTTTCGTTTTCCCTCTCAGCTTGCATGTTAGTTGAATTAGTCGGTGCGTTTGTGTGCTCCTGCTCCCTGTGTGTTTGTCTGTCTGT
>NW_027527302.1:0-506 GCF_008692635.1 Crocuta crocuta
TTTTATTTACTTGGCTGGGTCCCTTCCTTTTCTAGAATGCTTGCAACTCCACTCCTCAGTTTGGAAGCTTTAACACTGAAAGATAAAATCCAAGAAGAAAGGGGGCCAGAGGGACTCCTCAGACTGCCTTTAGGCTAGGCCAGAAATGCTCACTAATCACTAATTATGAAAAATATGCATAATTCTGGCCCTGTCATCCTAATTATGTAGCTTTGTAGAGGAAACAGCAATACGGATTTCACCCAGTGCTCTAGGTAGTCCACATTCTATGTTGTACCAAACACTGGACTAGGCCTCAAGTGAGAGGTCATATTTCATTCTGCATATTCATGTAAACGAACAAAATANACGAACAAAATATCCCAGGTAACATCTACGTTGTCATTTAGTTTCTATCTTGAGTTTTCGTTTCTAAAAGGCTTTCCAAACACAAAACATAGGTTGGAGAAAGCTATAAGGGGTGTGGCATAGATAAAATAAGCCCATTTCACTTACCATGAAAATTA
>NW_027527303.1:0-551 GCF_008692635.1 Crocuta crocuta
TGAAGGAAGAAAAGGATTTAACAAGATAAAAAAATTAAAATTAAAATATTTAAAACAACACACAAAAATATCAAATTAATGATGGTAGATCCTAGGTGTATTTTGGTTTGGTTGTTGAAAGAAGCTTGGTAGACTAGAGAAAAATGAGAAAGATAAGAAAGGAAAAAAAAGGAAAATGTTTGAAAATTTGAAAAATGAATTTAAACAGAATAAAATGAAATGATGAAAGTAAAATAGAATTAAAAAATATTTAATAAAAATCAAAATAAAATTTTTACTTTCTGTATACAAGAAAAATAAAATTAAAAAGAAAAAAATTNAAAAATTGAAGAGATGGACCAGTGGCAGTCTGAAAACCAATTGAAATTATATCAGATTCCCCTAGAAGTCTAACTAAGAAGCACTTATGGTTCCATTTTTTTTTTTTACAAATAGTTTATTGTCAAATTATTTTCCAATAACACCCAGTGCTCATCCCCACGAGTGCCATCCTCCGTGCCCATTCTCCCTACCCCCTACATCCATCAGTTCTCAGTTTTTGTCAGCATTCA
>NW_027527304.1:0-195 GCF_008692635.1 Crocuta crocuta
TTTTAAAGTAAAGGCAGTAACAAGGGATGAAGAAGGGCATTATATGGTGATTAAAGGATCTATCCATCAGGAAGAGCTAACAATTATAAATGTCTACACACTGAATACAGGAGCACCCAAATACATAAAACAATTAATCACAAACAGAAACAATCTTATGGATAAGAATGTGCTAATAGCAGGGGACTTTAATAC
>NW_027527304.1:241-811 GCF_008692635.1 Crocuta crocuta
GGACTTTAATACTCCACTTACAGCAATGGATAGATCAACTAGACAGAAAATCACTAAAGAAACAATGGACTTGAATGACACATTGGACCAGATGGATTTGACAGATATATTTAGAACTCTATATCCTGAGGCCATGGAATTCACTTTCTTCTCAAGTGCACATGGCACATTCTCCAAGAGAGATCACATACTGGGACATTAAGCAGCCCTCTATAAAAATAAAAGAACTGAGATCATACAATGCACATTTTCAAATCACAATGCTATGAAACTTGAAATCAACCACAGGAAGAAGTCTGGAAAACCTCCAGAAACATGGAGGTTAAGAACACCCTACTAAAGAACGAATGGGCCAATCAGGGAATTAGAGAAGAAATTTAAAAGTATATGGAAACAAATGAAAATTAAAATACAACAATTCAAACTCTATGGGATGCGGCAAAGGCAGTCCTAAGAGGAAAGGACATTTCAAGAATTAGAAAAAGCGCAAGTATGCACCTAAAGGAACCAGAAGGAGAACAACAAGAACAACCCAAACCCAGCAGGAGAAGAGAAATAATAAAAAAAAAA
>NW_027527305.1:0-1091 GCF_008692635.1 Crocuta crocuta
ATGTGAGACAGGAAACCATCAAAACCCTAGAGGAGAAAGCAGGCATAAACTTCCTTGACCTCATCCGCAGGTCAAAGAATTTCTTTCTTGAGACATCTCCAAAGGCAAGGGAATCAAGAGCAAAAATTAACTATTGGGACCTCATTAAGATAAAAAGCTCCTGCACTGCAAGGGAATGAATCAACAAAACTAAAAGGCAATAAATGGAATGGGAAAAGATATCTACAAATAACATATGGGATAAAGGGTTAGTATCCAAAATCTATAAAGAACTTACCAAACTCAATACCTGAAAAACAATCCAGTGAAGAAATGTGCAGAAGACATAAATAGGCACTTTTCTAAAGAAGACATCCAGATGGCCAGCAGACACATGAAAAGATGCTCAACATCACTTATCATCAGGGAAATACAAATCAAACCACACTGAGAGACCACCTCACGCCAGTCAGAGTGGCGAAAATGAGCAAATCAGAGAACTCTAGATGCTGGCGAGGATGTGGAGAAACGGCACCCTCTTGCACTGTTGGTGGGAATGCAAACTGGTGCAGCAGCTCTGGAAAACAGTGTGGAGTTTCCTCAAAATATTAAAAATAGAACTACCCTCTTATCCAGCAATAGCACTGCTAGGAATTTATCCAACGGATACAAGAGTGCTGATGCATAGTGGCACGTGTACCCCAATGTTTATAGCAGCGCTTTCAACAATAACCAAATTATGGAAAGCGTCTAAATGTCCATCAACTGATTAATGGATAAAGAAGATGTGGTTTATATATACAATGGAATACTATTTGGCAATGAAAAAGAATAAAATCATGCCATTTGCAGCAACATGGATAGAACTGGAAGGTATTATGCTAAATGAAATAAATCAGTCAGAGAAAGACAGATATCATATGTTTTCACTCATACGTGGAACTTGAGAATCTTAACAGAAGATTATAAGGGAAGGGAAGGGAAAAAATAACTACAAACAGAGAGGGACGGAGGCAAAACATAAGAGGCTCTTAAACACAAAGAACAAACTGAGGGTTGATGGGAAATGGGGGAGAGGGGAAAGTGGGTGATGGGAATTGAGGAGGGCACTT
>NW_027527306.1:0-338 GCF_008692635.1 Crocuta crocuta
TCCCTCCCTCTCCCCCACTATTTTTCTCCTTCCCCTCCCCCATGGCCCTCTGTTAACTTCCTCCTAATCCTCCTATAAGTGAAAACACATGGTATCTGTCCTCCTCTGCCTGACTTACTTCGCTCAGCATAACACCCTCAAGTTCCATCCATGTTGCTACACATGGCCAGGTTTCATTCTTTCTCATTGCCATGATTCCATCATATAGACGAACCACATCTTCTTGATCCATTTGTCCGTTGATGGACACTTAGGCTCTTTACATGATTTGGCTATTGTTGAGAGTGCTGCTCTGAACATTGGGGTACATGTGCTCCTATGCATCAGCACTCCTGTAT
>NW_027527307.1:0-223 GCF_008692635.1 Crocuta crocuta
CTGGCTCAACTATGCCATCTGTCCATGCAAAGCACACCAGGTCCTTTGACACAAAAACTCCTGATGGCCTCTTTAAGATGTCTTTATAGCATTTGTGTTCATTAATCTTCCACAAAAAGGGATCCAGAAAAAACCACCCTACTTAATTTTTCCATGTGCCTTCAACAGCCCTGTAAGGAATAAGTCGGGAGAGGTGGTTTCTCAGGCAGACCCAGGAACGTGC
>NW_027527307.1:330-506 GCF_008692635.1 Crocuta crocuta
CTATCATACTGCTGACAGTAATAAGTCGCCACATCTTCAGCCTGGAGGTTGCTGATGGTGAGGGTGAAATCTGTCCCAGACCCACTGCCGCTGAATCGGTCGGGGACTCCAGAATCCCGGTTAGATGCACCGTAGATGAGCAGCTTAGGACGCTGTCCTGGTTTCTGTTGGTACCA
>NW_027527308.1:0-810 GCF_008692635.1 Crocuta crocuta
AAGATAGTTGCAAATGGCATATCAGATAAAGGGCTAGTATCCGAAATCTATAAGGAGCTTTCCAAACTCCATACCTGAAAAACAAAGAATCCAGTGAAGAAATGGCCAGAAGATATGAACAGACACTTCTCCAAAGAGGACATCCAGATGGCCAACAGACACATGAAACGATGCTCAGCATCCCTCCTCATCAGGGAAATACAAATCAAAACCGCACTGAGATACCATCTCATGCCAGTCAGAGTGGCTAAAATGAGCAAACTCTAGACTCTAGATGCTGGCGAGGATGTGGAGAAACGGTCACCCTCTTACACTGTTGGTGGGAATGTAAACTGGTACAGCCTCTCTGGAAAACAGTGCGGAGATTCCTCAAAAAATTAACAACAGAACTCCCCTATGACCCAGCAATAGCACTGCTAGGAATTTGCTTAAGGGATACAGGAGTGCTGACTCATAGGGGCACATGTACCCCTGTGTTCATAGCAGCCCTCTCAACAATAGCCAGAACATGGAAAGAGCCTAAGTGCCCATCAGTTGTAGGTTGATTTTGTACCCCTCACCNAGGTTGATTTTGTACCCCTCACCTTTGCTGAATTCATGGCTCACTTCTAGTAGGCTTCTGGTGGAGTCTGTCGGGTTTTCTATGTAGAGTATCATGTCATATGCGAAAAGTGAAACTTTGACTTCTTCTTTGCCAATTTTGATGCCTTTTATTTATTTTTGTTGTATGATTGCTGATGCTAGGTCTTCCAGCACTATGTTAGGCAGTGGTGAGAGTGGACATCCCTGTCATGTTCCTGATTTCAGGGG
>NW_027527309.1:0-233 GCF_008692635.1 Crocuta crocuta
TTTATTTGGAAAGGTTTTTATCTCTCCTTCTATTTTGAATGACGGCTTACTGGATAGATGATTCTTGGCTGCATATTTTTACTGTAGATCACATTGAAGATCTCCTGCCATTCCTTTCTGGCCTGCCAAGTTTCAGTAGATAGGTCTGTCACCACTCTGATAGGTTTCCCTTTGTATGTTAGGGCCCTTTTCTCCCTAGCTGCTTTCAAAACTCTCTCTTTGTCCTTGTATTT
>NW_027527309.1:285-479 GCF_008692635.1 Crocuta crocuta
GAGGGGAGTCCTCTGAGCCTCTTGCATTTCTACATTTACTTCCTCCCCAGGTCGGGGAAGTTCTCTGCTATAATTTGTTCGAGGACTCCTTCAGCACCTTTCCCTCTCTCTTCCTCTTCTGGGATTCCTATGATACGGATGTTGTTGTGTTTGACCCTATCACTGAGCTCTCGAACTCTTCTTTCCTGTTCCTG
>NW_027527310.1:0-585 GCF_008692635.1 Crocuta crocuta
AAACTGTGGGTAGGAAAGAGAAGCTGCGTTGATGGAGTCGGGAATATGATAAATATGTTTTGGAAAGACCAGTGCCATTTTCATAATTAAAGGCTTTCGAAGAAGATTGAGTTAGCATGTCCAAATATCTCAGTTTTACTTTTGGACTTCAGTTTTTTAAAAATATTTGCATTGAGTTTCATCACACAGGCACACAAATTCAAATTCACTTCATTAGTTTAGAGAACAGTACATTTTATATAATGAGGCAATTATACAGAGATTGTAAAAGAGAGTTAGAAAAACAATGTGTAATCATGTTGTAATACTNAATGTGTTCAGCAATCTTAATTGCAAATCAGGGAAATGCTATGAATCTTTTCTAACCGCCTAGTCCAAAGACATTAATATTAACATACAATATGCGTATACTACAATTTGCATGTAATACATAAATCGTAACTCATGTGAGCTTCAACGGAGTCTTCTAATAGGTTTACAGGATTTTTGAGATTATGAAATAATTATTCTCCAATTAATTTTTAAATATTGTTATTTATCAAGGAAATCTGATGTTATTACTTTAATATTTGAAGGAATTTGTTC
>NW_027527311.1:0-486 GCF_008692635.1 Crocuta crocuta
ATAGAAAAAGAGGAAACTGAGAAAAAGAGAGATAAACTGATCCAGAAGCACGAAAGGAGAGTTCCAGAGCTCAGCAATACAAACAAAAGGAACAATATCCATATCATAGGAATCTCAGAAGAGGAAGAGAGAGGAAAAGGCACTGACAGAGTCATGGAACAAATTATAGGAGAGAACTTCCCCAACCTGGGGAGGGAAGTAGATGTTGAAATTCAAGAGGCACAGAGAACTCCCCTCGAACGTAACTTGAATCGACATTCTGCATGACATATCATAGTGAAACTGACAAAATATAAGGAGAAAGAGAGAATTTTGAAAGCAGCTAGGGAGAAAAGGACCCTAACATACAAAGGAAAACCTATGAGAGTGGNGTGACACACCTATCTACTGAAACTTGGCATGCCAGAAAGGAATGGCAGGGAATCTTCAATGTGTTGAATGGAAAAAAATATGCAGTCAAGAATCCTCTATCCAGCAAGCCTGTCA
>NW_027527312.1:0-1980 GCF_008692635.1 Crocuta crocuta
ACTGCTCAGATTGATTGCACTCCCATGAAGCTAGCCCTGCCTCAGAGAACGCAAGTGTTGAAAGCAAACCATTTCTACATAGTTGGAACAGAACTAATCTCATGGCAGGCTGTAAGGCGATGCAGTCTGAAGGAAGTCCAGTCAAATTTGGGCCAACAGACAACTGGAGCTCAGGCTGCGAAAAACCTCTGTAGGGTAAGCAGGACAATGAAAAGCAAGGAGCAGCAAGGACTCTTGTGTCAGTCAGGAAGGTGGCCACGTTTGCTGCTAGGATATGAAGTCATTCCAGGACATGGTTACATCCAAGCCCTTAGGAGGCAATGAAAGAGCTAAAATAAGAGCATGATGAGTACTTTAAACTTAGCTGTAACTACAGGTAGCTACTGCATTAATGCAAACATGCTGGCATACTTCCTCTAAATAATAGTAAAGTTTTCCAAAATTTACGCCTTTTTTTTCTTTCATACAAGTTTTTGAACTATTGGAACAGTGAATATGAATACAGATATTCTAAAATGTATTGAAGAAGGTGGAGTGATTTTTGTCATAGATAGATTGATTTTCTCTTACTTTAATGACTATTCTGTTTCTTTCCTAATTGTTGGTAAATTCAGTAGGATGTGGTACATTATCTTATACATAAATGATGGTCAATAAATGCTTATGGAAATAATTATATATAATTTACTCTCCACAGCAACTGATTGGTAAGCTTTTTAGGAACATGTTCCTAGGAACAGAACATTCATTGAAATCACAGTACTAATAGTACTCTACCTCCACAAGAAAGTGGAGGTTGGGTATCATTCCAGTGTGGAACACCAGTAATGATGAGCAAACAACAGCTCATTTGAGAGACTGTTCTAATTTCCTGGCATAGATTATCATTTAGGTGGGGGAGTAATATCTTCTTATCACAATAACATCATTTATAATCATAATAATAGCTTAATCACACAGAATGACTTGTGAATGTCTGACTCCTCACAGTTTATTATAGAACATCACTTGAAGTTAATAGAGTTCTTTATTTAGTTCTGTGTAGTGAGATTATAAAGACAAACACCGTTTGGCATAATTTTTTGATGCCTTGTTGGAGGAAGACCTATTTATTTCCTCAAACTATATTCATCAAAGGCCTGAACAGTACTAGGCCCTGGGAATACAGCTGAATGAGATAGGGATAGAGTTTATAGACTGATGGACTTCTAGAATAATGTCCCTTGCTGTTAATTTCAGTCAGGTTCAGAGACCTGTGCCTTAAGAAGAATCAAGCATTAGAAGAGAAAATTGAATTGAAACTAGGCTTAGAGCAACTAGACGTACTCAAAGCCCATTTCCAACAGTTAATTGTTTGGAGTAGTTTCCCCATTAGTTAAAAGGAAGAGGAGATAATAAGAAGGATAGAAATATTGATAGATTTCTAAGTTGGACTAAGTTTGGTAACTATAAAAAATGAACTATATTTAATAAAGCACCAAGCAGAAGATTTCCTCTTAACTCCTAGTTATTATACATCATCATTCGAGAGGGGACCTGATGCTCCCTCTACTAGATGAATAGCCTGGGCATTCATCTCTCTGACCTCAGACGAAGTAGAAGCACCAGGCAACAGAAGCCGACAATGGAGGAAGAAGAAGTACTATCTAGTATTTCATCTGGGCAGGGAAATTAAAAAGAGGAAGCCCTCAAACTATAGAGGGGAATGTGAAAGGAAAGGATTGGTGCTTTTTCTTTCCCTTGACAGTACCCCCCTTAGAGAACCAGCTGGCAGCCTCCGGGTCACTAGGCTTAGTCATTCCTCTTTTCAATTACAGGAACATCCTATTAACAAGGAGATGAGTGAGGAGAGCAATTTTTAGGAGATAGAAGAAAAAGAGAACGGGGATATTTTTCTCATGGAGAAAAAGGCATCTCTCGGGAAGTAGGGAATGACATGCAAGTGAAGTTTTTGCCTACCCCTCTTATTTTTATTTTAAA
>NW_027527313.1:0-493 GCF_008692635.1 Crocuta crocuta
TTTGGAGGAGAGCTCTTTCGTTTTGTCATTTTAGTTAGCTTTCTGCCTCTTGTTGGTTTTCAAGACCTGTTATGCTCTCGGTATCTATTAGCGCTGCTATATTCAAGAAGACTCTTTGACTGTCCAGGGCCTATCCTTTCAGAGAGTGTTTTTTGAATGGTGTCTCTTGGTCTCTATTGTTGGGACCTTGGTTATTTTATTTTCCTATTCGTAGTGATATTTGGGACTCTCCACCNATATTTGGGACTTTCCAACTTGTGTACTCTGGCTTGTTTCTTCAGGTAGCCCTGGAGAAGAAAACAGACAGACAAACACACAGAGAGCAGAAGCACACAAACGCACAGACTAATTCAACTGACCTGCAAAGCGAGAGGGAAAACGAAAAAGTTCAGAGAAAGACGGAGGAGGGAGGGCGAATAATAGGGAGTATAAAATGTATAAAAGGCTTAAAAAGGAGAAAAGGAAAGGAAAAAAGAAGAAAACCGATGGACAA
>NW_027527314.1:0-191 GCF_008692635.1 Crocuta crocuta
TTTTGATAACTGATTAAATTTCTTCACTAGTTATGGGTCTGTTCAAATTTTCGATTTCTTCCCATTTGAGTTTTGGTAGTGTGTGGATGCCTAGGAATTTGTCCATTTCTTCCAGGTTGTCCAGTTTGTTGGCATATAATTTTTCATAGTACTCTTTGATGACTGTATTTCTGAGGGATTGGTTGTGATAA
>NW_027527314.1:332-536 GCF_008692635.1 Crocuta crocuta
TCTACTGGGGTTTTTTTTTTTTTTGGATTCTATATTGTTTATTTCTGCTTTGATCTCTATTATTTCTCTTCTGCTGGCCTTGCGGTTTCTTGTTCTGCTTCTCGTTCCTTTAGGCGTACTGTTAGATTTTGTACTGGGGATTCTTCTTGTTTCTTGACAGCTGTCACTGCCTCTAGTTTATTTTGCACCTCATTTACAGCATTT
>NW_027527315.1:0-287 GCF_008692635.1 Crocuta crocuta
CATTTTTATACACCAATAATGAAGCAACAGAAAGAGAAATCATGATACTGATCCCATTCACAATTGCACAAAAAAACACAAAATACGTAGGAATAAACCTAACCAAGGATACAAGAGATCTGTATGAGGAAACTATAGAAAAATTATGAAGGAAATTGAAGAAGACACAAAGAAATGGAAAAACATTCCATTCTCATGGGTTGGAAGAATCAATATAGTTAAGATGTCATTACTACCCAAAGCAATCTATACATTCAATGCAATTCCAATCAAAATTGCACCAGCAT
>NW_027527315.1:323-616 GCF_008692635.1 Crocuta crocuta
ACAAAAGACTCCGAATAGCCAAAGTAATACTGAAGAATAAAACCAAAACGGGAGGTATCACCATCCCAGACTTTAGCCTCTACTCCAAAGCTGTCATCATCAAGACAGTATGGTATTGGCACAAAAATAGACACATAGACCAATGGAATTGAATTGAAAACTCAGAGCTGGACTATACAGCCAACTAATCTTTGACAAAGCAGGAAAGAGTATCCAATGGAAAAAAGACAGCCTTTTTAACAGATGGTGTTGGGAGAACTGGACAGCAACATGCAGAAGAATGAAACTAGATC
>NW_027527315.1:3713-5293 GCF_008692635.1 Crocuta crocuta
CGACAAAGCTCGAAGGAAGTCTTTAGGGTGGGCCCCAATCCGGTACGTTACGTGTTTCTAAAGGGCGCGGAGGCTGGGACACAGCTCCGAGAGGGGCGTGCGGTGAGGACACAGGGCGACCACGGCCGTCCACACGCCACGCACAGAGGCGCCAGGAGGAAGCAGCGCTGCCCACACCAGGGTCCCAGCCTCCCAGCCTCCAGCACCGCCGGGCGACCAACACCTATTACTTCAGCCCCTCGGGCTGGGGAGCTCGGTCTCTGTGGCACCAGTGGACTAATACAGCCACCAAGCCACGTTCCAATAAAATCAGGAAACCGTCTAAACGTACACAGGTGGTTACACACTTCCATGTTCCTTTTTAAACTATGCCCTTGATCATCACCTTTGTAAAGTACAGTTGAGTTACCTGAACTTCAAGATCAACCCTCAGCAGACCAGTGGTTTGTGGACAAGAACCCGAAAATCTC
Source organism: Crocuta crocuta (assembly GCF_008692635.1). Lineage (NCBI taxonomy): Eukaryota > Metazoa > Chordata > Mammalia > Carnivora > Hyaenidae > Crocuta > Crocuta crocuta. Next base: position 4,184 of record NW_027527315.1, read on the forward strand.
TGCGGTGCAGGCCCACGGCCATCGGCCTCTCTCGGAAACTGCCCACCAGGAAAATGGCTCCTCCCAAACAGCGAATGAGAGAGAACCTTCCAGCCTGTGCCGACCCCGCCTACCTCAGCGCACGCTGCACACCCGTCCAATCCACGTAGGCGGAATGCAGCAGCTCCAACACCCCCGACTTCAAGTCGCCAACGCAGAGTTCCTGCGCGTGGAAAGCGCCGCGGTGGCGCTGGAGAGGAACGTGACTGAGGGCGGGAGGGGCGGCCACAGACGTGAGACCCACGTGCAGTGACACGCGGACGGGACGCGCTCGGCCCTGCGGGCTGTGCCCCCGCCCCGGCCCACAGCCGCCTGCTGGCCACGCCGCTGCCCCCGGGCACACGTGAGGCGGCGGCAGCTTTCCAGGCAGAGCCGGCGCTCCGGGCTCCGCAGCGAGTGCAGACAGCGGGTTTGTGCTGCGGGGAGAGCACGCGCCGCCAGAAGGGCCTCGTGCTGACCGGGGTCCTGTCTCGCCCCAGACCTTGCCGGGAACCGAGCCCACAGGAGGAGGCTGCCTCCTGTGAAGGGGTGTCAGGGCACCACCGCTGGTGTCCCCATGTGGATGACGTCAGGGCTCGAGCGTGTCTCAGATGTGCCCCCCCATTAGACTTCAGAAGCCCCATGGTGTGACTATCACAACGTCCCCAGACACAGCCAGCTGTCCCCCAGGGACAAAACTGCGGCACACCGACACTCCCAAACCAGCAAGCCAGCCTCAGACATCACTCGGCCAGCACACCAGTCCCTTCCTTCCCTCTCCACTGCGTCCACCCAGCTCTCGTCTCCCACATTTGCCTACCATTATGTTCCAGACACCCCGGTGCACCCCCTATGCACGGTCGGCACAGGGCTCAGACCCACCCACCAGTATGAGTAGGCGGCAGAGGAGAAGCGTGCCCAGTGAAATGTTTATTCCCCTCACTGGAAAGACCTTAATTTAATTTCATGGCTAGCTTCAGACCCAGAATCCAGACACCGTACTAAAAACAGGTGAGCCAGGAAGATCGTGGGAGGACTCCGGGCCCACCACGCCTCTGCTGTGACCCCCTGACCCCACGTCCCTGCCCACCC
>NW_027527316.1:0-4124 GCF_008692635.1 Crocuta crocuta
GGGGCCATCCCCTGGAGGGACAGACTCAGCTCTCGGCCACTGACTCTTGCCCCCATTGAGACATGAAATGCCATTTCCTCTGGGTCACTCACTGAGTGGCCTTGAGCAAACCATGCATGCTGGGCCTAGTTTCCCCATCTGCAAAATGAGTGGGCCACTGCAGGTGGCCCTTAGAGCACCAAAGCTCCGGAATTCTCTGCAGGTCATCACTGCATCACATAGACATGCTTCTCCAAACAGGACTCGGTCCCCCACCTGAAAACTGGGTACAGGAGGATTCCAACACAGAGGTAGACTGTTTCCAGCTGGAATCTATACGAGGGGTGGGGAAATCAATCTAGTGAGTTGCCACCATGTTTTTTCAAAAGGACAGGAAACGCTAGTGTGGGCCATGCAGTGAGCATCCGTGCTGTTTCCTCGGCCTCTTATTCTAGCTGGTGTCCGAATGTGTGCATTTGTCCTCAGTGGCCGTGCAAAATCCCTTACTGAGGCTCAGTTCAAACTCAAAAAAGTTGGGAAGCCACTGTGTTAATCCCAAGACTTATATTCAGTCTATCACCTCTAAATATGACCATACACCCATCATTGAAAGCACGGAATATAAAAGTGTTTCCAAGGATGTGAAGGAACAAGCAGACTTAGCAAGTAGAGCACTACTGGCGAACAGGGCTGAACACTAAGCAACCCGGGATTCACCCAGAGCCTTCCAGAGGACTCTTCCCTGCACTGTGCACTGACTGCATCCAGGTACCTCTACTTGTGTTTGCTCCTCCCCCATCTCAGGCTGATGGGTTATGTAGGCGGTGCTCTGGCTCTTGACCTTCTGCAAGCCCGATCTTTTCCAGCACATTTCGCAGTGTGGTGCCGGATGGAAGACAGGGTTGAGGACCCTGGCAGGTGGCGACTGCGGACTTCGTCTTTTCCAAAACACTATCGCATTGGTGATTTGCTCTCGCCTCCACCTGGTGGCACATTAGCCCAAGAATCTTATAATGTATTCAACCGTTTTGCCTGCCAAAAGTGTTCCAAAACCTCACGGGTGGTGCTAATTGTACAACACGAAGGCCACCTCCCTGCCCACGCTTCGAGCAGAGTCACAGGGAGCAAGCTCCATTCTCAGCACCCGACAGCCACACCCCAGGGCTCATTTCTCTTCCCTCCCTGTCTCCCGTTCCCTGAAAGGCTCTTCAAGTAATGCTATTTTCGTGGCTCTTCTGCATAAGGTTAAAGGTCCCTGCTGTGTTTCTCTTCTCCACCTGCTCTCCCTTGAACCACCGGCTCTGACCTGAGCAGGTTATAACCCACGTCAGTAGTGTGGAAAGCGGTGGTTCCTGCTTGATGCAGATTTATTTTCCGATGACTCTCCGACTTCAGCCTCTCTGGGGCTCGCTGCCCGGACCATTCCTTCCTCCCTCTTGCTCGCTTCCGTGCCTGACCCGTGGGCACATATGACCTAGTCAGTCTCCTGCTGCCTGATCACAACCGTCCTTCATGTGACCAACAACTATCAGTACCCCTGACTAGTAGCTGTCGTGTTTAGGTGGGATTAGGGACAATCCAGCTGTAATTGGATTAAACGTGGACACATCTGAAGGAGCCCCCAGTTCTGCCTCAAGCACAGAAGCCGACACAAACCAGCTTTCTCTCCTTCGCGCCCTTCATTCTTACCTACAAGCGAGTTTTCTCTTTCCCACATTCCTCTGGCTCGTGGGCTCCAGCAGGCTGCCGCGGGGTGGGCTGGATTGCAGTTTTCAGGCCGGCTCCCTGAGCACTCTTCTCCATTTGTGTTTGTTTGTCTCCTGTTAGCCTCCTGATGGGTCCCTCAAGTGCAACAACATTCAACGCAGTAGACAACAGTGACTGTTGCGTGTTGGCAGTCTCCGATGAAAAGTTTCCAGAGTTTGACCATTTAGCGTACTGCTGGGTGTAGGCTTCTGTAGATATTCTTAGTGGGATTCAGAAAGCTCCCGCCAGTGTTACCTGTTCAAAGTTGTTATCATCAATCAGTGGTGAATTTTCCAATGCTCCCTGCATCTGTTGGCGGTGATTATACAATTTTTTTCCTTTAATCGCTAATAGGCATTGACTGATCTTCAAATGTTAAATGAAAGCTTGATTCTGTGAAGTACACCGAACCTGGTTTTATTGGTTGCTGAGATTTGACAAAGGAACTCTGCTTCTCTACGGAGCAGGGAGGGTGAACCATAGTTTTCCTTTCCTGTCCCTGCATCACTGCTCTCTTTAGACACTGACATTAAGATCATGTTGGCATCACATCAGGAATGGGCAAATGTTCTCTTTTTTGTGATTCTGAAAAGCAGTGTGTCATGTAGATGTTATTTCTTATTTGTTGTTTGGTAGAACTTGTGAATGAAGCCATTTTGGCCTAGAGTCTCATTTATGGACCCAATTTGTTTGATAGTTATGAAACTATTCAGATTTTCTAATTCTCATCTCTTTTAGTAAGCTGTATCTTTCTAAGAACTTTTCTATCTCAAAAAGACTTTTTCTACCTCAACTAAATTTTCAAGTTTGTTCAAGTGAGGATTCCATTTTTTATATGAATAGGAAATTCTTTCTTGTTATTCAATTTCAACTAAATATTCACTATTCAACTTTTTAAATTCATAATAATTTTAGTTTCTTGTATCAATAGAAGATGTTGCCCAGGCTCTCTTCACAGTCTGCTCCCAGTCTTGACAAGGTAATTCTTTCCTGTTACTTCTGATGAAAATTTGAAAACTGATGATCCGATAATTCTCATTCTTTACTGAACATTAGATTCATCTAAGGAGTTTTTTTTTNACAAGGTTGTGGTAATTTTGCCCGCCCTGCCAGGAGCTCTTCAAGTGACCAAAAGTACGTGCTATGGATCCCCAGCCACAGAGAGGGAGGGGACTGTCCCCGGCAGAGGGTGCCACCGTCCCCAGACACCAGAAAGACTACCAGGACTCCTGCAGCCCACCCGCCCCTAAGACATGCGGCCCCAGGGCCTGCACAAGTATGTGGGAGCAGTCCCGACAGCACGTTTTTAAANGGCTGGGAGGCGTGGCCAACACGGCTAAGAAGGCAGGTCAGCCTGCAGCGCCGCGCTTTCCATCTTCTCTTCCAGGTGCTTCGACGCTGGCGTCTTGCTCACGCTGGAGGGACCCCCTCCCAGGGCTGATTGTTTCCCAGGACGGCCAGGAACTGCCCGTGGGCTTTCCTCGTGCAAACCAGCCAGTGCAGAGCCCACACGCCGGCCACCTCGTCCGTCAGGCTCTCACGCCCCAGGCCCCTCTCCGCCTGCCCTGCCTCCCCGGGGCAGGGGCCACACAGGAGGGGGCCCCATGCCCGGGAGCCCACCGGTTATTCAGACCACTCCGTTCTCAGCCTGCATCCCCTGCATCTGCTCCTTCTCCGTGCCCTCAGAGCGGGGACCCTCTGCCCGCTAACTGGCCCTGCCCCCCGCCCCCAGATGCCCGTGAGAGCTGTGCCCTTCCTCTTGGGATCGGTGAGCAACAAACTATCTTTCCAATGCCAGTTCTCTCCTGATCTGTTGGCCTCATTGCATCTCAAATTCTCTATCAATTCACTGTATTCTAAGGAACTACCTAATCTACCAGAGCGTCCGTTGAAGCAGGCGGTCCTCAGGCCCACGTGTGGGAGTGCAGACAGCGTTAAACTCCCGCCCGTGATGGACGGTGGCACGTGCCTTGAAAAGGGATCCTCGGCCAGCAGGACAGCCCGAGAAGCCAAGCAGACTGTGTGAGATCAGCTGAAGTTGTTCCCAAATTCATTAATCCTCTCACTGCCCAGAGGGAGTAAACAGGGATATTCTCTGTCAAGGACTGTGGTGCTGAGCTGAAACCCTTACTTCCTTATTTTCTGCACTGCAATCAAAAACAGCCTTTTATTCTTTCTGGTTAGAAAAAAAATGTATCGAGAGGAGGCAAGATGGTGGAGACGTAGGGAGCTCCGTACATTTCCCTCGCCTGCATCTCTCAAACAGAGAAGGCCTGAAGCCATGGGACACTGAACTGCAAGAGTCTGGGAAGAAAAGAGACAGTGTCCACTAAGGAGACAGCCTCATACGTGCATGATTGTGAACTGGGGAAGATAAAAACGGGCCAGGACCCAGAGGC
>NW_027527317.1:0-862 GCF_008692635.1 Crocuta crocuta
AATTTTTAAAAATGTTTTATTTATTTCTGAGAGAGATAGAGACAGTGTGAGTAGGGGAGGGTCAAAGAAAGAGGGAGACACAGAATCCGAAACAGGCTCCAGACTCTGAGCTGTCAGCACAGAGCCTGACACGGGACTTGAACCCATGAACTGCAAGATCATGACCTGAGCTTAAGTCGACTTAACCTATGCTTAACTGACTGAGCCACCCAGGCACCCCTGTTTTTATTTATTTCTGAGAGAGAGAGACAGAGAGAGAGAGAGAGAGAGAGAGAGAGAGAGANTCATAACCTCAGCTGAAGTCATGCACTTAACCGACTGAGCCCCCCAGGCACGCCAACATTTATTTATTTTTGAGAGACAGAGCATGAGCAGAGAAGCAGTAGAGAGAGAGGGAGACACAGAATCCGAAGTAGGCTCCAGGTTGAGCTGTCATCACAGAGCCTGACGCGGGGCTCAAACCCACAAACCAGGAGATCATGACCTGAGCTGAAGTCAGATGCTTAACAGACTGAGCCACCCAGGCGCCCCTATTTGTTCATCTTTTTTAAAAATTAAAAATTTGTGGGGTGTCTGGCTGGCATGCATGTAGAGCATGCAACTCTTGCTCTTCAGTTGAGAGTTCGAGCCCTATGCTGGGTGTACAGATTACTTAAAAATAAAATCCTAGTAAATATAACCATTAAAAAATAAAAGTAAACTTCTTGGGATACCTGGATGGATCAGTGGGTGAAGGTGTGACTTTTCATCCTGGGGTTAGTGAGTTCTGAACTCCACGCTGGTGTACAATAAAATCGTAAAGGGGTGCCTGGGTGGCTTGTTATGCCCAGATCGTGATCTCCCCAAAATCCCAAGACCACCA
>NW_027527318.1:0-261 GCF_008692635.1 Crocuta crocuta
CGGAAAGTTAACTAAAATGACAAAACGAAAGAGCTCTCCTCCAAAAAAACTCCAAAAACAAATGACAGCTAATGAACTGAGCAAAACAGGTAACAGCAGCATAACTGAACAAGATTTTAGAATAATAATGGTAAAATTGATAGCTGGGCTTGAAAAAAACCTAGGGGACATCAAAGAAACTATGGCTACAGACAGAATGGAAAATAAAAATAGGCATGAAGAATTAAAAAATGCGATAAATGAGATACATAATAAATTAGA
>NW_027527318.1:398-695 GCF_008692635.1 Crocuta crocuta
AGGGAAAGGTGCTGAAGGAGTCCTGGAACAAATTATAGCATAGAACTTCCTCGACCTGCGGAAGGAAGTAAATGTGAAAATACAAGAGGCTCAGAGGACTTCCCTCAGACGTAACTTGAATCGATCTTCTGCACGGCATATCATAGTAAAAATGGCAAAATACAAGGACAAAGAGAGCATTTTGAAAGCAGCTAGGGAGAAAAGGGCCCTAACATACAAAGGGAAACCTATCAGACTGGTGACAGACCTGTGTACTGAAACTTGGCGGGCCAGAAAGGAATGGCAGGAGATCTTCAA
>NW_027527319.1:0-206 GCF_008692635.1 Crocuta crocuta
TTCTTTCACCTCTTCAACCATATTCCACTCTTTTGCTCTTTGAAAGAAGCCTCTTGTTCCTTCTGCCTGGTCATTTCATTTCCAATTTCACTTCATCCCCTCCCTGTCATTTCTCTCTTTCTCTATGCTCTTCCACCAGCACTGCATACACACGGCTATTTTTTTGTAGCTGGGAAATCTGGCTACATGCTTTAAAACTGTTCTTT
>NW_027527319.1:348-632 GCF_008692635.1 Crocuta crocuta
TTCGCCTTCCCTCCTTCCTCTTTTCTCTTTTCTTTTTCGTTTTCCCTTTCGGTTTGCCTGTTTGTTGGATTTGTCTGTGTGTTTGTGTGCCTTTGTTCCCTGTGTGTTTGTCTGTCTGTTTTCTTCTCCAGGGCTACCTCAAGAAACAAGCTAAAGTACACATGCTGGAGAGTCCCAAATACCATTACTAGTAGGAAAATAAAATAACCAAGGTCTCAACAAAAGAGACCAATAGATATCATTCAAAGAACACTTTCTGAATGGAAAGGCCCTGGACAGTCAAA
>NW_027527320.1:0-3042 GCF_008692635.1 Crocuta crocuta
ATCATATGACTTCACTCATATGTAGAACTTAAGATACAAAACAGACGAACATAAGGGAAGGAAAGCAAAAATAATATAAAAGCTGGGGGGGGGGACAAAACATAAGAGACTCTTATATAATAGAGAACAAACTGAGGCTTGCTGGAGGGGTAGTGGATGGGGGTATGGGCTAAATGGTCAAGGGGCATTAAGGAAGACACTTTTGGGGATGAGCACTGGGTGTATATGTAGGGGATGAATCCGTGGATTCTTCTCCTGAAATCATTATTGTGCTATCTGCTATAACTAACATGGATGTAAATTTTTAAAAAAATTGGCAAGAGTTGTAAGATCAGTAGAGGTTAAGATTCACATGGAATTCAAATGGAGAGTCTCTCAGAGTAACTGAAAGTGGGAACATGGAAACAAAGGAATTCAGGGTCACCCCATCAATAGATTTAGGGAATTTCCAGAATAAGTTAAGCAAGAGATCCAAGTGTTAATGGGAAAGATGGAGTCACAAGGCCTGTAGGTATGGGGCTAGGAGAGTGATGGATTCTAAGGCAAGATCAAACCACATGAATAAGATGTGAACTATTTAAATGAAGATGGAAATGGGCATTGAGAAGTTCTGAAGTAGGTCATTCTTTCAGAGACAGAGGATAGAGATTTAAAAGAAAATCTAGGGAATGGGGTGTATTATGGACTCCATGTTTGTGTCCCCTGCAAAATTTATATGTTGAAGCCATAACCCACCATGTGACTTAGAAAGGGGACCCTGGGAAATTATTAGAGTAAGATGACTTAATGAGGGCAAGACCCTCATGATGGGATTAGTGCCCTTAGAAGAAGAGACACCAGAAAGATCTCTCCCCATGCCATGAACCAAGAAAAGTAAGCACACAGTGAGAAGGCAGCCGTCTGCAAGCCAAGAAGATTCCTCATCAGAAATCTAACCAGCTAGCACCTTGATCTTAGATACTCCAGAACTGAAAAATAAATTTCTGTTTTCTAAGATACAGAGTCTATGATTATTTTGTTTTAGCAGCCCAAACTAAGACTGTGTGTCTAAAAATTCACCCCCTAGAGGTCTGGTGGGCTCTTCCCTTGGACTATAAGAAAAGACACATGAATCATACCATTTTTATTTTTTCCCCTTCCCTCAAAATTTTAATTCCCTGGAATCATTCTAACCCTTTAGTAAGGTCTGGGAGTGCTGTNTGTTTTCTTGATATTGAAGGTGAAGGTGACGACAGGTGGAAGGAAAAGAAAGAAATCAAAGATGGTTCTAATATTGCAAACAGTGATAATGCAGCTGTATTAACTAAATAAAGGTCACCAATGGCCTCTACTTTGCTAAATCCATTTTGTTTCTTCTCTCAGTAGTCTTACTTGATCTGCCAACATCATTTTATCACTCTCCTTCCTGAAACTTCTTCACTTCGATATCGAGAATACTGCACCCTTGCTTTTCTTCCTCCTGTCACTCAGCTTTACTGGTCCTTCCTCTTCCTCTTAGAACTCTCAATGATAGCATGCTCCGAGGGCTCAATCTTTGGTCTTCCTTCTATATCTAGACTCTATCTACCTCTTAATGTATCACCTGTCCCCAAAGCATTAAATACCACCCATACATTGATGCCTCCTAAAATGTATGTCTCACCTATACGTCTTTCCAAATGTCAAACCCTTGCCTACTCAACACCTGTACTTGGATGTCTTAAAGACATCTCAAGCTTAACATGCTCAAAACTGGACTTGAAATCTCTTCTCACTTGAAACCTGCTCTACCCACAGGCTTCCTCATCTCATTTAAAGAGAAATCCATTGTGTCAATGTCCTTAGGCCAAAAACTACTCTGAAGCATCCATAATTCATCTCACCCCTCTTATTCACTAGTAAATCCTATGAAATCTACTTTTAAAATATATCCAAATCTAACTATATACCACCACTCTACTGCAAGCACTGAGGTTTAACAGCCTGTTAACAGACTGCCACATCTATAGCTTATTCTCAAGAAGGCAGTCAGAAAGCTTTCTTAAGTTTATGCTAGATCATTTCAATCTTTTGCTCAAAACCCTGAAATAGCTGCACTTCTCATTCAGTGTGAAAATCAAAGTCACAAGAGTCATCAAGATCCCCAGTTACTGTTCTGATCTACTCTTCTACTTCTAACCCCCTTGATTATTCACTCCAACCATACTACTTACTTTTTCTCAAACACTCATTGTTGTCCCTGCCTTAGGACCTTGGTTGTAGGTCTTACCTCTGCCTGGGCGAATATTCTTCCCCCAGATATCCGCTTTGAAAACTTCTTCATCTTATGAATGAGACCTTTCCTAGACCACCCTAATTAATAAAATAGTCTGCACCCCTACCCTCCCTCTGGCATCCAGGTCCTTACATAAGATTTTTTTGTTCTTAAAGTTATCATCTTCTGGATTCTGTCATATATTCATTTATTATTTCATTGTTATTGGTATTGCCTAGAATGCAAGGTCCATTAAGAGCAAGAGATCTCTTTTGTTAATGATGACATCCCTGGCACCTAGAACAATGTATACTTATTTCAGTATAGGTACCTAATAAATATTGATAAATGAATGAATGAATCTATTTAAAAATGAACAGATTTAGGGTGCCTGGGTGGCTCTGTCAGTTAAGCATCTGACTCTTGATTTCAGGTTATGTCATGATCTTACAGTTTGTGAGTTTGAGCCCCATGTCAGGCTCTGCACTCATAGTGTGGAGCCTGTTTGCGATTCTCACTCTCCCTCTCTCTGCCCCTCTCTCACTTACTTGTTCTCTTTCTCTCTCTCAAAAATAAATAAAACAAAAAATAAATAAAAATGAACAGATTTGTTTTCCATGTGATTTCAAATTACTCTCTCAGGCTCTTTGCTTTCAACCTAAAGAACTTTCTTTAGTATTTAAGATGTATCTTCTAGCAACAAATTTTCTCAATGTTTGCTTACCTGGAAAGGTAGTTTGCCCTCATTTATTTAAAGAAAGTTTTTCTGGAATAAGATTCTTAATACGTTTTTCTTCCTCCACTTTGAA
>NW_027527320.1:3861-4155 GCF_008692635.1 Crocuta crocuta
CTCCCTCTCCCTCTCTCTGCCCCTCTCTCACTTACTTGTTCTCTTTCTCTCTCTCAAAAATAAATAAAACAAAAAATAAATAAAAATGAACAGATTTGTTTTCCATGTGATTTCAAATTACTCTCTCAGGCTCTTTGCTTTCAACCTAAAGAACTTTCTTTAGTATTTAAGATGTATCTTCTAGCAACAAATTTTCTCAATGTTTGCTTACCTGGAAAGGTAGTTTGCCCTCATTTATTTAAAGAAAGTTTTTCTGGAATAAGATTCTTAATACGTTTTTCTTCCTCCACTTTG
>NW_027527321.1:0-153 GCF_008692635.1 Crocuta crocuta
GGTGCATGTGCAAGCACACAGAGATTTTGTGTTTACATACGATCAGGACACATATGGGTTTAAACTTACTCATTGGCATTTTTTCACTTTTTTTCTTCCTGTCATGGATAGTTTCTTTTATGACTTGTTTCCAAAAGGTTTTTCCTAATACAC
>NW_027527321.1:377-804 GCF_008692635.1 Crocuta crocuta
ACAACCTAGCCCAACTTCATCTCTCATAGATAGGAAAGTGAATTCTAAACAAGAAATCAAACATGACTATTAAATGTGTACAAAATTTATGAATTTAAATGTTATGATAATAAAACCATTTATGTTTCTGTTGTTGCTTCTCAGGTTCAAAAAGGTGTTTACTTATGTTGTGTCATTGAATTCTTTGGCAATTCTGTGATATACAGTTCATAATATTTTTACAGCACAAGATTGTTGTGAGGGTCAAACATCATAATCTACGTATAATCACTAAGTGCTCTGCCAGATACATCAATAAACATTAAGTGTTAATGATTATCATTATTATCACTATTTTTTCATGTGTGTAATACTATATCAAACAATTGGTCTATACCAATTTTTTCATAATTTCCTATAATAATTTTCTTAATAATATTGCAGTTTT
>NW_027527322.1:0-331 GCF_008692635.1 Crocuta crocuta
GCTGAGCCCCCGAGGGCCGGCCCCAGCCCGCCCGCCGCTGCCACCTGAGGCCGTGTGCCGCCTGGCACGCGGGCAACTGGAGCAAGGTACGCGGGCCCCGGGGGGTGGGGGGTCCGCGGTCGGGGCAGGCTGGGGGGGCTCCGGGGCGCCGGNCCGTCCCCAGCCCCTTCCCTGCGTCACCCTCGGGACCTCCCTGTCCATCTGTCCCGGGCTCTCCCTGGGGCTCTCTGCAGAGACCTGCCCCAGCCGGGCGGCGCAGGGCGCGTGCACGTGGGGTGCGTTCACGGCGTGCTCCGTGGCCCGCAGTGCTCCCGCAGCTGCGGCGGAGGGT
>NW_027527323.1:0-551 GCF_008692635.1 Crocuta crocuta
AGGCTCTTTCCATGTTTTGGCTATTGTTGAGAATGCTGCTATGAAAATTGGGCTACATATGCCCCTATGCATCAGCACTCCTGTATTCCTTGGGTAATATCCTAGCAGTGCTATTGCTGGGTCATAGGGGCGTTCTATTGTTAATTTTTTGAGGAATCTCCACTGTTTCCGAGAGGGGCTGTACTAGTTTACATTCCCACCAACAGTGTAGGAGGGTGCCCGTNTTGTTCCATGTCTTCTTCCCATTTTGTCACTGGATTATTTGTTTTTCAGGTGTGGAGTTTGGTTAGTTCCTTATAGATTTTGGATACTAGCCCTTTATCTGATAGGTTATTTGCAACTATCTTTTCCCATTCCGTCGGTTGCTTATTAGTTTTATGGATTGTTTCCTTTGCTGTGCAGAAGCTTTTAATCTTGATGAGATCCCAGGAGTTCATTTTTGCTCTTGATTCCCTTGCCTTTGGGGATGTGTCAAGTAAGAAATTGTTGCGGTTGAGGTATCTACTGACATTTAAAGCAGAGTTAATACCTATCATTTTCAAGCTGTTCCA
>NW_027527324.1:0-744 GCF_008692635.1 Crocuta crocuta
ACAGCCCCAGCTGATAGTCAGCTAACCACACCAGTGTGAAAGAGAGGAAAGAAATGTGAGCCTATCTGTAACAAAAGCACCTAGTTGACCTATCAGCTAACTTCAAACACATGAGCAAACCAGCCAAGGCCAATGAAGATCAATCAGGCCAGGCGCATATTAATAGAACAGCTCAGCCAACTAATAAACATGACAGCAATAAAAATGCTACCATCCTAAGCCAGTACATTTTGGGGGTAATTTATTACATGACAATCCCTAACCAATACGTCATCTCATTTTCAATGTCTACTCACTCTTACCCCAGCAAGATGAATCCCTTAATTTTTCTNCTTAATTTTTCTTTATAGCATTTCCAAAACGACATAGTAAGTATTCACTGATACAGGTATATATTGTCAGTCATTCACAGCTAGGTGAAAGCAGATAAATTTGTTCTTGACACAAAGTAAGCACGCTGAAATCATATCTGGAATAAATGATATAGATTCCTTAATATCGATACTTTAACTATATTTCTAATCATTATGAGAAGCTGTTTTGTAGGTAAGAGTGTTCAGAGCACACTGACTAGGTTTGCTGTGGTCTTTCCTGAAGCTAAATGGCATTAACCCATGTTTCTCAGAAAGAGGTGAAGAAATTATATTAAAATTCATGTGATTTTTCCTGTTTTTATACTGGAATGGGCATGTTAATTATATGTTTTCCAAGGTACAAATTATAGAACACTTAGAGCCGTGAGTC
>NW_027527325.1:0-150 GCF_008692635.1 Crocuta crocuta
ACAAATGGATATTCCTGGAAAGAAGGCTGTCTGAATTAAAGACCCATCCAACTATCCTACCCTTATCTTTCTATCCCTATTCCTATGTATTAAAAAATATTACATACTGAATTCCCAGGTTGAATAATTTCTAACTAAGTCTTTGTTCTT
>NW_027527325.1:259-503 GCF_008692635.1 Crocuta crocuta
GGGTGGCTTAGTCAGTTAAGCGTCTGACTTCGGCTCAAGTCATGATCTCACGGTTTGGGGGGTTGAGCCCCGTGTTGGGCTCTGTGCTGATGGCTAGCTCAGAGCCTGGAGTCTGTTTCAGATTCTGTATCTCCCCCCTTCTCTGACCCTCCCCTGCTCACGCTGTCTCTGTCTCTCCCTTGGAAATAAATACTACATTAAAATTTTTTTTTAAATAAAAAATAAAATTTTGACACTAGATTAA
>NW_027527326.1:0-162 GCF_008692635.1 Crocuta crocuta
TGTCCTAAAAGCTGAATTAGGCTATAACATAAAATACTTGTCATATTAAATAAACTTAAACTTTATAGAGTATCATTATGATAGGTAATAATTTGAATTCTTCCTATAAATAAAATAGAGGAAATATATGTGTCTCTGCCAGTGTGTGCTGGTAAATTTTAA
>NW_027527326.1:389-575 GCF_008692635.1 Crocuta crocuta
AGAAATGGCAGGCATGGTGGGATGCTGGGAAAAGCCCTCCTTTGGAGACTGAAGACAAACAATCCTGTATAAGCTTCCCCTCTTACCATCTGGAAAGCCTATTCGATTTTATCTGTCTGATGTTCAGTTTTCCCACTGAAAAAAATAGGTATAACATTTCCTCTCTTTCTATTCATAATGTTTTGC
>NW_027527327.1:0-1242 GCF_008692635.1 Crocuta crocuta
AATAAACTATTTGTAAAAAAAAAAAAAAGAAAAGAAAAAGAAAAAAAAAGAGTTAGTATCCAAAATCTATACAACACTTATCAAATCCAATATCCAAAAAAAAAAAAAAAAATCCAAAGAAGACATGGGCAGAAGACATGAACAGACACTTCTCCAAAGTGGACATCCAGATGGCCAACAGACACATGAAACGATGCTCAGCATCCCTCCTCATCAGGGAAATAAAACCAAAACCACACTGAGATGCCACCTCACGTCAGTCAGAGTGGCTAACATGAGCAAATCAAAAGACTCTAGATGCTGGCGAGGATGTGGAGAAACAGGCACCCTCCTACACTGTTGGTGGGAATGTAAACGGGTGCAGCCCCTCTGGAAAACAGTGTGGAGGTTCCTCAGAAAGTTAACACTAGAACTCCCCTATGACCCAGCAATAGCACTGCTAGGAATTTACCCAAGGGATACAGGAGTGCTTTTGCATAGGAGCACATGTACCTCTTCCCATTTTTAATAACATTGTTTGAATTTTTAAAATTGAGTTTTCTGAGTTCCTTATACACTTTGCCTATTAGCCCCTATCTTACATAGGGTTTGTAAGTAGTTTATCTCGTTCCATAGGTTGCATTTTCAAGTTGATTATTTATTTTGCTATTTAGAAACTTTTTGACCTGATGTAGTTCCACCTGATTTTTGCTTTTGTTGCTTGTGCTCTTGGTCTCATATCCAAAAAATCATTGCCAAGTCCATTATCAAGAATGTTCTTCCTTATGGTTTCTTCTAGGAATGTTATATAATCAGGTCTTATGTTTAAGTATTTAATTCATTTTGAGTTAAATTCTGTGAGGGTGTAATATACAAGTCCAATTTCATTTTTCTGCATATCACAACCATATGTCTCAACCGTATGTTGAAAACACTGTAATTTCCTCATTCTGTGTTCTTGACTCCCTTGTCAAATAGTATTTGACCTTATATATGAAGGTTTCTTTCTGGACTCTCTATTGTATTCCTTTGTTCTACATATCTATTTTTAAGCCAGGGCCACACTGTTTTAATTTTTTTAATGTCTATTTATTTTTGAGAGAGAAAGACAGAGTGCAAGAAGGAGAGAGACAGAGAGAAAGACTCAGAATCTGAAGCAGGCTCCAGGCTTTGAGAGGTCAGCACAGAGGCCAACACAGGGCTTGAACCCACAAACTTTGAGATCATGGCCTGAGCCAAAGTTGGACGCTTAACCAACTGAGC
>NW_027527328.1:0-321 GCF_008692635.1 Crocuta crocuta
CATCCTCATCAGGCCAGGCTCTATCTCCCCTCCTGCAGGTTCAGCCTGGCTGGCGTCCCCCTCATTCCCACCCCACCTCCAGTGCAGCCGGGTTTGGACCCTGCTCTATGGAACAGTTTTGCCTGTTTCCAAAGCAAAGACTTTCCCCCCCCCTTAAAANGAAAAAGCCTGGACTCTAAGTGATAGCAGAGTTTTGAGCAGAAGGTGCTGTGACCTGGCTTAAGTGTACGGTGCTGTCTCTGGCCGCTGCATGGGGCGTAGACGGGGCTGGGGAGCATGCGCAGAAACTGAGGGCACAGCAGGGTGGGGCGGGGGACGGCG
>NW_027527329.1:0-567 GCF_008692635.1 Crocuta crocuta
GTCAAATGCTTTTTCTGCATCTATCGACAGGATCATAGGGTTTTTGTCTTTTCTTTTGTTGATGTGATGGATCACATTGAATGATTTGCGAATACTGAACCAGCCTTATAACCCAGAAATGAATCCCACTTGATCTTGGTGGATAATTCTTTTTATGTGCTGTTGGATTCGATTTGCAAGTATCTTGTTGAGGATTATTGCATATGTATTCATCAAGGATATTGGCCTGTAGTTCTCTTTTTTGCTGGGTGTCTGTATGGCTTGCGNTGGCTTGGGAAGCAGAGTGATTCTGGCTTCATAAAATGAGTCCTGAAGTTTTCCTTCGATATCTATTTTATGGAATAGTTTGGGAAGAGTGGGTATTAATTCTGTTTTAAATGTCTGGAAGAATTCACCAGGGAAGCCATCTGGCCCAGGGCTCTTATTTGTTGGGTGATTTTTGATAACTGATTTGATTTCTTCACTACATATGGGGCTGTTCAGGCTTTGTATCTCTTCCCGTGTGAATTTAGTAGTGTGTGTAGTGTTTAGGAATTTGTCCATTTCTTCTAAGTTGTCCAATTTGTT
>NW_027527330.1:0-111 GCF_008692635.1 Crocuta crocuta
ATTGCTAGGAGAGAGAGAGAGACAGCGTGAGCAGGGTAGGGTCAGGAGACACTTAGACACAGACTCTGAGACAGGCTCCAGGCTCTGAGCTGGCAGTCAGCACAGAGCCCG
>NW_027527330.1:207-3496 GCF_008692635.1 Crocuta crocuta
AGAGCCCGACGCAGGGCTCGAACCCACGAACCACGAGATCATGACCTAAGCGAAAGTCGGACGCTTAACCGACTAAGCCACCCAGGCGCCCCATCATCCTCTTTATATTTCTATGTTACTTGAACTTCTGCACTGAACAACCTGATTCTATGCTATCTCACCTGTTATAGGAAGCAACATGTGCCATTTTTTTTAATGTTTTATTTATTGCTAGGAGAGAGAGAGAGACAGCGTGAGCAGGGTAGGGTCAGGAGACACTTAGACACAGACTCTGAGACAGGCTCCAGGCTCTGAGCTGGCAGTCAGCACAGAGCCCGACACGGGGCTCGAACCCACGAACCGCGAGATCATGACCTAAGCGAAAGTTGGACGCTTAACCGACTAAGCCACCCAGGCACCCCATCTTTCAGAATCTTTTTATTTTAAAATTGAAATAAAAATAATCTTGCTTAATTTATGTAGGTAACTAGTCATATCCCAACTTTTGTTGCTGAATTTGAGTATTTTGAGTCTTCTCTTTTTCCTCTCAATAGAGTGCTGGGGAAGTACAATTTAAGACAAGATCATGTCCCAACCCAGATATACTCTCTCCTGAGAAAATAAAGGAAACTCTCAGTAATATGAATTTGGGAAGCCAGAAAGGGAGCTCCAATGCGCTGCCATTAATCATCAGTAGCAATAGGTACCCAACAGGGACCTTCCAGGTCAATAGTATTTTAGCTATGGTTTTATTATCCTAGAGGTAGAAAAAAAAGCTTTTTCTCATCCCACAGTAATAGCTCAGCCAATGAGACAACCACAACCCAGACAGTGAAAAGGCACTGTAGTTTGAACTCCCAATGTAGTCAAGTGGACTTTCTGTTCCCAGCAGCCTTTCCAAAGTCCCTTTGCTCTAAAAATGAGACTTCCTCTAGTCTGTGTTCCACAGTTGCCTGGGGTATTGCCACAGCTTACTTGTCCTGAATTACAATCCTCTTCTATTCCCGAATAAGCATGATTTGGGTGATAAGATAACAAACAGTTTTATCGTTAAGGTTAACACCACAAAAGTAGGCAAGAAAGAAATTCACTTTATTATTGAATCGTTATTAAACCAGAATATGATGCTCATCATGGGAAATCCACTGAGGTAGGATAAAGATAGAAGGAAAGAGATTACAAAGACAGAGGAAATCTTATCCTTTCATGTAGCCAAGCTGAAATAACCTATCACATACATATTTTCAAGACAACAACTAGTCCTCAAATGAGATTACTTGACAGCACTCTTTGTCACAATTAATTCATTTAAATGTGATATTTGGGGCAACCATCTGGGTTAGCTAGGCTTTATCTGGAATAAGAACAAACCTCTTGCCTTTATAACAAAGCAAACCTCTTATCTTTTGCAACTTGGAAGAAAACACTCACCAAATTAGGATCTTACCATCCTTCAGGAACAAGGAGATGGAGGTGCTATCTCTTTTCACATTCACATTTCAAAGAAATGGATCCTACGTCCTTGACAAAAGCAATATTGGTTATGAAGTTGATGAAACTTCTGTCTAGTTTTCAAAAGGTATATATAAATTTCAAAAAGAGGACATAGAGCTCATAATTATAAATTTTCTAAAGTAAGAAAGAAAAAAATGGAGAAGTCTCTTTCCTTCCTTANAAAATGGAGAAGTCTCTTTCCTTATTTTCCACAGGAGGAATAGCCCCTTATTTTTAATTCGTATTTGTTTCTCGATTACTGTTGAAAATGTGTAAAGAGAAACCTCAGTAAAATGGAATAGGGAGGCCAGAAACAGGGGTGCTGTCAGTGATAACACTTATCGTCAGTTATAGGAAGGATCCCACCAGGAGACTCCTCAAGGAGGAAAGAATCATCCATTAGAAACCCTGACAAAATGTATATTGAATTTCTTGCGAGAAATTGACCAACCTTACAATTTAGCCAGCTATTGATACTGTCCGCACCCTAAACTCTTGGTTTTATCCAGTGAACTTTTGTTCAAAAGAACCCCTCCCAACTTCCTCCCTCTTCTCCACAAAATAAAGTTCCTTTCCTTTGGTTTGTTGTACTTGCCTATCATTTTGTCATCACTTGCATGTCCCGAATTCTCTGCTGTTCCTGAATAAACTCATTTTGCTTGTAAAATGAAATTTTAATAAATAATTTTCATTATTTTCTAGGTTAACACATAAAGTTTTACAATATTGTTCATTTGTTTCAAAGAATCATCTTTTGGTTTTGTTGATTTCTCCTGTAGATTTTCTTTATTTCTCCTCTGATTTTTATATCCTAGTGCCGTACAAATGACTGTTAAGTCCTCACGTTCTATTTGGATACTATTTGAATGAAATTTATTTTTCTTTTTTTCGCCTAATGCTCTTTGAGTCTTTGAGTCTAAACTCAAAGTGTAGGATATCACATATAGTATATCTTGATTCATTTTATATATATGCCCTTTAATTTCTATTACTGCATCATCCTGTGATTAATTTATTTTTTTCGGTTTGTGATTTTTTTTTAATGATACTTATTTACTCAGAGAGAGAGAGACCATAGGGGAACAGCGGAGAAGAAGGGAGAGAGAGAAAGGAAGTGAGGAGTAAGCATAGAGCCTGACTGGGACTGGAATTCATGAACGATGAGATTATGACCTCAGCTGAAACCAAGAGTTAGAGGCTTAACCAACTGAATGACTCCTGTGCCCTGTGATTTATGATTTTGATTCCCCATTTCCTTATTGTTACAAATACTTTAAGCTTGTTTAAGTGGTTATTCTAGGCATTAAAATTAAATTTTTAACTTTATAATAATCAGATTTGAATTAAAATCAATTTAGATCTCAATAGTAAAAAATAAAAATAAAAACAACTTTGTAGCTTAAAGATCCCCTTTCTCCTAATGTTGATATTGTCATAAATGACATCTTTATACATTCTGTGCCCATAAAATTAGACCTATTTTGTATTTGCCTTTTAAATCATTTGAAGAAATAAAGAATTGTAATCCTAAAATACAATAACGTTCTTTATATTTCATATGGAGTTATTTTACTGATGTTATATTTTTATACGGCTTTCAATTAACTGTCTAGTGTCCTTTTCTACAAACTTAGGTACTTATTTTACTATTTGTTTCCTTCTAAGAGCAGGTACAGAACTGAAAATTTCTTTAATTTTTGTTTATCTGGAAAATCTTAACTCTTTTTGTTGTTTTACCATTTTTTCTAACTTTCCTAATTGTGATTATTACGCATAACATAAAATTTGCCATTTTCAACACTTGTAATTATAAACC
>NW_027527331.1:0-534 GCF_008692635.1 Crocuta crocuta
CAAGAAACTGATCCCATTCACAATTGCACAAGAAACCATAAAATAACTAGGAATAAACCTAACCAAAGATATAAGGGATCTGTATGATAAAAACAATAGAAAACTTATGAAGGAAATTGAAGAAGACACAAAGAAATGAAAAAACGTTCCATGCTCATGGATAGGAAGAATAAATATAGTTAAAATGTCATTACTACTCAAAGCAATCTACACATTCAATGCAATCCCAATCAAAATTGCACCAGCATTCTTCTCAAGACTAGAACAAACTATCCTCAAATTTGTATGGAACCACAAAAGACCCCNAAAGACCCCAAATAGCCAAGTAATATTGTTGAAGAAAACCAAAACCGGAGGTTTCACCATCCCAGACTTTAGCCTCTACTACAAAGCTGTAATCATCAGTAGAGTATGGTATTGGCACAAAAACAGACACATAGACCAAGGGAATATAATTGAGAACTCAGAATTGGACCCAAAAGTGTACAACCAACTAATCTTTGACAAAGTAGGAAAGAGTATCCAATGGGAAAA
>NW_027527332.1:0-267 GCF_008692635.1 Crocuta crocuta
AACTCAGGCTCAAGGTAAGTGGATTTTGATGTTTCTCTGTCTAATGTATCAATTCATTCTCCCCTTAACACCCCCCCCCCGCCCTGATTTCCATGACAAGGTTAGAAGGAAAAGAAGATGGGGGCGCCTGGGTGGCTTAGTCGGTTAAGCGTCCGACCTTCGCTTAGGTCATGATCTCGCGGTTCGTGGGTTCGAGCCCTGCGTCGGGCTCTGTGCTGACTGCCAGCTCAGAGCCTGGAGCCTGTTTCGGAGTCTGTGTCTCCCTCT
>NW_027527332.1:321-516 GCF_008692635.1 Crocuta crocuta
AAAAAAAAACAAAAAAAAAAAAAAAAAAAAAAAGGAAGAGAAGATGGAGTGGGGGAGGAAGGAGAACTCACTAAGCAGCCTGGTCATGTTGGCCCCATCAAAGGCTTGTTGTGTAAACACTCCGTTTCACGTTGTAGATATCGCTTAGCCGAGTGTATGATTTTGGTGAAGTGAACCTTTCCTTTGACCTTTTCT
>NW_027527333.1:0-621 GCF_008692635.1 Crocuta crocuta
GAGAGCTCTGGGGGCGCCCCTGCTCCCCATGTGTGTTCTGTCCACGTGTGGAGTGCCCTCCAGCAAGGGGAATTTAATTTGAGGGCCTGGGAAAAGAAGAAGAAACAGAAAGGAACAATGCACCATGGTTTAGTGAGATGCTGGAAAAGAAAGAGGCTGCTTTGTGCGTACAATTCTTGGGTTGTCGTTGAAAATGAATATAATTAGAATATGAATCTAATCGCAAAAAAATGATTTCTCCTAAAACACAAAAAAAACCTTAAAATCAGAAAAAGTGGCATAAAATTGTGCTTCCCTCTCATTACTTCAGGATGCAGTGGGGATGNGATGTGGTGCTGACGCAGACCCCTCTCTCCTTGCCCGTCACCCCTGGACAGGCGGCCTCCATCTCCTGCAGGGCCAGTCAGAGCCTCCTGCACAGTAACGGAAACACCTATCTGTACTGGTTCTTGCAGAAGCCAGGCCAGTTTCCATTGCTCCTCATCTCTTGGGCTTCCAGCCCGGCCTCTGGGGTCCCTGACAGGTTCAGCGGCAGCGGGTCAGGGACAGATTTCACCCTGACAATCAGCAGAGTGGAGGCTGAGGATGTTGGAGTTTATTACTGCATGCAAGCTCTACAAT
>NW_027527334.1:0-182 GCF_008692635.1 Crocuta crocuta
TCAGAATTGAACCCACAAATGTATGGCCAACTAATCTTTGACAAACAGGGAAGAGCACCCAATGAAAAAAGACAGCCTCTTCAACAGATGGTGCTGGGAAAACTGGACAGCAACATGCAGAAGAATGAAACTAGATCATTTTCTCACACCATACACAAAAATAAACTCAAAATGGATAAAGG
>NW_027527334.1:374-842 GCF_008692635.1 Crocuta crocuta
GGCAAAGGAAACAATCCATAAAACTTATAGGCAACTGACAGAATGGGAAAGGATAGTAGCAAATGACATATCAGATAAAGGGCTAGAATCCAAAATACATAAGGAACTCATCAAACTCCACACCCAAAGAACAAATAATCCAGTGAAGAAATGGGCAGAAGACATGAACAGACACATGAAACAATGCTCAGCATGCCTCCTCACCAGGGAAATACAAAGCAAAACCACACTGAGATATCACCTCACGCTGGTCAGAGTGGCTAAAATGAACAAATCAGGAGACTCTAGATGCTGGCGAGGATGTGGAAAAACGGGCACCCTCCTACACTGCTGGTGGGAATGTAAGCTGGTGCACCCCCCTGGAAAACCGTGTGGAGGTTCCCCAAAAAATTAACAACAGAACTCCCCTATGACCTAGCAGTGCTACTGCTAGGAATTTACCCAAGGGATACAGGAGTGCTGATGCAT
>NW_027527335.1:0-4724 GCF_008692635.1 Crocuta crocuta
AATAAAGACTACCTACTGTGTAGTTTCTCATGTGGAGTGCGTTTGTAGAGTTAGCTGAAAGATTTCCCACATTCATAGCACTCCTAAGGCGTTTCTCCTGTGTGCACTCTTGCGATGATAAATAAGAGCAGGATGGCTGATAAAAGATTTCCCACATTCACTGCACTCATAAGGCCTTTCTCCTGTGTGAATTCTCTGGTGTTTTATGAATGTAGATCTATACTTTAACAATTTCCCACATTCGTTACACTTATAAGGCCGTTCAGCTGAGTGAACCTTTATGTGTGCATTGAGGGTAGTTCTTCGGGGGAAAGACTTGCCACATTCACTGCACTCATAAGGCTTTTCTTCAGTATGAACAATCTGGTGAGAACGGAGGAGAGAACGAGCAGTAAAAGATTTCCCACATTCACTGCACTCATAAGGCTTTTCTCCAGTGTGAATTCTCTGGTGTGAAAGGAAGGAAGAATTAGAAGTAAAAGACTTCCCACACTGACTACACTCATAAGGACTTCTTTCAAGGTGACAGTGACGATGAATCCGGAGGGCACGACTATGACTGAAAGACATTCCACATTCATTGCAGAGATAAGGCTTTTCTCCTGTGTGAATTCTCAGGTGTTGAATGAATGTCGACTTATAGTTCAAAGATTTTCCACATTCATTACATTTATAAGGTCTCTCACCTGAGTGAACTTTTATGTGTACATTGAGGCTATTTCTTCGGAGAAAGGACTTGCCACATTCACCGCATTTATAAGGCCTTTCCCCAGTGTGAACTCTCTGGTGACACTGGAGGTCAGAGACAGAGAAAAAAGATTTGCCACATTCACTGCACTCATAAGGCCTCTCTGTAGTGTGAACTCTCTGGTGATAACGAAGGGCAGAAGTAGCGGTAAAAGATTTCCCACATTTACTGCACTCGTAAGGCCTTTCTCCAGTGTGAACTCTCCGGTGTTCATGGAGGACAGAACTAGTGGTAAAAGATTTGCCACATTCACTGCACTCATAAGGCCTTTCTCCAGTGTGAACTCTCTGATGACACTGGAGGGCAGAACTAGTGGTAAAAGATTTGCCACATTCACTGCACTCATAAGGCTTCTCTCCAGTGTGAACTCTCTGGTGATAATGGAGTGCAGAACTAGCAGTAAAAGATTTGCCACATTCACTGCATTCATAAGGCCTTTCTCCAGTGTGAACCCTCTGGTGGTTATGGAGGACAAAACTAGTGGTAAAAGATTTCCCACACACCCTACATTCATAAGGCCTTTCTCCAGTGTGAATTCTCTGATGAGAACGAAGGACAGAACTTGTACTAAAAGATTTTCCACATTCACTGCATTCATAAGGTCTTTCTCCTGTGTGAACTCTCTGGTGTTTAATGAATGTTGCCTTACACTTAAAAGATTTCCCACATTCATTACACTTATAAGGCCTTTCACTTGAGTGAATCTTTATGTGTGCATTGAGGATGTTTCTTTGGAAAAAGGACTTGCCACATTCATTGCACTCATAAGGCTTTTCTGCAGTGTGAACTCTGTGATGATAATGGAGGTCAGATCTAGAGAAAAAAGATTTGTCACATTCATGACATTTATAAGGCCTGTCTCCAGTGTGAACTCTGCGGTGATAACGGAGGCCAGTACTAGAGATATAAGACTTCCCACATTCTCTGCACTGATAAGGTCTTTCACCCCTGTGAGATCTCTGATGATATCTGAGAACAGAGAGAGAGGTAAAACATTTTGCACAGTCACCACACTGATAAGGCCTCTCTCTAGGTTGAACCCTCTGAGTAATTAAAATTGAACTATGGCTAAAAGATTTTGCACAAGCACTGCAAACATAATCATTTTCTCCACTGTGCCCTGTCTGGGGATGAATGAGCATAGATTTGTGGCTTAAGGATTTCCCACATTTGATGCACGTGTACTGCCTGGACCCAGTGTGAGTCCTTCCATGTTGACTAAGGATAGACCTCTGCCTAATGGATTTTCCACCTTTGCCAAACTCATGATGTCTTTCTGCAGTATGGAATCTCTGGTGGATAGCAAATAAAGATTTGTACCTGAATGTTTTCCCACATTCACTGCACACAAAACACGGTCTGCCAGGTTGGACACCCTGATCCTGAACATGTGTATGCTTGGGACCAAAGGCTGTCTTGCAATCTCCCCAAGTGTAATGACCTTTACGGCTCTGTAAAGTTGCCCTGCACTGGCTGATTGTGTTTGGCTTCTCTCCAGTATGAGTGGCCTCCTCTTGCTGTAGATGCCCAGAGCCAGGCACGAATTCCTTCTGAACCTCAGTACAGGTAAGGGGCTTTCCTGAATCAAAGAATCCATATCCCTCCACAAAAGAAGCCGTGTCCACACTACCGACTGGTTTCTCTCCCATGTGCTGCTCTGGCAGCTGCTGGAAGTTTACGCTGAAATAAAATCGTTTTGCACATGCCCCACACCTCAACAGTTTCTTGCTGCTTGGTTTTCCCTGGTGCTCAGCCAAGCGGAAAATGTCTCTCAAGACCGGACCACACATCTCACAGGGGTGGCTCTTCCACGAAGACAGAGCTGCCTTGGGTGCGCTGGCCTGTGACACACCTACTGAAACGTTCTGTTCAAGGGGTGAGTCCGCATCCTCTGCTCCACAGCAACAACCTGAAAGCAAAGAAACTCTGATGAAATACATGGTGACTAACGTGAGGGGGTAAGCCAATCACACATAAGCACCTGTCTCACATAGGCATGAGTTGATAAGATGCTTTTCTAGGCACAGTAGTTGGAATTCACGTGAAGGAGTGCCCGCTCTGCATTACTGGGCCCCTAAAGACTAAGCATTATGGATAGCTCAATGGAAGGACAAAAATTGAGGATATGATGAAAGGAACAGAGCCAAAATCTAAACCTTACTTCTCTTTTCTTAGCTCTCTGTAGGACCTTTCTTGATACTGATGTTTCCCTGAATAGAAGATTGTAAGAAAATGCATTCCCAAGACATTTGCTGCTATTCAAGGTCAGTTAAAGGACACTGAACATCTCACGGCAAAATGTTCAGGGGTGAATGTTACAGTGAACAGAAAGTCCAGTGAGAGAAATGGGTTAGATGTGGTGGCCTGAAAAGGAGTGATTACACCTGTATACAAAGTCACAGAACTACCAAAGGAGTAGAACCCACAAATGCACAAGCAGTCAACAGCAAAGAAGACAGGAATGAGGTGTGGCCTTCGACAATGGCACCAAAGTCTGGTGGAACAAACAAAGGTGCCTAGTGTAATCCAAACAAAGTATTGATTATCACACCTTCCCCAGCTGCCATTAACGTGAAACAGTCCCCCTTTGAAGCCACGTAGTCATGTCTGCATCACGTTCATCCTATTCTACACATTTCCTGGAAGTCCTAAGTGAGCATCTACAGGGCACAGGGAGGATAGAAATATTGTAGGAAAAGAACTAGATGGCCAGGAGTATTCCAGAGCTACCCTGCACACAACAGACTCAGAAAAGCATCCTACGTGACTGATGTCGGCAGGACAGTAGATTATAAGATGTCATTTTTCAGACTAACAAAAATCAATAGCTCTCTATGAATGACATTAGACTCCTAGAGCTCAAGGGTCCAAGTAAGAGGGACTACTACACTGTGCAGCAGAAAAGAGAGTAGAGGCACTAAGAAAGGATGGCTGGAGACGATTATCACAGACATGTGGAGATGCTTAAAAAACAAAAGCTCGGGCATCTCTATCAGCCACAGGGCAGCTGCTACAACAGTCTCTGAACAGAAGAGACTCCAGCTGCCTGGTCCACAGAAGACACTGGCACCGAGTTAACCAAAGCACTACTGACCAAAGCACTCTTGAGAAAGAAGTTCCAAGCTGAAGGCGGCACATTTCTGATTTCAAACTCCATTTTGAAGCTGTAGTAATCAAAACGATATGGTACTAAACCATAAAATAGCACTAAAGCATAAAAACAGACCAGTGTAATGGAATAAAGAGCCCAGAAGTAAATCCACACACATGCAATCAATTAATCCTTGACAATTATGTCAAGAATACACTGGGGGAAGTGAAGAAATGGGCAGATGATATGAACACACACTTCTCCAAAGAGGACATCCAGATGGCCAACAGACACATGAAACGATGCTCAGCATCCCTCCTCATCAGGGAAATACAAATCAAAACCACACTGAGATACCACCTCACGCCAGTCAGAGTGGCTAAAATGAGCAAATCAGAGAACTCTAGATGCTGGCGAGGATGTGGAGAAACGGGCACCCTCCTACACTGTTGGTGGGAATGTAAACTGGTGCAGCCCCTCTGGAAAAACAGTGTGGAGGTTCCTCAGGAAACTAACAATAGAACTGCCCTACGACCCAGCAATAGCACTGCTAGGAATTTACCCAAGGGATACAGAAATGCTGAGGCATAGGGGCACATGGACCCCAATGTTCATAGCAGCACTCTCCACAATAGCTAAAACATGGAAAGAGCCTAAGTGTCCATCAACAGATGAATGGATCAAGAAGATGTGGCTTATCTATACCATGGAATACTACATGGCAATGAGAAACAATGAAATCTGGCCATGTGTAGCAACATGGATGGACCTTGAGGGTGTTATGCTGAGCGAAATAAGTCAGGCAGAGAAGGACAAATATCATATGTCTGCACGTATAGGAGGATTAGGAGGAACTTGACGGAGGAACAAGGGGGAGAAGAAGGG
>NW_027527335.1:4778-7912 GCF_008692635.1 Crocuta crocuta
AAAAGAATACACTAGGGAAAGAATACTCTCTTCCCGGAAATCTGAATATCCAAATGACAAAATAATAAAACTGTACCCCAATCTTCTAACACTTGGGGAAATGAACTTTAAATTGAATGAACACTTAAACACAGGACATCAAAACTTAAAATGTCTGGAAAATCCTCCTAACTATATTCTTGTCAATGATTTTTTTTTTTTTTAATTTCTGAGAGACAGAGACACAGCGTGAGCAGGGGAGGGTCAGAGAGAGGGGGATACAGAATCTGAAACAGGCTCCAAGCTCTGAGGCGGCTGTCAGCACAGAGCCCGACATGGGGCTCGAACCCACAAACCATGAGATCATGACCTGAGCCGAAGTCGGACGCTTAACCGACTGAGCCACTCAGGTGCCCCTTGTCAATGATTTTTCTAATATGACGTCAAAAGCATAGACAAATGGCGAAAACAACTACCACTGTACCTAACTGAAAAGTTGCATCAGAGCAAAGAAATACAGAAGACAGTGAAAAGGACATGCCTGTGGCCACAATGCCCTCACACTCATTAACCATAAGGGAAATACAAATCATAACCAAAATGTATCACCTAATACCTGTTACAATGGTTCTTAAAAAAAAAAAAAGACAAGAGGCACATGCTACTGAGGACGTGGAGAAAAAAAAAAAACCTTGAACATTGTTGCTGGGAATACAGACAGACAAGTTATGGAAAAATATTAGGGAGTACCGAAACAAAATTAAAAACAGAACCAGCATATGGCCCACCACTGCCATTGTTAGATATGTATAACAAGGAAACAAAATCAGAATTACCACAAATTACCTACACTTGCACATCCACTGCAGTATTATTCACAATAGCCAATATACGGAAACATTGTTAAAGGTGGTGGTGTTTTGGGTTTTTTTTTTAACATGTATTCATATTTTAGAGGCCAAGAAAGACAGTGCCCAACCGGAGGAAGGGCAGATGGAGAGGGAGACAAAGAATCCGAAGCAGGCTCCACGCTCTGAGCTGTCAGCACAGAGCCAGATGCAGGGTTCGAACCCACAAACCGTGAGATCATGACCAAAGTGAAGTCAGACGCTCAAGTGACTGAACCACCCAGACACCCTGTGGTGTGAATGTTTAAAGTAACAAAAAAGGGGCACCTGGCAGGCTCAGTGGTTTGGGCACGGGACTCTTAATATCAAGGTTCAGAGTTCAAGCTCCATATTGGGCAAGGAGCATACTTTAAAAATAAATACATAAATAAATTGCATTTTAAAAATAAATGAATAGGGTGACAAAGAACATTTAGTACACACACATATGGGAATAATCAGTCATAAATAAGAAGGCAACACTGCCACTTGGCAGAACAAGGATGCACCTGGATTATATTTTGCTAAATCAAACAAGCCATATAGCAAAAGACACATACTGTATGGATACTCTTAAAAAAACAAACAAACAAAAAAAATCAGGGGCGCCTGCATGGCTCAGTAGGTTAAGCATCTGACTTCGGCTCAAATCTTGATTTCAGGTTTCATGAATTCAGCCCTGCATCAGGCTCCCTGCCATCAGCAGAGCCCACTTCAGATCCTCTGTCTACCACTCTCTCCACCCATCACCTGTTGGTTCTCTGTCTCTCTTTCAAACTAAATCAATAAAAACTTAAAAAAAAAAAAAAATCAAACTCCCAGAGAGCAGAAAGCTAAAAGCTAAGGACTGAGGGAAATGGGGAGAGATGAGTCAGGGGAACATGTTTTCATTTGTAAGACGAGTAAGTTCTGGGCGCTTGGGTGGCCCAGTCTGAAAAGCATCAGACTCTTGATTTCAGCTCAGATTATGATCCCAAGCCAGCTCAACGCTGAGCATGAAGCCTAGTTAGGATTTTGTCTTCCTCTCTCCATCTGGGCTTCCACTGCTCACTTGTTCTCTCTCCCTCAAAATAAATAAAAACACTAAAAAAAAAATTTAAAAGAGGACTAAGTTCTAAGGACCTAACAGAGAGCATATTGATCACACTTGTGAATACTGTACTGTACACTTGGAATTTGCTAAGGGAGTAGGTATTAGGCGTCTCACTAACCACAAAAGGGTAATTTTGTCAAGTAATCGGTGTGCTGATTACCTTCATTTAGGAACTAATATCATAAGGTATAAGTAGATCAAATCCTCATGTAATACACTTTCGAAGTGTAATCTTTGTCAGCCATACCTCAACAAAACAGAAGGGATGGGGCAGGTAGAAAAAGAGATGTAAACGCCACCAAAAGAACCATACGAGACAGTCGTGAGAAGCAGCCTGTAGTCCACATAAGTATGACCAAGTAAATGCCTGCAATTTCCAGCACAGGCAGGCACTAGGAAATGTCAGCCAAAAGAAGGCAGCGAAACGGGCCACAGAAAAGGCATGGTTCTGAAGAGTGACCCAGCCAGTCACAGGGTAAGTAAGGCACAATCCAGCAGCGTCACGCACTGTATGGCTACTGTTTTACCCTATGAGGGTTAAGCACAGAGGGTACTGGGGTGGAGGGGAGACAAAAGGGCACACCGACAACCCAGCCTTGCCAACCAGAGCAAACGCCATGAAAGCTGGGGAAGCAAGCAGCTTCCTCAGTCCCTACCTAAGAGGGACAAACATCTCCTGTGGAATGGGGGGTTGGGGGCTAAGGGCCCAGTCCAGGTCACTGGGGAGGGGGNTCACGCTGGCACTAGTACTCAGCTCCCCGCTCACGAGCGCGTCCCCTGCTCCGACACGGGGACCTAGGCCGCAGGCGAAGTAGGGCCTTAAGAGTCTGGGGTCGGGGTCGGGGAGCGCGGGGAGGGCCCGGGTCCGCGCGTTTACCTGAGACGGGTTCCTGGGCGCGGCCGCCGCAAAAGGACTCTGTGGGCGGAGACGACTCTCGTGACGGCGGTCTCGATCCCTGCCGCGGTGCCGGGCAGCCCGGGCGCGTCGTCGTGGAGCCATGGACCCTAGACTGCTCGGGGCGGCGGTGACGCTGCCTCCTGTCGTGCCCTGTCAGTTTTTCCCCTCGACGCCAAGCCAGCGTTCCCGAAGCTCTAAAGCAGAAAGTCGTCTTCTAGGAAGAGCCCGGAAATCCCACCCCCACGCGACGCGCATGCCCAGAGATGCCTCATCCTGC
>NW_027527336.1:0-267 GCF_008692635.1 Crocuta crocuta
TGTCTTCTTCAATTTCCTTCATAAGTTTTCTATAGTTTTACTCATTCAGATCTCTTATATCCTTGGTTAGGTTTATTCCTTGGAACTTAATGGTTTTTTGTGCAATGGCGAATGGGATCAGTTTCTTGATTTCTCTTTCTGTTGCTTCATTGTTGGTGTATAAAAATGCAACCGATTTCTGTACGTTGATTTTGTACCCTGCAACTTGGCTGAATTCTTGGATCAGTTCTAGTAGGCTTCTGGTGGAGTCTGTTGGGTTTTCGATGT
>NW_027527336.1:309-576 GCF_008692635.1 Crocuta crocuta
CCAATTCTGATGCCTTTGATTTCCTTTTGGTGTCTGATGGCTGATGCTAGGACTTCCAGCACTGTGTTAAACAACAGTGGTGAGAGTGGACATCCCTGTTGTGTTCCTGATCTTAGGGGGAAAGCTGTCCGTTTTTCCCCATTGAGGACGATGTTAGCTGAGGGCTTCCCATAGATGGCTTTTATGATGCTTAAGTAAGTTCCTTCTATCCTGAGTTTCTCTAGGGTCTTTATTAAGAAGGGATGTTCTATTTTGTCAAATGCTTTT
>NW_027527337.1:0-874 GCF_008692635.1 Crocuta crocuta
TATATATATATATATATATACACACATATATATAAAATACTGCTTGGCAATGAAAAAGAATGAAATTCTGCCATTTGCAGCAACATAGATGTAACTGGAAGGTGTTATGCTGAGAGCATGAAGTAAGTCAGTTAGAGAAAGACAGATCTCATATGTTTTCATCCATATGCAGATCTTAAGAAACGTAACAGAAGATCATAGGGGAAAGGAAAGGGAAAGAAAGAGTTACAAACAGAGAGGGAGGGAGGCAAAACATAAAGGACTCTTCAATACAGAGAATAATCTTATGGGAGATGAGTTTCGTGGGGCAGAGTGGAAAATGGGTGATGAGCATTGAGAAAGGCTCTTGTTGGGATGAATCCTGGGTGTTGTAAGTAAGCGATGAACCAGAGGAATCTACCCCAAAAACCAATAGCACACTTTATACACTGTTAGCCAACTTGACAATAAATTATACTAAATTAAAAAATAAAAAATAAAGAAAAGAATATGTTAAACATGTATAATGCTCAAGTTGCATCCTTCCTTGGAAAGTTGGTGAACACTTACTTTCAAAAGTAATACCACTTTCTTAGACCCAGGGATATCTTACTTTCCTATATGAGAAGTTACAAACAAGTTTTGGTATTTGAAAAAAAAATGTTTAATCCCTCACCAATACTTGGTATCCTATGAATACTTAATATATGGAAACATATTGTTTGTAGGGAGATATCTAAATGTGGTTTTAATATGCATTTTCTTATTTGAAAATAGGTTGAATTTTTTTTCATTTGTGTAATAGATATCTGGATTAAGTCTCTTGAAATGATTTAAGCTTTGCCTTTTTAAAAATATTTTTTCATCATGTGCTGACAAATACTCTTTCTTATTT
>NW_027527338.1:0-576 GCF_008692635.1 Crocuta crocuta
AGACAGAAAATCACTAAAGACACAAAGGACTTGAATGACACATTGAACCAGAGGGATTTGACAGATATATTCACAAGTCTACATCCTGAGGCCATGAAATTCACTTTCTTCTCAGGTGTGCATGGCACATTATCCAAGACAGATCACATACTGGGACATAAAGCAGCCTTCCATGAATATAAAAGAAGTGAGATCATACCATGCACACATTCAGATCACAATGCTATAAAACTTGAAATGAATCACAGGAAGAAGTCAGGAAAACCTCCAAAAACATGGAGGTTAAAGAACACCCTACTAAAGAACGAATGGGCCAACCAGGCAATTAGAGAAGAAATTTAAAAATACATGGAAACAAACAAAAAAAAAAAAGTAAAACACAACAATCCAANACAACAATCCAAACTCTACAGGATGGGGCAAAGGCAGTCCAAAGAGAAAAGTACATTGCACTCCAGGCATATTTCAAGAAATTAGAAAAGGCGCAAGTCCAAATTCTAACAGCTCACCTGAAGGAGCAACAAGAGCACACAAACCCAGTAGGAAAAGAGAAATAATAAAAATCAGGGCAGAAAT
>NW_027527339.1:0-545 GCF_008692635.1 Crocuta crocuta
CTAATTTCTTGAAATAGGCCTGGAGTGTAATGTATTTTCCTCTTAAGACTGCCTTTGCCACAACCCATAGAGTCTGGATTGTTGTATTTTCATTTTCACTTGTTTCCATATACATAAAATTTTCTTCTCTAATTGCCTGATTGGCCCATTCATTCTTTAGTAGGGTGTTCTTTAACCTCCATGTTTTGGGAGGTTTTCCAGACTGTTTCCTGTGGTTGATTTCAAGTTTCATAGCATTGTGATCTGAAAGTGTGCATGGTATGATCTCAATTCTTTTATATTTATTGAGGGCTGCTTTATGACCCAGTATGTGCTCTATCTTNTGTGCTCTATCTTGGAGAATGTGCCACGCGCACTTGAGAAGAAAGTGAATTCCCTGGCCTCAGGATGTAGAGTTCTAAATATATCTGTCAAATCCATATGGTCCAAGGTGTCCTTCAGGTCCATTATTTCTTTAGTGATTTTCTGTGTAGTTGATCTTTCCATTGCTGTAAGTGGATTATTAAAGTCCCCTACTATTAGCACATTCTTATCCATAAGAGTGT
>NW_027527340.1:0-902 GCF_008692635.1 Crocuta crocuta
AAAAAAAAAAAGGAAAGAAAGAGCGGTCTCCTCTGTCAGCCCGTGACTCTCTAGGACCTTCTTCTAAGCAGGGGCTTTTTAAGTTTCCTTTACAGTGCCCAGTTCAGGCCATTGTCATAACGTGTAGAAAGTCATCACATAAATGTTTAATTACAATGAAGAGTGTGATCCGGTTGGTATGTTAATTAGCAGTTCCGTTCAACGCAGTTGTGCTAAAGCCCACTCTGCTGTGTTATGAAGCAGGAAAATGAGAGATTGTGTAGATGAAGGTGAGCAGCGGCTATGGGGACCACATTGGCACAGCCTAATGACATAAACCAACAATGTGGAACCATTTCCTTGGAAAGCAAATGTATACAGACTACTAATGATGTATTGGACATTCGCATGTCACTCAGGACTAGGTAAAGCTACACATCATAGTCCTCTGGCCAGGTTGCTGCTGGAGGCTAGCTTGAAATCATCTGATAATAGAGGCAACACAGAAGAATGGGGTAGACTGGTGGGAAAGAATCTGAAGATATCTTTCAATTTTCTTTATCTAGGCGTGCCAGAAGTGAGATATACCCCTTGTGTAGTTAGTTGATCCTGTAATTCCCCATATTTGCTTAAACGTGGAATATTTCGATCACTTTCAGAAAACTGTCTTAACATACAAATGAAAGTAATTATAATATCAAGTGTCACTGCATGTCTGCCTGTGTTACACATACTATGCTAAATACTTTGCTTTTAATATCTCATTATAACTAATGATGACCCTGAGTCAAGGTCTAGCGTTCCTGTTTTAAAGATAAAAAAATGATTTTTTAATTGTTGTTGCTACTTCTGATAGTAGCTATCAACTTATTCAGCTATAGTGTTTTCTAGGCATTATACCGGGAGATTAGCTAGCTAGCTGG
>NW_027527341.1:0-493 GCF_008692635.1 Crocuta crocuta
TTACAGGCCAATATCCTTGATAAATATGGATGCAAAAATCCTCAAGATACTAGCAAATCGAATTCAACAGCATGTAAAAAGATTTATCCACCATGATCAAGTGGGATTTATTCTTGGGCTGCAGGGCTGGTTCAATATTCTCAAATCAATGTGATACATTGAATAGAGAACTCAGAATTAAACCCACAAATGGATGGTCAACTAATCTTTGACACCGTGGGAAAGAGTATCCAATGGAAAACAGACAGCCTCTTTAACAGATGGTGCTGGGAGAACTGNAGCAACATGCGAAGAATGAAACTAGACCACTTTCTCACACCATATGCAAAAATAAACTCACAATGGATGAAGGACCTGAATGTGAGACAGGAAACCATCAAAATCATAGAGGAGAAGCAGGCAACAATCTGTTTGACGTCAGCCACAGCAATTTCTTACTTGACACTTATCTAAAGGCAAGGGAATCAAAACCAAAAATGAACTATTGGGACCT
>NW_027527342.1:0-171 GCF_008692635.1 Crocuta crocuta
GAAGCCCCCGCGGCTCCGCCAGCCGCTCCGGCGCCGGGGCTACCCCGGTACTGGAAACTGGAGTACATGCATATCTCCCGCTCATTCCGCGGGAAAGACCAGTAGACGATACGGCGTTGCACGGGCTCCGGGATCCGCTCGAAGCGCTCCTCCACCCTCTCCTACTCCCAC
>NW_027527342.1:191-493 GCF_008692635.1 Crocuta crocuta
TCCGCCACTGTCTTGGCGGCGCAGTCCAGCAAGGACTCGGGCTGCAGATGGGGGCGGGCCCCAGGGGCCAGGCAGCTGCCGCCGACGCCCCCAACCCGGCCGCTGGCCGCCCCGGGCGAACCGTGAGGGTGGTGAGCCTGCGGGCTGGGCCACGAGCACAGGCGCTTAGCCGGAGAGACCGGCGACGGCGAGAGCAGCTCCTCTCGCTCACCACCTTCCGCCATTGCTGGGAACTGACTGACTGAGGCGGCAGCGGCGGCGGCGGCGGCGGCGGCGGAGGCGGCGGCAGCAGCAGCAGCGCA
>NW_027527343.1:0-1097 GCF_008692635.1 Crocuta crocuta
CTGTTTGGATACCTGTTTCCCAAAGTACCTGTGTACTTTATTTTTCTAATTTATTTTTATTTCTAGGAGAGAGAGAGACAGCATGAGTAGGGGAGGGTCAGAGAGAGAGGGAGACACAGACTCTGAAATACACTCCAGGCTCCGAGCTGGCAGACAGCACAGAACCCGACATGGGGCTCGAACCCACGAACCGCAAGATCATGACCTGAGCGAAAGTCAGACGCTTAACCGACTAAGCCACCCAGGCGCCCCAGTACTGTGTACTTTAAAATATGTTTAGGGTTGCCTGGGCTGCTCAGTGAGTTGAGCGTCCCAACTTTTGCTGTGGAGCCTGCTTAAGATATTCCTTGTCTCTCTCTCTCTGCCCACTGCACAATTTGCACACGCACGTTCTCTCAAATAAAATAATAATAAAATGTATAAAAAAGTAAATAAATTTGTTCAGAGAATAGATCTCATGATAAAGGTTCTATTCCAAAATACACCTACGCACACACAAGAGAAGACAATAAAATTTTTGGATGTGATGGATAGGTTTACTATCTTTGTTGTGGTGATGCTATCACGTGTGTATGCACATGCACAAACTCTTCTCAATGTATACATTAAATAGATGCAATTTTTAAATATCTTTTATAACTCAATAAATCTTTTTTTTAAAATTCCAGTATAGTTAACATAGTGTTCTATTAGTTTCAGGTGTACAATACAGTGATTCATCAATTCTATACCTTACTCAGTGCTCATCATGATACATGTACTCTTTAATCCTTATCACCTATTTCACCCATCTCCACACCTTTGGTAACCATCAGTTTGGTCTCTATAGTTGAGAGTCTGTTTCTTGAGGGGCTCCTGGGTGGCTCAGTCGGTTGGGTGTCCGATTTCTGTTCAGGTCATTATGTCGCGGTCCATGAGTTCAAGCCCACGTCGGGCTCTGTGCTGACAGCTCAAGAGCCTGGAGCCTGCTTTGGATTCTGTGTCCCCCTCTCTCTCTATCCCTCCCCCCACTCGCATTCTGTCACACTCTGTCTCTCAAAAATAAATAAACTGTTAAGAAATTTTAATAAAACATGAGGGGCACCTGGGGGGCTTAG
>NW_027527344.1:0-486 GCF_008692635.1 Crocuta crocuta
TCTCACCACTGCTGTTTAACATAGGGCTGGAAGTCCTAGCATCAGGCATCAGACAGCAAAAGGAAATAGGAGGCATCAGAATTGCACAGAAGAAGTCCAACTTCACTTTTCACAGACGACATGATACTCTACATAGAAAACTTGACAGACTCCACCAGAAGCCCACTAGAACTGATCCAAGAATTCAGCAAAGTCGCAGGGTAAAAAATAAACATACAGAAATCGGTTGTATTTTTATACACCAATAATGAAGCAACAGAAAGAGAAATCAAGAACTGATCCCATTCACAATTGCACAAAAAACCATAAAATACCTAGTAATAAGCTNATAAGCTTAACTAAAGATGTAAGAGATCTGTATGATGAAAACTATAGAAAACTGATGAAGGAAATTGAAGAAGACACAAAGAAATGGAAAAGCATTCCATGCTCATGCATTGAAAGAATAAACATAGTTAAAATGTCATTACTACTCAAAGAAATCTA
>NW_027527345.1:0-550 GCF_008692635.1 Crocuta crocuta
CTCCCCTGCTCATGCTCTCTCTCTCTCTCTCTCTCCTAGAAATAATAAAAAAAAAAATCCCGGTTGAAATTTTTTCTCTATTGACCATTATAAAGGGGGCATTAGACCCCCTCAAAAGATACTTCGGGAGTCTTCAAGCCCAGCGCCCCCCAAAATGATAATAAGGTGGACTCAGGGACTGTCCCCAATTCCACCACTAGGAAGGTTTCAAATTTAACATCAGACAATTGGGCTTTCCCTGTTCAGACTACAGGGACTTTCTCTCCATCTGGGCCGCTTCCTCCCATGCCACCTTCAAAAGGAGTGGGGCTCAAAGCTGCCGTTAGAGAGGCAGAAAGAGAGGGAGATACAGATTTTGTTCGCTGCTTCCCCATTGCTCTCGGGGGAGAATTTGATGATGACCCTTCTTGGGAACCTCTTCCCTATAAGATTATTANCTGCCTGTACTGAATATGGGCCACTTGCTCCCTATACACTCACATTGCTAGAGGCCCTAATATCTCGTTGGATGACACCTTATGACTGGATTCAGGTTGCAAAAGCATGCCTG
>NW_027527346.1:0-3670 GCF_008692635.1 Crocuta crocuta
CTAGTAGACTCCGTCTCCTTTCCTCCCAGACTCTTGGGGTTCAGATTTCTTTGGAGTCAGCCCTTCTTTGTTTGGGAAACACGGGAAGTTTTGATCCCCCGATGTCTCTGCATTTTGGCCAAAAACCTTTTATTTTAAATCTTTTTATTGTTTATTTCTTTTTCAGAGAGAGAGAGAGAGCAGAGGAAGGGGCAGAAAAAGAGAGGGAGACAGAATATCTGAAGAAGGCTCTTCACTGACAGCAGAAAGCCCAAAGTGGGGCTCAATATCATGACCCATGAACTCATTTCTTGAGCTGAAGTTGGAAGCTTCTTTTTTTTTTTTTTAAGTAAAAGCAGGAGAAAGAGAGAGCATATGAGCAGGGGACAGAGGCAGAGGGAGATCAAGAGAAAATCTTTTTAAGAAGGAACCATGTTCCATGCAGAGTCCAATGCTTGGCTCCATCATTTGACCTTGAAATCATGGCCTGAGCAGAAATCAAGAGTCAGATGTTAACCCTACTGAGCCACCCAGGAGCCAAGTTTTGTATCTGTTTTTTGTATTTTTTTAAATTTTATTTATTTATTTTGAGACAGACAGAGATAGCACCTGTGAGAGGGAAAGAGAGAGAGGGAGAGAAAAAATCTCAAACATGTTCTGCTCTGTCATCGCAGAGGCTGGCACAGCACTTGAACTCACAAAACTGTGAGATCATAACCTGAGCTGAAACCAAGAGTCAGATGCTCAATCGACCTAGCCACCCAGGCACCTCTCTCTCTCTCTTACTAATTCCATAACTTTTAAATAAATATAACTTTGTAATATAGTTTAAAATCAGGAAGTGTGTTAAGTTAGCTTTGATTTTCTCTCAATTATTTTGGGGTCTTTAAGGGTCTTTTGTGATTTTATAGCAATTTTTATATTAGGCCTTTTAGTTCGATGAAAAATTACTTTGGAATTTTGATAAGGATTACAATGACCTTGTAGACTACTTTGGATAGTGTAGCATTTTAACAATGTTTTACAGTTTTCACAGAAGAGATCTTTTATCTCCTTGATTATTTTTCTAGGGCATTTTATTCTTTTTAATACAGTTGTAAATGGGATTGTTTAATGAATTTATCTTTCTGACAGGCCACTTTTAGTGTATAGAAATGCAACATATTTTTGTATATTGATTTTGTATCCTATAAATTTATCTAATTCATTTACTAATTCCAATAGTTTTTTGATGGAAACACTATTTTCTCCTGTACATAGTTTCACACTATTTACAAACCATTCTTTTCCAATTTGAATTAACATTCATTTTTTTGTTTTGTTTTGTTTCTGTTTTGTTTTTGTTTTTTGGTGTAACTGGTTTTGGTACAACCTCCAATATATCAAATGACAGTGGCAAAACTGGGAATCCTTGTCTCTTGATTTTAGAGGCAAAGCATTCAGCTTTGCACCTTTGAATATGATTTAAGTTCTGGGTTTGTCATATAGAAACTTATGTTGAGATATGTTGCTTCTCACCATATGGTATATTGTTATATGCAGTTTGTTGAAAGCTTTTTCATAAAAGGATAGTAAATTTTGCCAAATCTTTCTTTTTTTTCCATTGAATGAGATGATCACTTTATTTGTATCCTTCATTTTGTTAATATGAATATATCATATTGATTGATTTGTACATATTGAATGATTCTTTCATTTCTGGATTAAATCCCTCTTGATCATGGTGTATGATGCTTTTAATACACTGTTGAATTTGTTTGCCAACATTTTGTTGAGGAATTTGTTCACCATGGATATTGGTCCATAATCTTCTTTTATTTTTTTGCTATCTATTTATCTATCTATCTATCTATCTATCTATCTATCTATCTATCTATCTATCATCTATCTATCTATCTTGGAAATCAGGGTGACTCTAACATTATACAATGAATTTGGAGGCATTCCTTCCTCTTCAGGTTTTTGAAAATTTGAGAAAAATCAGTACTGCTTCTTCTTTAAAGGCTTTTGTTGGGGCACCTGGGTGGCTCAGTCAATTAAGTGTCCATTTCTTGGCTTCAGCTCAGGTGGTGAACTCACAGTTGCTGAGTTCCTGCTCACATGTCTTGAGATTCTCTGTCTCCTCTCCATCTGCCCCTCTCTGACCCATGCTGTTTCTCTCTCTCAAAAATGAATAAACTTAGGGGTGCCTGGGTGGCTTGGTCGGTTGAGCAGCTAACTTCGGCTCAAGTCATGATCTCACGGTTCGTGGGTTTGAGCCCCGAGTCGGGCTCTGTGCTGACAGCTAGCTCGGAGCCTGGAGCCTATTTCAGATTCTGTGTCTCCGTCTCTCTCTGACCCTCCCCTGCTCACGTTATCTCTCTCTTTCAGAAATAAATTTTTTTAAAAAAATGAATAAACTTAAAAACAAAAAGAATAAGTAATATTTTTTTGTAGAATTCACCTGTGAAGGCATCTGATCCTGGAGTTCTCTTCGTTAACATTTTTTTTTATTATAGACTTAATTCTCTTACTAGTAAACGGTGTGTTCAATTTTTCTACTTATTCCTGATTCAACCTTGAAAGAATCTATTATTTTAGAAATTTATTCATTGCTTCTATGTAGTTCTACTTGTTTTTTTTTTTTAATGTTTATTTATTTTTGAGACAGAGAGAGACAGAGTGTGAGCAAGGGAGGGGCAGACACAGAGGGAGACACAAATTTTGAAACGGGCTCCAGGATCTGAGTGTCAGCACAGAACCAGATGCAGGGCTCGAACCCATGAACCGTGAGATCATGACCTGAACCGAAGTTGGACGCTTAACTGACTGAGCCACCCAGGCATCCCCGTAGTTAGTTCTATTTGTTGATGTATGATTGCTGTACTCTCTTATGATCCTTTGTATTTCGATAGTATCAGTTGTAAATTCTTTTTCAATTCTGATATTTTTTGGCTCCTCTTTTTTCCCCTAATAAATGTGGCTAAAGATGTATTGACTTTGTTTATCTTTGCAAAGAATCAAGACTTAGTTTCACTGAACCTTACTACCTTGATTTTGTATCTATTTCATTTATGTACTCTGTGAAATTTATTTTTAATTATTTCCTTCCTTCCACAAACTTTGGGGTGTGTTTGTTCTTCTTTTTCCAGTTCTTTTATGTGTAAAGTTATATTGTTTATTTGATATATTTTTATTATGATTGAAGTAGACCACTATCACTATCAACTTCCCCTCTGAGAGGTCCTTTAGCTGCATCCAATACATTTAGAATATTTCCAAAGATGTTTCAGGTGATTTAAATATTCTTACATTTCGTGAACATTGTTTTGCAGCCTAATATATGACGTATCCTTGAGGATATACCATGTGCACTTGTGAAAACTACGTAGTCTGCTAATTTAGGGTGGGATATTGTTAATATATCTACTAAGTCTTTTAGTTTAACGTGTCATTGAAGGCCAATCTTTTCCTTAATCATTTATCTAGGTGGTCATTTCATTGATGTAAATATTATTATTATTATTATTATTACTGTTATTATTGTATTTCTGTCAATATTTTCCTTTGTGTATGTTAATGTCCCTTTATACATAATTAGTTGCTGCTATATTAGGTATACATATAGTTACAATTGTTATATTTTCTTGTTGGTCTCATATTTCCAGCATTATGTAATTCCTTTCTTTTCTTTCTCTCTCTCTTTTTTTTT
>NW_027527347.1:0-869 GCF_008692635.1 Crocuta crocuta
ATGTGGAAACTAATTTGACAATAAACTATTTGTAAAAAAAAAACAGAAAACAAAAAACAAAAAATAAATAAATAAATAAATGTTGGGTAGAATTCCCCAGGGAAGCCATCTGGCCCAGGACTCTTGTTGGTTGGGAGATTTTCGATGACTGATTCAATTTCTTCACTAGTTATGGGTCTGTTCAGATTTTCTCTCTTCCTGTTTGAATTTTGGTAATGCGTGTGTGTTTAGGAATTTGTCCATTTCTTCTAGGTTGTCCAGTTTGTTGGCATATAATTTTTCATAGTATTCCATGATTATTGCTTGTATATCTGAGGGATTGGTTGTAATAAATCCATTTTCATTCATGATTTTGTCTTTTTGAGTGCTCTCTCTTTTCTTTTTGAGAAGCCTGGCTAGAGGTTTGTCTATTTTGTTTATTTTTTCAAAAAACCAACTCTTGGTTTCATTGATAAGTTCAACTGTTTGTTTTTGTTTTTGTTTTATTCTATATTGTTTAATTCTACCCTGATTTTTATCATTTCTCTTCTTCTACTGGTTTGGAGTGCTCTTGTTGCTCTCCTTTTAGTTCCTTTAGGTGTGCTGTTAGATTTTGTATTTGCGCTATTTCTAATTTCTTGAAATAGGCCTAGATTGCAATGTACTCACCTCTTAGGACTGCCTTTGCCGCATCCCAAAGAGTTTGGGTTGTTGTATTTTCATTTTCATGTATTTCCATATATTTTTAAATGTCTT
Organism: Crocuta crocuta; assembly: GCF_008692635.1. Classification (NCBI taxonomy): domain Eukaryota; kingdom Metazoa; phylum Chordata; class Mammalia; order Carnivora; family Hyaenidae; genus Crocuta; species Crocuta crocuta. The sequence continues at coordinate 736 of NW_027527347.1, forward strand.
CTCTAATTGCCTGATTGGTCCATTCATTCTTCAGTAGGGTGTTCTTTAACCTCCATGTTTTTGGAAGTTTTCCAGACTTCTTTCTGTGACTGACTTCAAGTTTCATAGCATTGTGATCTGAAAGTGTGCATGGT
>NW_027527348.1:0-508 GCF_008692635.1 Crocuta crocuta
CTAGAAATAAATAAAACATTAAAAAAAATATTAAAAAAAAAAAAGGAACCAAGAGAAATTCTGGAGCTGGAAAGTACAATAGCTGAAATGAAAAAGATGCTACCATAAGGGTTCAATGGCAGATTTAATCAGGCAGAAGAAAGAAATCAGTAAACTTGAAGATAGGACAATTAAATTGNCAAGTCTGATTAGCAGAAAGAAAAAAAGAATGAAGAAAAGTGACCTGAGTTTAAGGGACCTTTGGACACCATCAAGTGGACCAACATATTCATTGTGTGAATCCCAGAAGAAGAAGATAGAGAAAGAGACAAGAAGATTATCTGAAGAAACTCTCCAAATTTGAAGAAAACCAAGAATTTAAAATTCAAGAAGCTCAATGAACTGTAAGTATGATTAACTCAAAAAGATCCACACCAAGACATCATAATCAAAACGTTGACAAAGGATCTTGAAAGTGAAAAGAGGGGCGCCTGGGAGGCTTAGTCGGTTAAGTGTCCGACTTTCGCTT
>NW_027527349.1:0-537 GCF_008692635.1 Crocuta crocuta
ATATGCAGCCAAGAATCCTCTATCCAGCAAACCTGTCATTCAGAAAAGAAGGAGAAATAAAAGCCTTTCCAAAAAACCAAAATTTGAAAGAATTCATCAAGAATAAACCAGCAATACAAGAGATCCTAAGGGGGACTCTATGAGGGAAATGTTGCAAGGAACGCAAAGTACCAGAGACACCAACACAAGCATGAATCCTACAAAGGACACGATGACTCTAAACCCATATTTTTCAATAATAACACTGAATGTAAATGGACTAAATGCCCCAATCAAAAGACATAGGGTAGCTGAATGGATAAAAAAACAAAATCCATCTATNATTTGCTGTCTACATGAAACTCATTTTAGACCTGCGGACACCTTCAGATTGAAAGTAAGGGGATGGAGAAATATCTATCATGCAACCGGAAGACAGCTGGAGTAGCTATACTTATATCAGACAAACTGGACTTTATAGTAAAGGCAGTAACAAGGGATGAAGAAGGGCTATATATAATAAATACAGGGTCTATCCATCAGGAAGAACTAACAATT
>NW_027527350.1:0-180 GCF_008692635.1 Crocuta crocuta
TAGGCGCCTCCTCTCTCACCATAGTCCAGCTGCGGCTAGGAGTCCAAGAGTCCGTAGCGGAGAACCGCTACATGCCGGAGCTTGCTAGGCCTCGTTGCCTAGGCAACCATTATACTCGCCATTATTACCAACTAGGGACTGAATTCAGGGTAGGTTTCATTTCCTTCAAAATCAGGACTA
>NW_027527350.1:426-652 GCF_008692635.1 Crocuta crocuta
TCACATCATAGATATTAAGAAAGCCAAAACTTTTTGATAATTTACCAGGGCCATGCCTGAATTTCTTTAGTTGGGTCTTTTCCTTTTCACTCTTTTTTTTAAAGTTATGTTTATTTTTTAAATTTTTTTTATTTTTTAATTTTTATTATTTTATCATTTAAAATTATTTTTATTATTTTTTAAATATATTTTTTATCCTATTTCACTTTTAATAGCTTTATCTTTA
>NW_027527351.1:0-541 GCF_008692635.1 Crocuta crocuta
CCTGACATGTGAGATTTTCAATCAAATCAGCAAGGGGACGTCCATCAATAGCAAAGAGGGCTTAGTTCCTCCTTAAGGGCCTTGCGCTGATTTAGTGAGGTCCACCCACAATAATCTCTATTTTAATTAGTTAAAAATCAGTTGATTTGGGTCCATAATTGTATCTGCAAAATCCCTTTACCTCTGCAAGGTTGTCTGGGCTAGAAGGAAGTCAGAGGATCATCCCACACTAAATGGAAGGGCCTGAGCCCTGGGGTGTAGCTGTCATGGAGCCACGCTAAGGCTTGTCTGCTACGGGTGTCCTACCGCATAGGGTTTATTTTGTTTGCTCGTTTTCATTTCATTTCTTTCTNCCCAAATGAGTCCTGTGCCAAGGACATTGAGTAAGAAAGCTTCCCCAGGTAATGGGCTCTGAACAGGATCAGTCTGACCCCTGGACACCATGTTTCCCTTCTCGTTTCTCATGTTTCTCCTATGGCTTCCCAAATGAGGAAACAGTCAATGTGTCCCCCAGCCTGGTGAGAAATTTGTAATAAGCTGA
>NW_027527352.1:0-570 GCF_008692635.1 Crocuta crocuta
CTTCTAAGTTGTCCAGTTTGTTGGCATATAGTTTATCATAGTATTACCAGATAATTGCTCGTATTTCTGAGGGGAGAGTTGTAATCAGTCCGTTTTAATACATGACTTTGTCTATTTGAGTGCTGTCTCTTTTCTATTTGAGAAACCTGGCTAGAGGTTTGTCAATTTTGTTTATTTTTTCAAAAGCCAACTCTTTGTTTCATTGATCTGTTCACCTGTTTCTTTGGATTCTATTTTGTTTATTTCTGCAATGGTTTTTATTATTTCTCTTCTTCCAGTGGGTTTGGAGTGCTCTTATTGCTCTCCTTTTAGTTCCTTTAGGTGCACTGTTAGATTTTGTACTTGTGCTTTTTCTAATNCTAATTTCTTGAAATAGACCTGGAGTCCAATGTACTTTCCTCTTAGGACTTCTTTCGCCGCATCCCATAGAGTTTGGATTGTTTTATTCTCGTTTTCATTTTTTTCCATATATTTTTTAATTTCTCCTATAATTGCCTGATTAGCCCATTCGTTCTTTAGTAGAGTGTTCTTTAGCCTCCTTGGTTTTGGGGGTTTTCCAGACTTCTTCCT
>NW_027527353.1:0-185 GCF_008692635.1 Crocuta crocuta
TGGGTGTTATATGGAAACCAGCTTGACAATAAACTATTAAAAAAGAAAAAAACTAATAAAATTAGATAAATGAATACGTTCACCAGCTATCAGTGGAAATAACTCCACAGCAGTTAACAGGTGAAGAACAGACCCCTCCCCACCCCCCACCCCCCAATTTTTATATATTTCCTAACTGCACAGGC
>NW_027527353.1:195-518 GCF_008692635.1 Crocuta crocuta
TGAAAACTGTGATGCCATCCACTCATCCTCTGCCTTCTTGAGCCTGACTGCACATTAGAATCATGTGGGCACCTTAAAAGATCCCACAGTCTCAGGCTGAATCCCAAACTAAGTAGCCTGGTATCACTATTTTTACAGTTCTTCAGATGATTTCAATGTGCAGTGGAGATTGAGGACCACCACTGTATCAGTGGCTGGTGACCTTCTTTTGACACGTGTAAGACGTATCTTGATTGCAGAGATGTTAAAGTATGAAAAATAAGTAAGTAAATAAATAAATACATACATACAAACAACCTTTGCATCTAAGAAATAAGGAAACA
>NW_027527354.1:0-720 GCF_008692635.1 Crocuta crocuta
ACACACACACACACAACGTGTGATATAGCAAATTCAACCTATTAGAAGTTTGTGATAACCTCATGTTGGGTCTGATATAAATTAAATATTTTCTTGTCAACTTAATTTAATTGATGGGTTTCCTGACAGTATAAAATGAGTTTTAAAAATTGTTTAAAGCTTATTTATTCATTGAGAGAGAGAGAGACACACACACACAGAGAGAGAGAGAGAGAGAGAGAGAACCCAAACAGAGGAGGGTCAGAGAGAAGGAGAGACAGAATCTCTCCAACATCAGTGCAGAGCCCAATGTGGGGCCTGAGCTCACAAACTGAGATCATGACCTGAGCCAAGATCAAGAGTCAGACACTTAACCAACTGTGCCACCCAGGTGCCCCTAATATGAGTTTTAAATATTACCATTTATGATTTTGGACCTGGATGATACAGATTTTTCTTCATGTTTTGCGAACAAATGAAGGAGATGAACACTTTGTAAACTAAAACTGAGATAAGATTGCAGTTGTTCTCTATAATTTTTATTACAAATGTTCCAATCATCCAAACAATATTATAAACTTAATTTATATAAATAAAATATCACACTAGTGCTCCACATTGTGGTTCTTTATCTACATAAGATATGAGTACGGAGTGATATAAATATACATCCTAGACTAATTATAAAAGGACACTTGTAGTGCCTGAATACCTTACTTTCAGGGCAATTCCACATGTCTA
>NW_027527355.1:0-2484 GCF_008692635.1 Crocuta crocuta
GGGGTTAGGGTTTCCACCTATGAGCTTTGGGAGGGCACCAATCACGTGACAGGTGACAACAGGAGGCAATACATTAAATTTGATCAATTTCTTAGTGTACTTACCACGGCTTCTAACCTAGTGAGTGGTAAGGAGACTGAGAGTTTCTTCTGGAATTCTACCCAGTAAGACCAGTGCCTTGCTTTGGATATACATGCTCATTTGAGGGGTTTGATAGAAATCAAGAATTAAACACATTGATTCTTATACTTTTTGTAAAGAAGCCTCTCTGTCTTTTAAATAAAAAAAGTACTATGATTAGCTTCCCCACAGGACTGTAAGTGCTTGATGTGAGTATAGCACCTGCACCCAGGGCCCTGCCCCCATATCCACTCCATGCTTCCATTTCCAGCCACCTCCAGATGTCCACCAGAAAGCTGCTCCAGGAACCCGAGGGCAGGACCTCTAGAAAACAGACAGGTACAGATATCTGTTAGGTTTCCAAGTCTTGATTTTGGCTCAAGTCATGATCTCACGATTCTTGACTTCAAGCCCCACATTGGGCTGGCTGCTATCGGCATGGAGCCCATCTAAGTTCTTCTTAGTCCCCCTCTCTCCCAGTCCCTCTCCTGATTGCACTTGCTCTCTCTCAAAAATAATAAACATAAAAAAAAAAAGACTTGGACACTTAAATGACTCAGCCTCCTGGGCGCCCCACTGTTTTCCATTTGTAGCATTTCCCCTGGATTCATCCTTATAATATTCTTCCCTCTGATGAACATACCCATCTGATCTTGCATGTTGTCCACCGTTTCCACTAGGGCCAGTGTCTAGTGGCATCTGCCCCAGGCAAACAAGGGCTCGCTCTTCTCTCACCTAGGAAGCACCTGTCTGTCCTTAGAGTTCATGACACTTGGTTGCCCTGGGACCTGAGCTCGCCGAGGAGTCCGCGGAAGGCAGTGGTGATCAGATGATTCAGCGTTTGGTTATGGTCCCAAGGGTACCCTTTCCAGCATGTGACATCCCAACTAGGCTACTACTATTTTTAAGAGAGTAGTCCTCCTCTCCGTCACCCTCCTATACTGTTGATGGAATGTAAACTGGTGCAGCCACTCTGGAAAATAGTGTGGAGATTCCTCAACAAATCAACAATAGAACTCCCCTATGACCCAGTAATAGCACTGCTAGGAATTTACCCAAGGGATCCAGGAGTGCTGATGCATAGGGGCACATGTACCCCAGTGATCAAAGCAGCACTCTCAACAATAGCCAAATCATGGAAAGAACCTAAATGTCCACCAACCGACGAATGGATCAAGAAGATGTGGTGTACCTATATAATACAATACTATATGGAAAGAGAGAATGAAATCGCCATTTGTAGTAACGTGGATAGAACTCAAAGGTGTTATGCTGAGCGAAATAAGTCAGGCAGAGAAGGACAGCTACCATATGTTTTCACTCATATGTGGAACAGGAGAAACTNCCAACTTAACAATAAACTATAAAGGAAAAATAATTAAATAAATTATACTATTCTTCAACAACAACAATAAAACAAAACAAAAGAGAGAGGCCTCATTACAAAATGTATCAAAATCAATGAGTTTACTTCCTGATTCCTTTCAAATCCTGAAATGAGCATCTATAACCAAAGCAAGGCACTGATTGGTACTGGGTAGAATTCCAGATGAAACTCTCAGTCTCCTTACCACTCACTAGCTTTGAAGCCGCGGTAAGTAGAGTAAGAAATTGATCAAACTTAATACATTGCCTCCTGTTGTCATGTGATTGGTGCCCTCCCAAAGCTCATAGGTGGAAACCCTAACCCCAATGTGCCTGTATTCGGAGATGGGCCTTTAAGGAGGTAATTCAATTTAAATGAGGCAAGAATGGACACTTAACCCGATCTGACTGGGGTTCATAAAAGACGACAAGACACAAAGGAGGGCTGAGCACAGACGGGAGGGTTCTGGTCACCATCACAGTGGAAGGGCCGCCCTCAGACACCGGCCGCGTGTCCCACAATTCAACTCCACGAGGACACTCCCTGGGGACGGCATCAGATCTCACCGGTTCAGGGCCCAGTCCCACAGAACTGCCCTCCCCACCTCAGATGCCTCTCACAAGGCCCAGGGTGGTACCTGCGCCCCTGGGCAACTGGCCAGAGATGGAGGTTCCCACCCCCCCCCTTGGGCTCCATTAAGTTCTTAGAGCCGCTCACAGACCACGGACAGACGTTGTATTTACTAGATTGTCAGTTAAAGTATAGAAATCAACAGCTAGTGCAAGAGAGACATAAGGTGAGACCCCAAACAAAGGCGCTTCTGTCCCGGTGGAGTTTGGGGTCCTAACAGCGGCACGTGGGGCACATGGGAGTCTCAGTCCCTTGAACGCCTCTGATTCGTGATTCAGGCACACCTCGTGGTCTCACAGTTTGTGAGACGGAGCCCCGCGTCGGGCTCTGTGCTGACAGTGAGGAGCCTGCTTGGGATTGTCCGTCTC
>NW_027527356.1:0-196 GCF_008692635.1 Crocuta crocuta
CATTAAAAAATTAACTCAGATCACATTAAGGACAGCAGGATTTAAACCTGCCTAAACCTCATTAAAAATAGCAAATTTCAAAAAAGTAGCAAATTCCCTTGTTTTTAACAATTGAGAGGGGCCAGAGAAACCTTAGGTTTCTCAAGAAACATGTTTAAGGAAATCTAAATATCAACACTTAAATTTATCTTATATA
>NW_027527356.1:305-603 GCF_008692635.1 Crocuta crocuta
GGAGTTTCTGATTTCAGTAAAATTGTAATTAAATTACTTCTGCACTCATTTTTATGTTTATTTATTTTTAAAAGAAGTTTCTTTTTTTAATGTTTATTTATTTCTTTGGAGAGAAGGAGAAAGTGCACATTAGGGTAAATGGAGGAGGATAAAGAGAGAAGGAGATAGAAAATCCCAAGCAGGATCTGTGCTCTCATCACATAGCCCAATGTGGGGCTCACTGACACTTAACTGACTGAGCCACTGGGGCTCCCCTCATGTTTATTTTTAAATAAATATTTCCCCAAGTGCTTTACAT
>NW_027527356.1:719-924 GCF_008692635.1 Crocuta crocuta
GAACATTTACAAATTTAAGAGCTCACCTATCTGAGTATAAATTGCCTTCCCAAACTATCGGAACTCTGAGCATGAATCTCAACTCTGCAGAAGCTGAGGAATTTTGGTTCTCTTTTAATAACTAGTTGACAGGTTTGTAAATAACTGATATTTTCCCTATGCAAATACTCAGTGATGGAGAAAAACATTTGAGTTCTACCCCCTT
>NW_027527357.1:0-305 GCF_008692635.1 Crocuta crocuta
CCATTTACATTCAGTGTTATTATTGAAAGATGTGGGTTTAGAATCATTGTGTCCTTTGTGGTGTTCATGTTTGTGGTGGTGTCTCAGGTATCTTGCCTTCCTTGCAACACTTCCCTCAGAGAATCCCACTCAAGATTTCTTGTAGGGCTGGTTTAGTGGTGACAAATTCTTTCAGTATTTGTTTATTTGGAAAGACTTTGATCTCTCCTTCTATTCTGAATGACAGGCTTGCTGGATAGAAGATTCTTGGCTACATATTTTTTCTGTTCATCACATTGAAGATTTCCTGCCCTTCCTTTCTGGCC
>NW_027527357.1:458-745 GCF_008692635.1 Crocuta crocuta
TCAAGTTACGTCTGAGGGGATTTCTCTGTGCCTCTTGAATTTCAACGTCTACTTCCCTCTCCAGGTTGGGGAAGTTCTCTGCTATAATTTGTTCCAGGACTCCTTCAGCACCTTTCCCTTTCTCTTCCTCTATGGAATTCCTATGATAGGGATATTGTTCCGTTTGATTGTTATTTGATCAGTTTATCTCTCTCTATCTCAGTTTCTTCTTTTTCTATAATAGTGTCTTCCAAATCACTTACTCTCCTTTCTGCCTCTTCAATCCGTGCATTGCATGCCTCCAGTTT
>NW_027527358.1:0-341 GCF_008692635.1 Crocuta crocuta
GTCTGTTCATATGTTCTGCCCGTTTCTTCACTGGGTTGTTTGTTTTTCGGGTGGGGAGTTTGGTTAGTTCCTTACAGATTTTGGTATTAACCCTTTATCTAATATGTCATATACAACTATCTTTTCCCATTCCGTTGGTTGCCTTTACTTTCGTGGGTTGTTTCCTTTGCCGTGCAGAAGCTTTTAATCTTGATGAGGTCCCAATAGTTTTTGCTCTTGATTCTTTTGCTTTTGGGGATGTGTCAAGTAAGAAGTTTCTGCGGTGGAGGTCAAGGAGGTTGTTTCCTGCTGTCTCCTCTAGGGTTTTGATGGTTTCCTGTCTCACGTTCAGGTCCTTTATC
>NW_027527358.1:366-503 GCF_008692635.1 Crocuta crocuta
GGTGTGAGAAAATGATCTAGTTTCATTCTTCTGTATGTTGCTGTCCAGTTCTCCCAACACCATCTTTAAAGAGGCTGTCTTTTTTCCATTGGATTCTTTCCTGCTTTGTCAAAGATTAGTTGCCTGTATACCTTTGG
>NW_027527359.1:0-630 GCF_008692635.1 Crocuta crocuta
CTTTCTATCTCTTGTTAGTTTTAAAAACTTGTTATGCTCTCTGCAACTGTGAGCGCTTCTGTACCCAAGAAGACTCTTTGATTGTTCATGTCCAATACTTTCAGAAAGTGTTATTTGAATAGTATCTCTTGGTCTCTCTTGTCGAGACCTTGGTTATTTTATTTTCATACTCGGAGTGGTATTTGGGACTCTCCACCGTGTGTACTTGGCTTGTTTCTTGAGGTAGCCCTGGAGAAGAAAACAGACAGACAAACACACAGGGAACAGAGGCACACAAATGCACAGACAAATCCAACAAACATGCAAACCGAGAGGGAAAATGNCAAACATGCAAACCGGGAGGGAAAATGAAAAAGTAAAAGAAAAGATGGAGGAGGGACGGCGAATAATAGAAAATAAAAATACATTAAAAAGTCAAAAAGAAGAAAACCGATATACCATGAATGGTTTAAAACATATAACCAGATTTCCAAGCTACAATTAAATAGCCGGGTGTATGCAGTGCTGGTTGAAGTACATAGAGAAAGAGAGAAATGACAGGGCGGGGATGAGGCAAATTTGGAAATAGAATGAACAGGCAGAATCGATAAGAAGCTTTTTTCAAAGAGCTAAAGGGTAGAATATGGTTGG
>NW_027527360.1:0-521 GCF_008692635.1 Crocuta crocuta
GCTTGATTCTAGGAAGATGAAGACAACTCCTGGCCTCCTCCTCTGGCTGCCTTGTCATTTTTTTTCCTGCACTTGATATGCTTATTTATGTATTTGAAAACATCAGAATGGTATTCGCCTCAGGAATTCATAGAAGAATGGGCACCCTGAGAGGTCCTAGGGTGATTGGAGTTGTCTCAGTCCTTCGCGAGGAGGAGGCTGTCTCTGACCCCCTTCCATTCTGAGGGTGTGAAGGGGGCTGCACTCAGAGGGTCCAAGGGGAAAATGCGAACACCAGAGTGGATTAGGTGGCAACATCTGNCGTGACAAGGAAAGAAGGGGAGATTTTGACGTTTCAGGTTCTCTCTATGGGAGGAAGGTTGGAATAGGTGTTTAAAGGCCTGGCATGTTTTTCTCATCCTGTTTTATGAGGAAGGAGTGCTGGATTTGGAATTGCATGGCGATCAATTGAGTGTGGGCCACGTGGAAGGGGTGGATGTGGCACAGCTGTATGCACACCTGCAGCCCATCAGCTCACAAGT
>NW_027527361.1:0-591 GCF_008692635.1 Crocuta crocuta
GCGAGGAAGGCAGGGAGCTCTTCCTTCCCAGGCTGCTTCATGCCCGGGGCCTGGACCAGGATCTAAGAAGCCTGTGCTTGGCCGGTGGGCCTCTCAGGTTTAGGGGCTGGCAGAGGGGAGCGCCTGTGACGTGCCCCTGCCTGTCCCACGCCTGGCAGGCACCCCCACCCCCCCTGCCCGCTGCGGGCCGGCGGGGGGGGGGCAGCCTGGGCAGCTCCCCCAGCAACCCTGGTGGGGCCGCGCGAGNCTGGAACGCACTCCCCGCGCTGGGTGGCCGCCCAGGGCAGCGCTAGTTCCCGGGCAAGCAGACCAGCGAGGCTCTAAAAGAGGTGGAGGGGACAGGCCTGCCGCACAGCAGCTCGGTAGCAGCCCCCTGCGCCGCGTGTGCTCCCCATCCAGCCCCCAGGACACTACCTGACATCTCACGCATACTGATGCTTCTTCCTGCCGCAGAGCCTTCGCACATGCTGCTCCCTGTGTGTGGCCTGCCTCCCTCTCGGACGCCGCCGCCTCCACTACCGGCCTCGGTTACTCTCACTCTTCCTTCAGGTCACAGCCCGGGCTGTGATGGGGTCTGAGTCCCAGCCCCCC
>NW_027527362.1:0-2870 GCF_008692635.1 Crocuta crocuta
ATCTCTTTTTCTCAGCTTCCTCTTTTTCTATAATTATGTCTTCTATATCACTTATTCTCTTTTTTGTCTCTCCAGTCTGTACATTGGACACCTCCATTTTATCATGCATCTCATTTATAATATTTTTTAATTCATCACAACTATTTTTAAGCTCCATAGTCTTTGTAGCAATAGCAGACTTCTCTGATGTCTTCCTTGCCTTTTTAAAGCCTGTCGATTAAATTTATGACTCTTGTTCTAAATTCTTGTTCAGTTATGTTGCTTATATCTGTTTAGAGCAGTTCTTTATCTCTCATTTTCCCTGAAATTTCTTTAGAGGAGAGTTCTTCCGTTTCATTACTTTGGTTAGCTTTCTATCTCTTGTTAATTTCAAAAGCTTGTTATGTACTCTGCCCCTACAGGTGCTGCTTTATCAAAGAGGGCCCTTTGACTGTCCAGGCCCTGTCCGTTCAAGAAATGTTCTTTGAATGGTGTCTCTTGGTTTCCTTTGTCAATATTTGGTTATTTTATTTCCCTGCTTATAGTGGTATTTGGGAATCTCCACCATGTATACTTTGGCTTGTTTCTTGAGGTAGCCCTGGAAAAGAAAACAGATCAACAACCTCACAGGGAACAAAGATATACAAACGCACAGACAAATGCAACAAACATGCAAACTGAAAAGGAGAAAAAAAAAGAAAAAAACCGAACAGACAAAAAAACAAAACAAAACAAAAAGTGAAAAAAAGAAGAAGGAGGGAAGACAAATAGTAAAAAATTAAAATTAAAATTAATAAAAAATAGAAAGAAATGAAAAAAGAAAAAAATGACAAAGGACAGTGTAAAAGCATAAAACCAGAATTCCCAGATACAAATAAAGAGCTGGATATATGCAGTGCTGATGGAAAAGCATATACACAGAGAGAAATGACAGGGCAGGCAGGAAGCAAAATTGGAAATGAAATGATCAGGCAGAGAGACTAAAAGGCATGATTCAGAGGGAGAAATCATAGAATATGGTTAGAGGCAAGGAGAAAATAATAAACATAATGTCACTCAGAGAAACTATATATTCTGATTAATCCAGAGAGAGAGAAATAAAAAGGTAGTGGTGGAGGTGTAGAATGTACATATAGAGAATGGATTAAGTGTGACTGCTTCAGCAAACCAGTGACTAGAGTTCCCCTACCAGCAGAGTGGAGGATTAAGAATAAGACATTGGAGAATATATCTGAATAGAAAGAATTATCTATAATTAATCATGGCAGTGCATCCATGTTGGTCTTGCCCTGGGCTCCTGNGTGCCCCAGTCCCTTTTGGAACCAAGCTTTGCAAATCACTCCTTTGGATCTGATCTCCCTGTGCTCTGGGTATAGCCAAGGTGGGCTGTGTTCTATGCCCCATCCCATGCCTTGTTTCCAAACCCCAGTCCACGCGCTTTATGGATACCTCCCAAAACACAGTCCTGCAGGTTGCTGCTTCCCTGTTGCTCCGGGATGAGTGGGGGTGGGGGCGGGGGAGCTGCGCGGCCTCAGATACGTTGGGGTAAAGTGGTGGCACAGCTTGGGATCTGCAGCCTCTGAGCTGCAGGGTCAAGCCCAGGTCTTGGCTTCCATCCTCCCAGCCACCAGGGATGGTGCTGGGAGTGCAGCAGATCAGTTTTCCCTGGAGCCATCTGGTGCTAGTTCAAAGTCAGAACCCCAACTAGAACTAAAAACACTCTCCTTCCAAGATGAGGTTTTCTCTTCTCCAGGGATAGTTCTATGAGCAGTTTCAGCCGCTGTTTCTTTTCCGCTCCAATATCCACGGCTGCATACCAGTGGGGCTCCCTCACCTACCTACATGTCTCCAGTCCCTGTCCGGTTTTATCATCCCCAGTTCGCACTGACGCGCTTATGAAGTTGCCTTCCCATTGTACTCTGTCTCTTTCTCTTCCCAAACTCCTGTGGCTCAGGGTCCTAGGCCTTCTCTGAGAGATGGGTGTGAGTGAAATGCATGGAGCTCCAGACTTCTCCGACATCTTGCCTCCTCCTCCTACATTCCTTTCTAATCAAAGAATCAGGTATTTATAACAAGAATATCTTTACTGGAAAGATCTGTATGATGAAAACTATAGAAACCTTATTAAGGAAATTGAAGAAAACACAAAGAAATGGAAATCATTCCATACACATGAATTGGAAGAATAATATAGTTAAAATGTCATTACTACACTAAGCAATCTACACATTCAATGCAATCAAAATCAAAATTGCACCATCTTTCTTTTCAAAATTAGAACAAACTATCTTAAAATTTGTATGGAAACACAAAAGAACCCGAAGGGCCAAAGTAATATTGAAGAAGAAAACCAAAACGGGAGGCATCACCATCCCAGACTTTAGCCGTTACTACAAAGCCATCATCATCAAGACAGTATGGTATTGGCACAAAAACAGACACATAAACCAATGGAATAGAATAAGGAACTCAGATTTGGACCCACAAATGTACAGCCAACTAATGTTTGACAAAACCGGAAAGAGTATCCAATAGATAAAAGACAGCCTCTTTAACAGATGGTTCTGGGAGAACTGGACAGCAACATGCAGAAGAATGAAACTAGATCATTTTCCCAGACCATACACAAAAATAAACTCAAAATGGATAAAGGACCTGAATGTGAGACAGGAAACCATCAAAAGCCTAGAAGAGAAAGCAGGAAACAACCTCCTTGAACTCTGCCACAGCAATTTCCTACTTGACACATCCCCAAACGCAAAAGAATCAAGAGCAAAATTGAACTCGTGGACCTCATCAAGATTAAAAGCTTCTGCCTGGCAAAAAAATTCCATAAAATTAATAGGTAGCCGACGGAATGGGAAAAGATAGTTGCAAATGACATATCAGAT
>NW_027527363.1:0-254 GCF_008692635.1 Crocuta crocuta
TATTGTTAACATGTCCATACTACTCAAAGCAATCTACAGATTCAATGCAATCCCCATCAAATATCGGCAACATTTTTCACAGGGCTAGAACAAAAAATCCTAAAATTTGCATGGAGCTACAAAAGACCCCAAATAGCAAATGCAATCTTGAAAAAGAAAAACAAAGCTGTAGGTATCACAATGCCAGACTTAACAGTACACTACAAAACTGTAATAATCAAAACAGTATGGAGGGAGAGGAGTTAAGATGATGG
>NW_027527363.1:269-531 GCF_008692635.1 Crocuta crocuta
GAGGGGATCCTGTACGGGTCTCACTGATGGAACTACAGCTAGATCAACATCAAAGCATTCTGAACACCGAGGAAACTGATCTGAGGATCAACACAACAATCTGTATATTTCAGTGAGACTGTTGTAGACAGAGGAATTCAGCCCAAAAGAAAGAACAGGAAGAGATAATGGCCAGGGATTTAATCAACACAGATGCAAATAAGATGTCTGAACTAGAATTTATTTATTTATTTATTTATTTTTAATATTTTATTTATTTCTA
>NW_027527364.1:0-597 GCF_008692635.1 Crocuta crocuta
CTTGGTATCAAGGTCATGGTGGCCTCATAGAATGAATTTTGTAGCCTTCCTTTCTGTTCTATTTTGGAATTGTTTTGAGAGGGATAAGTATTAACTTTTCTTTACATGTTTGGTTGAATTCACCTGTGAAGCCATCTGATCCTGGACTTTAGTGTATGCTGAAGTTTATTGTTTGTTTGTTTTATTTTTCATTATCAAATTTATTTTTATTATCAAATTATCAAATGTGTTACTAGTAATGGGTCTGTTCATAATTCATATTTCTTCCTGATTCAGTCTTGGAAGATTGTATGCTTCTAGGAACTTATTTTTTCTAGATTATCCNGATTATCCAATTTGTTGTTATATACTTTTTCATAGTGATCTCTTATAATTTCTTGTATTTCTGTGGTGTTAGGTGTAACTTCTCCTTTTTTATTCCTGATTTTATTTATTTGAGTTCTCTTTCTTTATTTCTTGATTAGTCTGGTTAAAAGTTTATACATTTTGTTTATCTTGCAAAGAATCAGCTCTTGGTTTATCTTTCAAAGAATTAACTCTGTTAAAAGATCAGCTTTTGATCTTTTCTAATTCTTTTAATTCTCTCATTTATCTCCT
>NW_027527365.1:0-3844 GCF_008692635.1 Crocuta crocuta
GAGATTTTAAGTTTTAAATTTAAGTTACCTAAATTTATCTAACTATCAATCAGTAGAATAGATATTCAAATTCAAGAAGTCTTGTCCTCAAATCTGTGCTTCTATACTCATAAAATTAAATAAAACCATTCTACTGTGTTAAGGATCCGGGAGTACAATACAGCTTATCTGTTGTCTAATTTTTAAAAATTTGTTATTAAATGAGTCACATAACTTTCTGAACTTTAATCTCCTAATTGTTTAATGTTTATTATGAAGATATTTAACATGACATTTCATTTGGATATATAATATAGAATGAATGAAATGTCTGATGTCATAACTGATTATTTTAAAGTGTTGTTAATTTAATATAATGTCTTCTTCAATTGCAAATTCACGTAAAGCCTTCAAACTTATAATTAAGGTAATTTTTCATCTGTAAAAAACATATTTAAAGATGGCTTTAAGCGTGGGCATTAGCTGATAGTTTTCAATGCAAAGACAGAGCACAATGTGAAACGTAACAGGAACAAATGAAACCAGTTCCAGAAAACAGTGTAGCAAAATATCAAGTACTTGAATCTACAAATGAGGAGGCTGACTTCAGAGTGATGGTAACATGTCCAAATCTTACTAGTATCTACCAAAGTTAGTTAGCAGGATACCTTAGTGTTTTATCTCCCTGTCGTCATGTTATTTAATGTAATTTACATCTCTATCTCCAGTATGTCCTGACTTTGGGGTTGTGAAATTGGAGAATGTTTATATCAACTTCTTTTCATTGACCAAATCCAGAAAGACACATATGTGTCTATTCACATCAGAAAGAAGTGAACTCTAAAGAATATAGAAATTTGCAAAGTATACAAACAAAAATTTAGAACAATATACATAAATAACAAAATACATATAAATTACATAAATCTATTAATAAAATTCAAATTATCCAATAGAAAATGTGAACATAAGATGTTTACAGTGAGTTTGCAGAAGCAATCCACAAGTTTAAGATTAAAAGAGTTTCTTCTCGGTATACTTAATAAACTTGTAATTTAAAACAAAATTAATTTTCGCTCTTCTGTGATTGGCTGTTATTATTGTACCTAAATGTAACTAATAGTATTTGCATGGAAGAACTGAAACAAAAACCAACAGCTGTTGAAAGTGAAAAAGTTAAGATTGCAGTTATCTAAAGACTAAAAGACTTTTGGATTATTTAATAGAGAAAATTTTGCCACATGCATGAAGCCATAAGTTATATTAATAGAAGGTTAGGAAAATCCCAAGTATCCATAAAATTCATAAATATGTTACACTATAAATATACTATGTAACAAGATGGAGCACTAAGTAATAACTTAATAAACTATATATGTCTGTATATATAGTATATGCATGTATCATTGAAATAAAGCAGAGATTGACGTGATCACTATTATGTTTTATTTATAGCTATTTTGATGAACAGTACATCTATATCATTTAATGATATAATATGTACTGGTTATTTATGCTAGACACTAAAATAAACGCAAATATTTGTGGAAGGTTTTGTCCATTAAAAGTTTTACAGTGCCTATTAATTAATTTACATAGAAACTAAATAAGGATTTGCTGTAATACAGATTTTGAATAAAGCTGAAAGTTAATCTTCTTGGAAATCACTAACCAATTGCTCTCTTTGAAAAAGTGAATTTATAAGGAAAAGACAAATGTCACATAAATAGAAAAGAGAAAGTCATTTGCATATATACTACTGTATATACTTACAGATAATAAAAAGTTTGAGGCTTTAGGGAAAAGATAATTTATCCCTGAAAATAAGTAAGATGCTCCATATTTCATTTGCAGATGATGTTGTACCTCAGAGTAATTTCTGGCATCAGTTTACTTGAGCAGATCTTAATTAGCCATTTAGATAATTAACCAACTAACCAGTTCAATAAAAGGTAATTAATTTGCTAATTAATAACTTAATCATTTAATGAATTAATCTATCTCCTATCTTTAAGGATGTGTGATAAATAGTAACAAAGTGTTTAAAACTGCAAGTAAGATCATTTTTTACATGCCTTAGGGTTACTTTTATTTATAAAACTGATTATATGTAATACACACACTTCATTAAACTAATCAATTTGCATGTACATACTAGGTATAAAAATTAACTGTTGACAGGTGTCTAAAATGAGACAAATTCCCTGTAATCACGAGTACACATCTTCCTAACATGACTAATACGGTGGTAGGTGCTCCAGAGGAGTATGCTGGAAGCCTGGTATATTGGAACTGAGGACTGGATACACGTGCAAAATAGAAAATTATGGCCGTTTTGGTTCCATCAGCATCGAACTGAATGATAGTAATTTCACACACAGTTTTGTATATTTTTAAAATTAAAACAATTCCTCATGACATTGAAGGAAATCTTTTTTTTTAATTTTTTTAATGTTTTATTTATTTCTGAGAGAGAGAGACAGCCTGAGCAAGGGAGGGTCAGAGAGAGAGGGAGACACAGAATCTTAAACAGGCTACAGGCTCTGAGCTGTCAGCACAGAGACGGACATGGGGCTTGAACCCACAAACCATGAGATCATGACCTGAGCCTCAGTTGGACACTTAACTGACTGAGCCACCCAGGCGCCCTGAAGGAAATCTTGAGAAACTAATTTAAGCATATGAGTAACATGGAAAAGTTATAATTAAGATGTATATCACATTAATATTGTCCAAAATGCATGACTATGAGGCTCTTCCAACACAGAAGTAACCAGGCATCAGAAAACTGGGAAGTCATAATATTTACCAACACGATGAGTAACTTATGTGTGGCATACCAACAAGATATACAAAGACAATAGAAATGTAATGTGCACTACGATATATACTTGTTATCCAATTTTTTGGAATAAAAAGTATTGTGTAATAACAGCAGAGGTGTAAGATAGGATGTTAAGGCAAATATCTTGTCAGGAAATGAAAGGCAAAAGACATAATTATTCCTCCAAATCTCATTTATTTTTACGTAATTTGCCCAGGTCTTCGTAAGTAAATGCCTGAGCTTCCTTTCAAACAGCTCTCATATCCTAATTATTCATTGTCTTCCAGGCATGACTGGAGCCATGGAAGATACAAATAACTCCACAGGGACAAACTTCATTCTTCTAGGGCTCTTTAACTACACTCGGATCCATCTGTTCCTCTTTTCCATGGTGTTCATGATCTTCCTCACCTCCCTGATGGGTAATGCCCTCTTGATCATGCTCATCCGTGAGGACCCTCGACTGCACATGCCCATGTACTACTTACTTAGCCAGCTCTCCCTCATGGATGTAATGCTCGTCTCCACCATAGTCCCCAAAATGGCAGCCAACTACCTGATGGGCACCAGATCCATCTCTCCTGCTGGCTGTGGAGCCCAGATTTTCCTGTTTCTGACTCTGGGAGGGGGCGAGTGCTTCCTCTTAGCTGCCATGGCATATGACCGCTACGTGGCCATATGTCACCCCCTGCGCTACCCCATCCTCATGAATCAGAAGCTCTGCTTGCACATGACCACAGGCTCCTGGTTTCTGGGAGGGGCGGATGGGCTGATGCAAGCTGGCACCACTCTGAGCTTCCCTTACTGCCATTCTCGGGAAATCAACCACTTCTTTTGTGAGGCGCCCTCACTCGTTCGCCTTGCCTGTGCGGACACCACATTTTTTGAGTTTTTCATGTATGTGTGCTGCATCCTGATGCTCTTGATCCCTCTGTCCATCATTTTGGCCTCCTACTGTCTCATCCTGGCTGCTGTGCTCAGCATGAGGTCTACTGCAGCTCGAAAGAAAGCCTTTGCCACCTGTTCCTCTCACTTGGCTGT
>NW_027527365.1:4926-5894 GCF_008692635.1 Crocuta crocuta
AAAATAAATTTCAAATAAATTAATAATGAAATAAATATGAAACAAAATACATAAAACTTGTATTATATATATATATTTATATATATATATATATATATAAATGTTAGCTAGCACACAGTGTATATAGTGTGATTTTGGTTTTGGGAGTAGATTCCCAAGACATGATTCATTACTTACATATAGCACCCAGTGCTCATTCCAACAAATTCCCTCCTCAATTTTCCCCCACCTCCAGCCCTCCATCAACCCTCAGTATTTTTCTCTGTATTTAAGGGTCTCTTATGGTTAGCCTCCTCTCTGTTTGATATTATTTCTCCCCTTCTCTTCCCCCATGGTCTTCTGTTACATTTCTCCTGATCCACATATGAGGGAAAACATATGATATCTGTCTTTCTCTGACTGACTTATTTCCTGTACCATAATATTGTTCAGTTCCATCCACATTAGTGCAAATGGCAGGAATTCATTTTTTTCTCATTGACAAGTAGTATTCCATTGTATGTATAAACCACAGTTGATGGACGGTTTGGATTTTTCCATAATTTGGCTATTGTTGAAAGCACTGCTGTAAACATTGGGATACATGTGCCCCTATGAATCACATTCCTGTATCCCTTGGATAAGTTCCTAGTAGTGCTATTGCTCAATCGTAAAGTAGTTCTATTTTTAATTTTTTGAGGAAACTCCGCACTGTTTTCCACAGCAGCTAGTTTGCATTACCATCAACAGTGCAAAAGGATGCTTGTTTCTCCACATCCATTCCAGGATCTGTGGTGTTCTGAATTGTTCATTTTAGTCACTCTGAATGGTGAGAGGTGGTATCTCAGTGTGGTTTTGATGTGTATTTCCCTGATGATGAGTGATGTTGAACATCTTTTCTTGTGTCTGTTGGCCAATTGGATGTTTTCTTTGAAAAAAGTGTCTATGCGGGGCGCCTGGGTGGCTTAGTCGGTTAAGCGTCCAACTTT
>NW_027527366.1:0-532 GCF_008692635.1 Crocuta crocuta
TTGGTGGGACGTGGCTGGATGGGTGGCAGTGATCCTCTTAAAATAAAGTACAGTCCCTGGGTCTCTGCCGCTTCCATAAATTCGAATACCAATTCAAATGCCCCATTGCCGTTTGTAGTCTTCTAAATTAATGATGGTAAAATTTACAGGATTACAGGCTTTTGACTGATAATCTGATCTAGCAGCCCCCTTTTGAAGGAGAGCTGTTGCATCCTTTTTTTTCCAAGTGGCCCATGAAACACAGCTCCAACTAGGACATAGAAACTCAGGTGTATAGGCACATAAACCATTTTCCTCANACACATGTATTTGTCATTGAGGCGATATTTTCGCTCCCAATCTAAGCCTCCACATGGTATATCAAGAGTTTTTGGGCCCTCCATGACAAGTGCCCGTTTTTTCCGTATAACGGATGCTTCTGGGCCTAGACCAATAACCACACAAACATCAAACAGTACTGACACCAGACGTTTGGGGTTTGTGATTTGTGTCTGGCTAATTAAGGCCCCCTCTTCCTGGTAAGATCGGACTT
>NW_027527367.1:0-224 GCF_008692635.1 Crocuta crocuta
TTTCGTTTTCCCTCTCGCTTAGCATGTTAGTTGAATTAGCCTGTGGGTTTGTGTGCTCTTGCTCCCTGTGTGTTTGTCTGCCTGTTTTCTTTTCCAGGAAACAAGCCACAGTACACAAGGTGGAGAGTCTAAAATATCACTATGAATAGGAAAATAAAATAACCAAGGCCCCAACAAGACAGACCAAGAGATACCATTCAAAAAACACTCTCTGAAAGGATAGG
>NW_027527367.1:578-855 GCF_008692635.1 Crocuta crocuta
CAATGCACGACTTGATGAGGCAGAAAGGAGAATAAGTGATTTAGAAGACACCATTATAGAAAAACAAGAAGCTGACAAAAAAAGAGACAAACTGATCCAGGAACATGAAAGAAAAGTTCAAGAGCTCAGCAACATGGTCAAATGCAACAATATCCTTATGATAGGAATCCCAGAAGAGAAAGAGAGGGGGAAAAGTGCTGAAGGAGTCCTGGAACAAATTATGGCAGAGAATTTCCCAGACCTGGGAAAAGAAGTAAACGTTGAAATACAAGAGGCT
>NW_027527368.1:0-900 GCF_008692635.1 Crocuta crocuta
GTCTGTGTCTGTCTTTTGTGTGTGTCTTGTCCTTTGTGTCATTTGGTCCGCAACATTTTCCAAGTGCTTTTCTTGCTTTGTCTTATGCACAAAGCATAGGACATCAGATTCAGGCACACAATATTTTAAAGGCATTTTCTCTCTCGTATAGTTTCAGTTTAAAGCTTTTTAAACTTTTTTTAATGTTTTATTTATTTCTAGGAGAGAGAGAGAGAGAGAGAGAGAGAGAGAGCGAGCAGGGGAGGGTCAGAGAGAGAGGGAATCACAGACTCTGAAACAGGCTCCAGGCTCTGAGCTGGNTCTGAAACAGGCTCCAGGCTCTGAGCTGGCAGTCAGCACAGAGCCCGACGTGGGGCTCGAACCCACGAACCGCGAGATCATGACCTAAGCGAAAGTCGGACGCTTAACCGACTAAGCCACCCAGGCGCCCCAGTTTAAAGCTTTTTAAAAATAAGATTGGAAAAACCTCCTTTCAAATATTTTCTCCCAAGTTTTCCTAAAATGAACTCTATCCCTAACATGGCCAAGAAAATAACATTCTCTTCACTGACACTTCTATTTCTAACTCCATGCTGTCCATGAGCTTTCGTTCTCCTTAACTGCCTGTGGCCAGGGGAAATATTTCTTAAGCTCTTTCTCTCCTTCAGGAAGATCATATTACACTTAGAACACTAGTAATTGGTGAGCTCCATGGTCACGAATACAAACCTAAAACACACTCAACAGGTCTATGAAACACCATTTTCTCAGGATTCTTACCTTCTGGGTTTCAAGTTGAGTTATTATCCTTTATGTTTTCCTTTGGAGATACCCTCCCTTGTATGAACTGCTCATGTAAACTGCTGCAAAATTGTACAATTTATTATGTCTATTTGAAAGCTAGGGCAATGGAAGCTGTAT
>NW_027527368.1:986-2239 GCF_008692635.1 Crocuta crocuta
CTGAATCCTTGGGCACTTGGGTGGCTCAGTCCATTGAGCTTCCAACTCTTGGTTTCAGCTCAGGTCATGATCTCACAATTTGTGGGTTCAAGCCCTGTGTCAGGCTCCGTGCTGACAGTACAGAGCCTGATTGGGATTTTTCTCTCTCTGCCTCTCTCTCTGCCCCTCACCTGCTCCTGCTCTCGCTCTCTCTCTCTCAAAATAAATAGAAAAACATTAAACAAAATTTAATAAATCTTCCTAAATCCTTGAGGGCAAGATGAAAATTTCAGTATCCCATTGGATCATGGAGTTGGAAGATATTTTTATATCTCATTTAGTCATCTCTTTTGCCCCCTAAAAAGAATGGCAACAGCTACCAAATATAGCACATTTATTGTATCTACCTACTAATTTAGATGAATGAGGATTTTGCCTGAGGATAACTAAAATGATGCTACAGGAAGAAATGCTTGTCTTAGAACTGATGTATATTATTTATTTATTTGACCAATATTCAAAAATATTTACTAATTACAATTATGTTGGGAGCATTNNATGGAAGCTGGAAAATCATTATGAACAAGACAGATATGATATTTACTCATGTTTATTTAGTTTTGGAGAGATGGAGAAAGTGTGAGTGGGGAAGGGGCTGAGAGAGAGAGGGAGAGAGAAAATTCCAAGCAGGCTCCACACTGTCAGTGCAGAACTCAACATGGGGCTCTAACTCACAAACTGTGAGATCACGACCTGAGTCTAAATCAAGAGTTGGACACTTAGCTGACTGAGCCACCCAGGTGCCCCAGATCTTTTCTTTTGTAGATCATGCAGTCTGTTGGGGTGACACATGCCCATCAAACTCTTGTTATTTTATTTTATTTTTTGTTTGTTTTGGTTTTTAAAACTACATTATTTTAGAAAAAGTGTTAGCATATTCATACTAGGTAGCAGTTTGTTCAGAATTAGAGAAACAGCATTGAAAAATTCTTCCACTATTTTCCTTTTTTATATTATTATTTTCTTTTCTTTTCTTTTCTTTTTTTTTTCTTTTTTTACAAATAGTTTATTGTCAAGTAGGTTTCCATTTAACACCCAGTACTCATCCCCAAAATGCCCTCCTCCATGCCCATCTTCCCCCTCCCCCCTACACCCATCTGTCCTCACTTTGTTCTCAGCATTGAAGAGTCTCTCATGATTTGCCTCTCTCCCTCTCCCCCATGATTTGTCCCTTCTTCTCCCCCTTGGTCTTCCGTTAAGTTCCTCCTAATCCT
>NW_027527369.1:0-837 GCF_008692635.1 Crocuta crocuta
CTTAGAAGAAATGGACAAATTCCTAAACACACCCTCACTACCAAATTTCACACGGGAAGAGATAGAAAATCGGAACAGACCCATAACTAGGGAAGAATTCGAATCAGTTATCAAAATTCTCCCAGCAAATAAGAGCCCTGGACCTGATGGCTTCCCTAGGAATTCTACCAGACCTTTAAAACAGAATTAATACCAATTCTTCTCAAGCTATTCCAATACTTAGAAATTGAAGGAAAACTTCCAGACTCATTTTATGAAGCCAGCATCACTCTGATTCCCAAGCCAGACAGAGATCCAGCAAAAATAGAGAACTACAGGCCAATATCCTTGATGAATACAGTTGCAAAAATCCGCAAAAAGATACTTGCCAATCGAATCCAACAGCACATAAAAAGAATCATCCACCAAGATCAAGTGGGATTCATTCCTGGGTGACAGGGCTGGTTCAATATTCGCAAATCAATCAATGTGATTCATCACATCTATAAAAGAAAAGATAAAAACCTTNTGATCCTGTCGATAGATGCAGAAAAAAGCATTTGACAAGATACAGCATCCCTTCTTCATAAAGACCCTCGAGAAAGTCAGGATAGAAGGAACTTACTTAAACATCATGAAAGCCATCTATGAGAAGCCCTCCGCTAACATCATCCTCAACGGGGAAAAACTGAGAGCTTTCCCTCTGAGATCAGGAACACGACAGGGATGTCCACTCTCACCACTGTTGTTTAACATAGTGCTGGAAGTCCTAGCATTAGCCATCAGACAACAAAAGGAAATCAAAGTCATCAAAATTGGCAAGGAAGAAGTCAAACTTTCACTTTTTGCAGACGACAT
>NW_027527370.1:0-263 GCF_008692635.1 Crocuta crocuta
CAAAAAATAGAAATCGAAGGAAAACCTCCAGACTCATTTTATGAATCCAGCATCTCTCTGATTCCCAAGTCAGACAGAGATCCAGCAAAACGAGAGAACTACAGGCCAATATCATTGATGTATACGGATGCCAAAATCCTCAACAAGATCCTTGCAAATCGAATCCAACAGCACATAAAAAGAATGATCCACCAAGATCAAGTGGGATTCATTCCTGGGTTACAGGGCTGGTTCAATATTCGCAAATCAATCAATGTGATACA
>NW_027527370.1:458-758 GCF_008692635.1 Crocuta crocuta
AGCTTTCCCCCTGAGATCAGGAACACGACAGGGATGTCCACTCTCACCACTGTTGTTTAACATAGTGCTGGAAGTCCTAGCATCAGCCATCAGACAACAAAAGGAAATAAAAAGTATCAGAATTGGCAAAAAGGAAGGAAGTCAAACTTTCATTGTCTCAGATGACATGATACTCTACATCAAAAACCAGACAGACTCCACCAGAAGCCTAACAGAACTGATCCAAGAATTCAGCCAAGTTGCAGGGTATAAAAACAATGTACAGAAATCGGTTGCATTCTTATACACCAACAATGAAGC
>NW_027527371.1:0-1213 GCF_008692635.1 Crocuta crocuta
CCAGACGGCTTTCCTGGGGAATACTACGAGACATTAAAACAGAGTTAATACCCAATCTTCTCAACCTATTCCAAAAAATCGAAGGAAAATTTCCGAACTCATTCTATGAAGCCAGAACCACCTTGAATCCCAACTCAGACAGAGACCCAGCAAAAAATGAGAACTACAGGCCAATATCCTTGATGAATACAGATGCAAAAATCCTCAACAAGATACTTGCAAATCAAATTGCAACAACACATAAAAAGATTTATCCACCATGATCAGGTGGGATTCATTCCTGGGTTACAAGGCTGGTTCAACATTCGCAAATCAATCAATGTGATACATCACATCAATAAAAGAAAAGATAAAAACCATATGATCCTATCAATAGATGCAGAAAAAGCATTTGACAAAATACAGCATCCCTTCTTAATAAAGACCCTCGAGAAAGTCGGCATAGAAGGAACTTACTTAAACATCATAAAAGCCACCTATGAGAAGCCCTCAGCTAACATCATCCTCAATGGGGAAAAACTGAGAGCTTTCCCCAAGATCAGGAACATGACAGGGATGTCCACTCTCACCACTATTGTTTAACATAGTGTTGGAAGTCCTAGTATCAGCAATCATATAAGAAAAGGAAATAAAAGGCATCAGAATCGGCAAAGAAGAAGTCAAACTTTCACTTTTTCCAGATGACATATTCTACATAGAAAACCTGACAGACTCCACCAGAAGCCATGAATGCAGCAAAGTCACAGAGTACCAAATCAAGGTACAGAAATTGGTTGCATTTTTATACACCAATAATGTAGCAACAGAAAGAGAAATCAAGAAACTGATCCCATTCACAATTGCACAAAATCCCATAAAATACCTAGGAATAAACCTAACCAAAGATATAAGAGATCGTATGATGAAAACTATAGAAAATTTATGAAGGAAATTGAAGAAGACGCAAAGAAATGGAAAAACATTCCATGCTCATGGATTGGAAGAATATTTTTANAATATTTTTAAAATGTCATTACTATCCAAAGCAATCTACACATTCAATGCAATCCCAATGAAAATTGCACTAGCATTCTTCTCAAAGCTAGAACAAACAATCCTAAAATTTGTATGGAACCACAAAAGACCCCAAATAGCCAAAGTAATACTGAAGAAGAAAACTAAAACAAGAGGCATCACCATCCCAAACTTTAGCCTCTATTACAAAGCTGTCATC
>NW_027527372.1:0-5980 GCF_008692635.1 Crocuta crocuta
CGGACGCCCGGTGTCCGCGTGGCTCTTTCAGGGGCCCCAGCCTCCGGGGAGCTACAATGGCTGCAGGCGCGCTGCTACTCTGAAGTCCAACCGCCAGGAGCCAGCACAAAGCAGCAGTCTGTGCCTTCAGCACCACCCCCCCCACCCCCCCGGGACCAGTTGGCGCCAGGGGACCTGGTGTGCACGTATTTGGTAAGTACGGTCTTTCTATGCACCGAGTGGAGGTTTTTCCCCACCGATCGGAGGTTTTTCTGTTTCGGACTCTCTCCTTTTCCCCTCTCACTCCCCGTAGAGGGTAGAGGGGGATCGCCTCCCACCCTGGAGTCTCCGATCCCGGCCCGATTTTATCTTCCCCGGTTCGCACTCACGTTAGAAGGCTCTCTCAGTGGATTCTGCGTCCTTTTTCTCCCAATCTCTCAGGTTTTGTAAGGTTTCCAATGGCTTCAGATCTTTTCTGTGTGATGTATGGGCGCGAGTGCAAGTACGGAGCTCCGTATTTCTCCGCCATCTTGCCCCCTCCTCCCTCTTTTTTTAAATTTTTAATGTTTTATTTATTTCTTAGAGAGAGAGAGAGAGAGACAGCGTGAGCAGGGGAGGGTCAAAGAGAAAGGGAGAGAGGGGGAGTCACTTAACTAAGCCACCCAGGTGACCCATGTAAATGCATATGTTATTAGACTTGATGTAACCAAGTTCCCTTAACCAATTTTTATTTTTATTTTTTCTTGTTCAGTTTGATTGCTTCCCATTACTCTGTCGTCCTTCTTGCTGATCCATTCTTGTGCATTTTCTAGTCTATTATTTATTCCCTCTAGTATATTGTTATTTTATGTTATTTTCATTCCTGATTGTTTCTATTTTTATATTTTTTATCTCTTTTGAATATCTCACTAAGGTCCTCCACTCTTTTCTCAAGTCCAATATCTTTATGACCATTACTTTGAATTCTCTACCAGGTATATAGCTTATCTCTGTTTCGTTTAGCTTTTTGGCTATGTTTTTTCCTTTAATTTAGGACATATTCTTCTATCTCTTCATTTTGTCTATCTCTGTTTGTTTCTATGTATTTGGAAAGTCAGCCATATCTCCTGATCTTTAAACTACTGGTCTTAGGAGGAACAGGTCTTGTAGTCCCCTGTAGTGCCATGTACCCTTGTGCATCAGAACCAGGTGCTTCAGTAGTGTGTCCTGTGTGTGTTGCATGTATCCTACTGTTTGGTTGGGTTGTGCTTGTCTTCAGTCCAGTCAGCTGCAATGGCCCTCTTTGTTTTGCAAGAATGGCTTGATCTTTGTGCTTTTAGTGGGCCAGGCTGGGACACCTTTGGGTTGTAGTTGGGTCAGACCAGAGGTATGCCCTCAGCCCATTTGCTGAGGCTTGGGTCACACTGAACTTCAGGGTACAATTGCTGTGTTGGCCCCTTAGGGCTTTTCTTGGTGGCCAGTTCCTGCTGTCAGACCAGAGGTCTGCCTGCAGTCCATTTGTGGAGTTTTCAGTGACCTTAAACTACAGAGCTCTCTCTTTATGCTTCTTTCTGTGAGGTTTATGTTGGTGGGCAGGGCCTGCAGTCGGTTCAGAAATCTGTTTCTAGACCACTACTGGGGCTACATTTGAACTCATGTAGGTGTTTATCTTCCCCCTTTTTTCAGGGCAAGCATCAGTTTGGAGTGGTACTAATTAATGTTGGGGTATATAGAATAATAGCTGGCCAGAGTCACTTTGGAGGAACTCCTGCAAGTGGATTGGGTTTGGTGGGGCAAGTCTGTGGGAGACCATGGGTGTAGTGAGCTCAGTGTTAGCAAGCTATGTGGTAAGTGATCATGCTGGTTCCTGCAGGTATCTGGGTATGTAGGTTGGAGGGTAGGTTACAGAAATGGTGCCTACCAGCTATTTTGTTCTTGGTTAAATCTTCTAAAGATTCTTGTCCCTCCAGTGCAAGTTCTCAATTAGTAAATAAATCTCCATTCCATATACTCAGGTGTTTTTCACCCTGCTGATTCTGTACTGAATCTTGCCAGAATTGTTTATCATGCTGTTTTTTTTTAAGGGTGGGGATTCATTTTCCTATCATCCAGCTTTCTCAGAGCCTAAGCTTGCTGTTTTTTAAAATACCTAAAGTTAAGCTCCACTGATTATAACAACTCATGAAGTTAAGCTCCATTGGTTTACAAAACCAAGTATTATGTGGACTTGTCTTCCCATTGCAGCTCCTCATGTCTCGGGTGCCTGATTTGGGGTCTTTTTCTCTTCCTTCTTTGTGTTTGTGGTATCCCTTCCATTTGTGGTTAGCCTCACCAGAAGTTTGAAGTTTAGAAGTTCTAACTGGGTCTCTGACTTTCCTACCATTTTTTGATGTTGCTTGCTCTCTACAACTAACTGTGGGCAGTATATTTTTCTAGTCTTTGGGTAATTTTCTGGGTTAGTTTCACTGATGTGGCTGTTATTTATGTTTCTCCATGGGATGAGGTAAGCTTAGGATCCTCCTACTCTGCCATCTTCCCAAGCTCTCTCCCATGTTGCTGTTTAAATATTGGACTGAGGCAATCTAACCCAGGATGTGCACATGGAGATGAATAGAATAAGTGAGCTTCTTTTCCTTCCTCCAGTGCAGTACTTATTAAAAAGGGCTGACAAATTTACAAAGCTCTAAAACCTAATCTCATCTTTAAAGTTCCTAAAAATTTTTTAAAGCTGGAGTTATTAAAGGGTTAGTAAAAGTAAGATATTGAGGTATATATTTATCTCAAAAGGCCATTTAGAAATCAATTAGAAATGAAATATCTTTAGAGTGAAAGCCAGGTGATTTTGACAACCAAAAAAACCCCAAAGTTTGGAGTCTGAGATGAGTATACAAAACCTTTTATGTTTATTCTGAGAACAAAATACAAAACATTGCTTTAATATTTGAAATTATGTTTTAGATACAGACCTATATTAGCTGAACAAAATTAAAAAAAAGCCAAGTGTATAATGAAAATAAACTTGGATAGTTGGTGTGATTTCAAAGGACTGTTAGAGACCAAAGGAATGTATGTGAAGACTGTGGCATGGTAATGTCACAGTATATTATATAGCCATTAGAAATTATAAACATTAGAGTCCTTCTAATGTCAATGTTCTAGGATAGTATACAATATTTTTAAGATGTTCTTCCAAATAAAATCATAGGCTTTAGCTCATGGTTCATGTGTTCATGTAGCTAAACAAATTAAGCCTGTAGGTTATTTAAATGTATTTTGTAAAATAAACAAATAAATCATTGAAAAAACCCTTGCTTCTAGTTCTTATTTTGAAGGTAGAACATGGTTCACCAGGATAGCATAAAAAATCAAGAAACTGAGCTCTGGAGTCAGACTGCCTAGATTTGAATCTTAGTTCTGATCCTTACTAACTGCATGACAATGGGCAAGTTACTTAGTTTCTTTGTGCCTCAGTTTTCAAGTCAGCAAAACAGGGATAAGAATGGTCTATATATCACAGGGCAATTGTAAGTATTAAATGAGTTGCTATAGATAAAGCACTTAAAATAGAATAAAAGCTCATTAATTGTTAGGTATCATGGTTAAAAGGCGTATTTTTCAACCTGAAGGAATTTATAATCCCATAAAATGATAATTCCACTTTGGGATAAAATACACACATTAAAAAAGGAAAATAATTAAGTGCTAAGCAGTTTCATGTAAGATACAAAAATAAATGGCATTAAAGAATAACAAATTCATGGTTGGATTGTAGGTGATTGAATTATGGTATGTTTCTGTGTGGGAGAAAATGGGACTGCTAGGTGAAGTGAAAACAGGAAAACACAGAGAGGTGAGAATAAGTAATACACAAGTTTCTTTTATGTGCATTAGAATGTCCTTATGCCTATATTTTGTTCTAATTCTTTCAAAATTTAGAGTCCATATAATAAATATGAATCATATTTAACAAAACCATCTATATACTTTAAACTTATTTAAAAGTAAAACTTTAACATCTGTATGTTAACATATGTATGTATGTTATGATCACATTTGAGTTTCAAAAATGCCCTGTAATAAGGAAGAAGTATTATTATTCTTACTTTACAAATGAGGAAGCTGAGGATCAGAACCCATGTCACTTGCTTAAAGTTACACCACTTGTAAGTAATAGAGACATGATTAACAACCAGGTGTTCTAGCTTCCAATTTAGTGCTCTTCTACCACAATATACTTACTGAATAACAGAAAAATTAATGCTTGAGAAATGAGGACTTTTTTTTTTTTGCCTTTCCAGGTTTTATTTTCTTTCTCTATAATATGAGAGTAGAAATAATACCTAATTTACAGATTTGTTGTGGAGATACATAGTGAGCATTTACTTTATATACATAATACAAATATTGTTGATTAAAAAAATTTTTTTTAAGTTTATTTATTTTGAGAGAGACAGAGCAGAGGTGGGGGAGGGACAGAGAGAGAGGGAGGGAGAGAATCCCAAGCAGGCTCTCACTGTCATCGCGGAGCCCAGCACAGGGATCGAACCCACGAAACTGTGAGATCATGACCTGAGCCAAAACCAAGACCCAGATGGTTAACTGAGCCACCCAGGCGCCCCATAATACAAATATTGCTTAAATATGGTTTAAACTTGTTTTAATTTTTCCCAACTTTGAATGAAGAAGATTCTCAAAATTCTGCTAAAAAGNCGATTTCCAGGTTGGCGAGTATGAGCCCTGAGTAGGGCTCCTGCTGAAGGTGCAGAGCCTACTTGGGATAATCTCTCCCTCCCGAAATGAGGACTTTTTTTGATAAATAGTATTTTGATCCTTGTCTCAACAAAGGATGGTATAGGTTAAAAGTGTAGATACTGCTAAAACTTAGGTGTGTTAAAAATAAAAATAAATTGACACCAGTTATTACTATGTCATAGAAGTCTTCTTTCTGTTTTGAGTGGTTTCCTAAAGGGTTGCAACATTAGAAGTGAAATAGAAATAACATACACATAGTAGGTTCAAATAGAACTTCTCCTTTCATAACTTTCTTCTTCACCATTATCATTTATTTCCTCTGGGTAATGTCCCTTTGGAAACGCAGAATAAAGGAACAGACCACACTTCAACAAAACCTTGCCCATGAATATTATAATTCAGCTATAATCAAGTTGTTGTGTTTTAAGAACAAAGCTTTCACTATAATATAAAACCCACTGTAAACATATCCTTGATATGCCTGTCAACATGCCAATAAAGAAGTAAAAAGTATAAAATAATAATAAAACATAACTTCTCAAAAATGTATATCATAGAGCAAAATCTCTGACATAGTTATATAAATATCAGTACTTCTAAAAACAATTTGTAATATCAACATTCAAATTTTTATTCAGAAACCTACTGTAGCTAATTTTGATCCCAGTAATAAGCATGTAGAACCCCTTCTCTCTTTAGATAAATTTGAAATTACTGTTGTTCATCTATGGGAGTGCCAGTTGTCTAGTTTCTTAAGGAAGAGTTGTATGTCATATAGGGAAATAATTACCTATAATGATGTTAATAAACCACAAAAACTCCACCATTCTCTTTTGAGGGCCTGGGGTTAGGAGCAGAAGAAAATTGGACACAAACTGGTTTTTGACCAGTTTATATTATTCTTATATTCTTCAGTTTCCAGATTGCATATTGCAGGGGACTTTAGGGCCATTTTAGTTGGATATTAGGCTGTTCTAGCACTTGCATATTCTATTTGGAAAAAACATGGCCCTACTCTGCCTAGTCAGTCAATATTACAAAGGAAGAGGGTGACGGAACATTTTATGTAGCCCCTTGGTTATTCCAGTTCTCATCTGATGACATTCATGGGATATGTTAGTATAATTTGGGACTATTTGCTCATTTTGTATCTTTAAAGGCTATATCCTTTATAAAGTTTTTATGTGAGGGAGAAAACTTTGATCTCAGTTCCATTTTCTTTACAATGCCAAGACAAAAATATTCTTCAAATTTTGGTGAATGATCAAAA
>NW_027527372.1:6073-6257 GCF_008692635.1 Crocuta crocuta
ATGATCAAAAAACTATTTATAATTTTCTTCATAGCTCTAGACCAAATTTTTAACACTTAAAATATCTTTACAATTTCTAATAGTGTGGATTCATAAATGAGATATATTTATAGGCATACATTCAGTTCTCTATTTGTAAATTATTAATGGAAATTTTTAATTTTAGTGTAAATAATTTGAGATA
>NW_027527372.1:6448-9794 GCF_008692635.1 Crocuta crocuta
AGATAATACTTATTTGGGAAAATCTTTCCATTGATTTGCATTAGCTATAGGTTTAAATTATTCTTTATATATTTCTTCTTCTTTCTCTGGCAAAGAGGCCTTTTTCTTAGGTACATAAGTCACACTGGACAAAGAATGCTTTCTAAATGTAGACAACCTTCTCCTAAAGTTCCCCCCTGAAAAGAAATATAGGAGAGGGTCAAAGCAACAATTTGATGCAGCCAGCGACAAGGTTATGACCACTGACTTTTGCATTCTAAGAACAGAATCACAGGGTTTAGTTTTATTGTGTAAAAAATGAAGGTGGATGGTGCGTTGAATATGATATGGCATGAAGCTGATCAAAAAGGCAGCTGTCACGACTATGATCATTCCTATAGCTTTTTTACGNAATGATCAATGTGTAACAGACAATAATAATAACAAAAGGAATAATAAATCCGACAAACAATGACACATAATGCAAGATCAAAACATGATGTTTAGTCTGATTATCCTGTGGAGGCTCAAAGCACTTGGTATTGTTTTTCTCATCTTTGTAAGATGTGGACATTAAAAATGGAGAACTGGTCAAAATCACAAAAATCCAAGTGCCAGCACACACAAATCTGGCTTTCTTCTGTGTAACCAAATTAATGTTCTGTACTGGGAAAACAATTGCAATGCACCGGAAAAAACTCATGGCTGTCATAAAGAAGATACTACAGTAGAGGTTGACATACAAGGCATAGGTGCTGAGGCGGCACAAAAAGTCACCAAAGAGCCAAATGCCTTTGTGAACATAATAGACCACACGGAGAGGCAGTGTACACACGCACAGTAGATCTGCTACTGCTAAGTTAATCATGTATACTTGAAAAGCTGACTTCTCATGATATGTTTTTATGAGGACATAGAGCACAAAGCTATTGCCAAAGAAGCCCACAATGGAGATCATAGAATATAGGGTGGAATACACTTGATTGCGGAAGTCATCAATTGTGTCATTGCACGTGTTATTACTGGCAGAAGAAACTGTCAGATTTCCAACTCCATCCATGTTTCTCTAGGAATGTCTGCTTGGTGCCTAAAATACATACATACATACATATTACTGGCAGAAGAAACTGTCAGATTTCCACCTCCATCCATGTTTATCTAGGAATGTCTGCTTGGTGCCTAAAATACATACATTATATATATATTTTTTCTTGTCAATTTTTACCAGACAATAAATTACAAGAAGTACTAAGATTTCACTTTGTAGTGTCATTATATATACTTTTTGACCATGGTAGGAAAAACAGGTGGTGGGGAAATGAAGAGGGATTTAGCTGTACCTTGCCTCCAAGAGAAGAATTTGGGTCCTACAGGCTCCAAGAAAACTCTTTTCCTCTCTTTTTTCAATCCAAGTTTGCCTAGTGGACTTACTCTTAATCTTCAAGACCTAGCTAAAACATCTCTGCTTTTCTTTAAGTCATATTACTCTAGTACTATTCTGTAAATCTTCCTTTTAATTGAGTTTGTTTTTATTGCNTTCATAAATATAAATTTTCATCTATCATCTATCTACCTGTAGCTATCCATCTATCATCATCTATCTATTGGAAGAGCATTGAATTCACTTGGGGAATACAATTTGTATGAAAATGCTTATTTTCTTCAAGAAGAAGGCTTCCTAGGTAATATCTGCTGGTTGATGCTCATCTAGTTGTTTTAATGAGAGAAAAAAGTTCCAGAGGTAAAACACGTTTCTAAAATCTGCACCATTAGTTAAGGCTCTGAGGAAAGATATAGCATAACTAGTTGAAATATACTTTCTGGGCAAGGGTATTGTTGTAAATATTTATCCCTGTTATCTTCCTAGACTCACTCTTAAACCCATACTATCCAACAATACATGATCATTTATCTTTATACCAAGAGGTTGTTACTTGGTCTAATTTAGTTAAGCTATATCAAGACAGTCAATTAGTGCAGTAAACAAGCTCTGATCAGATAGAGCTAGGGATGAGACAATGTGGAAGTAATGATTTCTAGTGTTCTTCCAGATTCTTTTATTTTTTTTAAGAAAGTGGGAGCAACTCATCAATATATAATATGGTGGATAATCTTTTATTTAAGTCTTATTTCTTGGACTTTTACACAGCTTCTGTTCCCTAGTAAGAAAGAATTAGGGTTTGTAAGGTGGAAACACTGACTGAATATGAAGTCCCAACAGTGGAGGGGACTGATCTTGTCTCTGAATTATAAATACAGAAACAGATAGCTATGGTAGTGGTTGTAGGTGGGATATAGCTTCTTGGGTTTACTACTGATAACAATTTGACCAGTTTTTCCATTTTTTAAATTAAAAATGTCATTATTTTTCACCAAGAACTGTTGGTATATGACCAAAAAAAAAAATGAGGATGAATCATTCTGACGGTGGATATCTAAGATCAAAGAGAAAAATGAGGCAACTATGCCCAACTTCTGATTTATTTCTCAGTATTTTTCCCCAGTTACCCCCCTCTAACTATTGGTTCCCTGAGCTCAGGTCCAATTATGGGAAAAAGGGAAACTACCTAAACTTAATCTAGTCTTTTTTTGTTAGCCCTATTACTAGGTTTTCCACAAATTGGGCAGTGTTTTGCTGAGGCACTAGATGGTGCTGATGAGATTTTTGATATTAACTTTTGTTTTAAGAACTACACTTGAAGGTATTAGATAATTACCATTTGTCTTTCCTACCACCATCTTTACTCACTACATCCTTCTTCCCAGAATAATTTCCATATATTGGAGTTACAATTATGTCATGCTCTGTTCTAAAACTTTCAATGGTCACTGAGTGCTTTCAGAATAAAATCCAAACTTCTTGGCCTGATATTTAAGGATCTCTACAATCTAGTTGCAACTGAATTTTCCTAACTTCACTCTCGCTTTTCCTTTTTACACACCCTATATTTATTTTTAAAAATGTTTATTTCTTCATTTTGATAGAGAGAGAGAGAGCAAGAGAGAGAGAGAGAGTGTGCGAGAGAGCATGAACAGGAGAGGAGCAGAGAGAGGGAGAGAAAAAATCTCAAGCAGGCTCTGGCTTAAACTCACAAAATGAGAAATCATGACCCGAGCCAATATCAAGAGTCGGACACTTAACCAATTGAGACACCCAGGTGCTCCTACACACATTGTATTTCAGTGAAACAACTATTTTATTATTGCTAGAGACAGGTGTTACTTGTTTCCCTGTCTGACTATCTTTTTTCATGGTATTTCTTTTTCCTGAAATGCTCTTTCTTTCATTATGTGTATGCAAAAACTATTCACCCTTTAGCTCAAATTACACCCTTCTTGCCTAAGACTTTCCTTATCCTCCTTCCAA
>NW_027527372.1:9820-47651 GCF_008692635.1 Crocuta crocuta
TCCTGCCATAGTACTTTCTATCATTTTCTCTTTAGAGAACTTTAAATTTATCTTTCAGATCAGTGATTTATATGTATATGTTGTCTTCCCTTACAGACTATCTTGTTGATCTATAAGAAGGCATGTTACACAGGGCTAACACATATGTACCTTGACAATAAGTGCTCAATAAATGTTGATTGAGTGAATAAATACATGAATGATGAACAAGTTTATTATTTTAAAGTATTATTTTTTAAGTTTATTTACTTATTTTGAGAGAGAGAATGATCAAAGGAGGGGCAGAGAGAGAGGGAGAAAGAGAGAATCCCAAGTAGGCTCTGCACTGTCAGAGCAGGGCTCGATGCGGGGCTCAAAACTTATGACCCTTGAGATAATGACCTGAGTCGAAACCACGAGTTGGACGCTTAACTGACTGAGCCACCCAGGTGCCGCCACCCAGGTGTCCCTTAAGGTATTATATATAATTCAAAACCACTTAGAGTTATCTTTGCATTCCAATATCATTTAAAATCTTTCCAGGCTCTGAGCTTAAAGTAAAGTTGCTTCCTAAACTATTAAGGAAAGAACTAAATAATAAAGGTAACTCTAAGATTAAACAACATTCATGTCTTGACACAGAATACTCATTTATTTTTCTATTAAATATTAGAAATTTTAAATTCCCAGATCTTTGAATAAAAGATGCCAAATAAAACTGATAAATAACTTAATGAAAAACAGATGGTCATTTGTTCCAGTAATAAACTTTCCAGTCCTTACAGACCAAATTAAGCTTTCCTAGTAATGTTTGTATTTAGTTTCAGCTGTTTATTTATAACTAAGTCAAGTCAATGACCTATATTAGGTCATAAAAAGAAAATTATAAAGTTTTCAAACAAGTAATGAATCCTGAAGGGATAGAGATCACTTAGTCTAAGCCACTCATTTCACAAAGGATGGCTTTGCTTGTCTTAAACAGCATTTAATTCGTCTTTATAGAACTTACTACAATTTGCCAATAATGAGACTTATGCTATAAGGACACATAGATACCTAAAATCCCAAACATGCTTTAAGGAAAGCAGCTCATAATCTGTTCGTGGAGAGGAGGGATGACTCAGAAGTGTGGTGAGGTTACAACACAGTATGGTAAGGACTATCTTAGAACAAAGCAAATGGGCTATTAATTAGTTAATATAAACAAGCAGTAAACATACATAAAATTAATTTTTGATGCAGGTGACAAAATAGTTACTTTGTTAAGATAATTTGCAAGTTGAAGAAATAAGATTGATTCAGAAAATGGAGCCATACCTCTTTCTGGCACTGCAGTGCTTTTCACAAATGTTCCGAGTTAGTGGTCAGTGCTTCTTATAATGTAATTTGAGATGAAGACTAAGCTGAAATCATAAGATTGAAAAAGAAGTTAATGACCTTAGAAGCAGTCCAGAAGGGTCATGGGAGCTTAGTGGCCTTAAGTACAGATCCAGGATGTGTTATGGGACATCAGAGCTTTAGGACAGATTTAGGGCTAGTTATTGGATTCCATGATTCCTTCTTTTCCTTCCAGTCATTTTTACATCCCCAGGGGAGAAACTTGGACTACAGGCCAGGGCTGATCACAGATATTTGTTGCTGTGTGCAGGAAGCTTCTGTATCTATGAACACAGTATCATAAAAATACTCCTCTCTCTATGAAATCATTATATTTTCCCCATTTTCTCTTCTAAACCATTTGTTATTAAGTTCAAAGGGGAAATAACTTGGAAGTTCATATTTGAAGATCTAGTTCCCTGAAAGAAGAGTTAGAACATTAAAAATATTTAAGTATATCTGATTGGAATCCTTTAGGAACAATTTTCTTTGAAGGAATAATAGCAAAGGACCCTGGATTCCTCTCCCTAAAATCTCAGAATAGCACTTATCGTTTATATCACTAACTTGGCATATATTATATACCTGCAGAAATCAACTGTTTTGTAGCTTGTACAGTTAACTTTTCATGAGTATATGCTTCTTCCCTTCAATTAAACCGTATAAGAAAACCTACCAAAGTATAACAAATCTCCAAGAAATGAACAAAGGACTTTCGTGAAGCAGTAGCAACCTGGATACTTTCCCCCCCTAAATTTGTATTCCCCTATGGCAATTTTCATCTCTGTCTGCAAGGACTACAGAGGCTGGCCATTTTTTCATTTATCTATGGTCTAAGTACCAACAAAATAAACACCTTCCTCTGGTTTATCTTAGCAAATATAAGCACACTGGGCCTTTGTAAAGAGCTCTGTTGGAAAAAAAAAAAAAAAGGAAATCACAAGGAAAATAACGGAAATTTAAAAATATAAAACAGATAAATTTTAAAACTAGGAATCTCAACCTACAGCTATAATATTGTTTTTTGAATCCACCCTGTATTCACATAGTCATTTTTTAGATCTCTTCCAACTTCTTTTCCCTTTCTGAATTTCCCTCCTTCTCTGGGTAAGGAGTTGATATAGGTAACCTACTACTAGCAGTCTGGATGAAGTATGAGCTGCAGGTGGAGGATTATGTCAAACTGAGTTGGCTTTTACTCAGTAACCTTTTTTTTTTTTATTGTCTTAGCTTGTCCTAGATCTCTGTAATCAATAAAGGTATACTGACGAAATATCAAGTGAAAAAATCTCTGAACCTAAAATTACATGATTCCACTCATTTATGGAGAAAATTAACTTTGGCTCTGTCACAGTTTTGTGTTTAGACAAAACTTATATTTTTTCCTAGTGTAGAAAGAGAAAGAATGTTTATGAATTTCTAAGACCCATATATGAGAAGTATAACATTACCAGGCTAATGTACTGGTTATACATTTCCATGGTAGCTGTGCAATTATAATTTAGTTCACTCTACATGTACAAGTAAGTAAATGTCACATTGTCTGGGAAACAGTGTAGTATTTCCTCAAGTTTGTGATTCAAAGATGTCTTCTACTATTTATTTAAAAATTATGAGCTTTGCACATAGTAGGCTTTCAATAATTTCACTCTTTACCTTTCTTTTTTTTTCTTCATTTTCCTAGAAGTTTCTTTTCTCTGACAGCAGCTTCTGCCAAAATTAGATTCTACCATTCTCATCTGGGTGATTGGGTGGGTAGACGTCAGATAAAAAAGTAAAACTATGGGTATATGATTTTTTAATTTTAATTATTTAATTCAGAAGTTGCTTTGATCTTTTATTTGGGTCATTTGAAGTCCATGAATATGTGTGTGTGTGTGTGCGCGCGCGCGCGCGTGTGTGTGTAAATCTCTTTCCTTCAGCCCTTAGCCTCCATTGAACCTGTAACATGCTCAGTCTCCAGTGAATGAGGGAAATAAAAGATACAGAGATAATCTGAGAACACAAGGTCCCAATATCATACTATTTATTGCTGCTGCATTAGAACTACCTCCATACAAGAATGACTTATACACTTTGTGCTCTGTAAGCGTGGTCTGGGTAGAGCTGGTGATCTACAAGTGTCCCTTGGCTGGTGTCTTCTATCAAATGAAGATAGTAATAGTGCTTCTTCTTTTAATTTCTAATCAAACAAAAATTCATTCCTGTTCCTCTCAATATAATTTAGCATTTTTCTCTATTAAAGTTCTGCAGTATTTTGTTTGTTCTTGATAATTTTAATTTCTTGTTTTGTGTCATAGTCATCTCTCTAGTTTTTCAATTTAAACTTCCTCATTATTCCCAACTCAGTTCCAGTAGAATCAAAGAGCAATAACCAAGTCTTATTCTTTTTGTATTTCATGCTATACAGAGTTCAATGTGTTTTAAATATTGGTTGATTTGAATTAATAAATTTTATATACTTTCATTAATGTCTTATCAAAATAAGAGAATATCCTTGCATGGAGAAAGACAATGAACATGGTGTAAACTTTGTAGGACTGATAGCCACAAGATCTGGACCATACTTCAGGCTATGGTGGAGGATTAATTGTGCGATCTTGAGGAAATCACTTCCACCCTGTGATCTTTTCACTTATCTGCAGTTTAATAGGTTTATATTATATGATTTCTGAATTCCTTTCATTTTTCCATTATATACATCATGAAGATCTTTTTTCCTTGGTTTAGTTTAATCTTGAGGAAAAAAAGAGCAAGTAAGATGAGAGATCTATGGCTTTAGTGAAGAGGAATATGGACAAACGTTGTTTGCAAGCTTGACTTAAGACTATTAAGGTATTCCCTGCTTTTTAGATAAATATCTGAGAGAAATACTCAATTCTTCTTTGACTATATTAGCTATTCTCAGGATATCAACTTGGTCAGAACCTCTAAAGGCAATACAAGCAGTTCTAGTTTTGAGAGTGGTTTCTAACTAAGTGCTAACCTTATGATGTAAAGCTGTCCCACTTTCCTTTATTTTCCCCAAAATAATTAGAAATCTTTTATTTAAAAATATAGTTGACATAGGAAAAGTAAACTTTCTCAAGTTAAACTTTNTCCAAGTTAGTTAGCATATAATGCAACAATGATTTCAGGAGTAGATTACTTAATACCCCTTACCCATTTAGCCCATCTCCCTTCACACAAAGTCTCCAGTAACTCTGTTTGTTCTCCATATTTAAGAGTCTTTTAGGTTTTGTCCCCCTCCTTGCTTTTATATTATTTTTTTGCTCCCCTTCCCTTATGTTAGTCTGTTTTGTATCTTAAAGTCCTCATATGAGTGAAGTCATATGATATTTGTCTTTCTCTGACTGACTAATTTCACTTAGCATAATACCCTCCAGTTCCATCCACATAGTTGCAAATGGCAACGTTTCATTGTTTCTGATTGCTGAGTAATACTCCACGGTGCGTGTGTGTGGGTATATATATATATACCACATCTTCTTTATCCATTCATCCATCAGTGGGCATTTGGGCTCTTTCCATACTTTGGCTATTATTGATAGTGCTGCTATAAACATTGAGATGCATGTGTCCCTTTGAAACAGCATACCTGTTACCCTTGGATAAATACCTAGTAGTGCAATTTTTGGGTAATACGGTAGTTCTATTTTTAATTTTTTGAGGAACCTGCATACTGTTTTCCAGAGCAGCTACACCAGTTTGCATTCCCACCAACAGTGCAAAAGAGATCCTCTTTCTCTGCATCCCTGCCAATGTCTCTTGTTGCCTGAGTTGTTAATGTTAGCCATTCTTATGAGTGTGAGGTGGTATCTCATTGTGGTTTTTATTTGTATTTCCCTGATAATGAGTGATATTGAGCATTTTTTCATGTATCTGTTAGCCATCTGGATGTCTTCTTTGCAGAAGTGACTAGTCATGTATTTTGCCCATTTCATCACTTGATTATTTGTTTTTTTGGTTGTTGAGTTTGCTAAGTTCTTTATAGATTTTGGATACGAACACTTTATCTGATATGTCATTACAAATATCTTCTCCCATTTTGTCAGTTGCCGTTTAGTTTTGCTGATTGTTTCCCTCACTGTGCAGAAGTTTTTATTTTGATGAGATCCCAATAGTTCATTTGTGCTTTTGTTTCCCTTGCCCCCAGAGACATGTTGAGTAAAAAGTTGCCACAGCCAAGCTCAAAGAGGTTTTTGCCTGATTTCTCCTCTAGGATTTTGATGGTTTCCTGTCTTATATTTAGGTATTTCATCCATTTTGAGTTTATTTTTGTGTATGGTGTAAGAATGTGGTCCAGGCTCATTTTTCTGCATGTTGATGTCCAGTTTTCCCAGCCACCACTTGCTGAAGAGACTGTCTTTATTCCATTGGATATTCTCTGCTTTGTCAGAGATTTGTTGTCTATACATTTGTGGGTCCATTTCTGGGTTCTCTATTGTGTTCCATTGATCTGACTGTCTGTTTTTGTGCCAGTACCATACTGTCTTGATGATTAAAGCTTTGTTATACAGCTTGAAGTCTGGGATTGTGATGCCTTCCAGTTTCTAGGGCTCAGAAGTTTTTCCAGCTGGCCTTACCCCTTTTGTTTCACAGTAACAAGTTACAACTTCTCTTGTTCTGGTAGTATGAACACGATTCTTGCGAATTAACAGAGAAACCCCTAAAGTCATCTTTGCTATTTCCTTCTTGTCATCTCTTGCATAAGATGCAATACATTCATTCATATCTTAGCTAATATGTGAAATCTATCCTGCAGAGTATATAACAAGCTTTACTTTATGTTAAAATGAGTTTGTCTTTTAGTCACTCAATCTCCGAATTTACCAGACTCTGTCAGCACAGTCAGATGGAAAGAGTCTGGAAAAGTTTTGTTAAAACTGATAGAGACAAAAGGAAAATCGCGAAAAGGCACTGGAAATCTGAGACTTGAAGACACTGAAGTTAAAATTACAGATAGGGAAAATACCATAGATGCTGGAGGTTGAGGAAGAGAGGAGGAATCTGACTCTTTCCCAATTTTGCTCCAGTTTCAACTAACCTTTATATCGTCTGATACTAAATCTTAATCTTTTTCCTCTTCATTTTTCTTCACTCTTACTGCTACGTCTTCACTTCTGGCTCTCATTACCTCATACATAGATGACATCCATACCTACTTTTTACATGCACCTTGTATTTTAGCCATGCTAAACTTTTGTATTTCCTGGAGATGTCTCTCATACCCCATTAATTTCAGGCTCTTTTCTCTCAAAATCATCTTACACATCACTGCCACACTGGTCATTTTATCTGTTTACTTACTTACTTACTCACTTACAGTGGTCATTCTTTAATCTTTGGATTGACATGTCTTTTTACTGCTCAGGAGCCTACAATGACTATAATAAAATGCCAGCCCTATATTTTAGGCAACCCCTTCCACAATCTAACCTTAATCTTCTATCCAATCTTCTGTCTTACAGAGAAAGAAAATAATGGAAGAGGCCTAAGAATTATTAGCTGGAGAAAGAAAAAATTCACTAGTAAGTACAAAGAGTGTTTATGGCTCTCATAAAGAGAGCCTTGAAATCTGTCTCATCTTTTTGGATGTACAGTTTTCTCAAACTAAGATATTCTGTATAATGAAAGTGACAGCTTAATTACTTGAATAGTGACTTGTGGCAAAACTTGGGTCAAGGCAAGGTTACTCTGACATGCTAGCTTAAAATTCTGATTGTTGAGATCAGCCTGTGTCTTGAGTGTAGTATAGGAACCCATCAAAGTAAGCTAATATACTTGCTCATAGATCAGTGATTTTTCCCCCTTGAGATTATGCCTTATAATACCATGGTTTAACTTTTTTTTAAATGTTATTTTGTCATCATTTACAAGTATCCATTGTTTTTACCCAACCCCTTGCCCCCAGGCCCACTTCCAGCCTTGCCCCACTTGAATCATCTTTTGAGCAATGAAACATCTATTTTGACCTTGTTATTTATCCAATCTAAACAAATCATAAACATTTTTGTTTCCTTATAAGTAACATCTTGGGAAGTAGTCAAGTATAATTGATGTCTCTAACAACCCTTATCAGGAGAGATGCAAGGGCCAACTTTAATCAACAGAATGATAGGTGGAGTTTGTGTTCCGGCATTTGGACTCTAAAATGATCTTAGGAGAACTTAATTCTGAAATTTGACTCCCAGAAGACTAAGAATAATTTTGAAAACACACAAATAAGAGCAGCTGTATTAATCTAAATTTGGGGACTTTACACTACGGATTGAATTTTGTTGTAATAAAGCAAATTACAAAGAACTCACTCATTCAGGTTAAGTGCCCAAGGAACCAAAATAATCTACATTAGGGGAGAGATACACTTTCTATAAGGAACAAAGAGATGATGTGAACATTTACATTGAGCCCACTTTGTTTTCCAAAATATATAAAACCAGTGAAATAATTCAAAATTAGAAGCAGAAGAACATGGTTGATTTTAAGATTAGTTTGTTGGTTTTAAAAAATGTATGTATTTGAAACTTAGATATAGGTTATGGTAGTGAGGAGATAGCATAAAATTTCTTCAGTTTACATCATGAACAAGCAAGAGGACCACCATTTTTTAAAATACCTAAAACTCACAGTGAGGTTATAAACTTTAGTTATTTTAAAGTTTACAATTGAAATAAATGTCCAAATAGAAAATATTTAGATTTAAGAACAATCAAGGAAGAATATGGTAATTGATTTTAAATGTTTCCAAAAGACCAAAGAGAATGAAGTTCATAAAATGGCAATTGGGTTTGGTAATTAGGAGGCCAATGGTGACCTTAGAGAATACATTTACCATATAAAGATATTGGTAAAAATACAAGATCAGTATGTAGTAAATACTAAAAGAGGAGCAGGAAGATGGCAGTTTCTAGGACTCTAGGCTTGCCTCATCTCATAAACACAACTAGATAACTATCAAATCATCCTAAATACTCC
Organism: Crocuta crocuta; assembly: GCF_008692635.1. Lineage (NCBI taxonomy): Eukaryota > Metazoa > Chordata > Mammalia > Carnivora > Hyaenidae > Crocuta > Crocuta crocuta. The sequence goes on from NW_027527372.1 coordinate 18,155, forward strand.
AGAAATTGATCTGAAGTCAGACAACAATTCCACAACTAAAGAGAGAGAAGACCCTACGTTTAAGAAGGCAGGAAGTGTCAAGACATGGTATACGGGACAAATGGATTTCACGTGCTGTGGAAAAAAGGATCCATGGTTCTTGGAGAAGGGCAAGAGAGAGATGAGAACACAAGAAAATGCTCAAGAAGAATATTTCTCCAAATCCATTGATGTGGAAAAAAAGAGAGGCTGAAAATTTTCTGAGTTCTTGCAACCAGCAGGGCTTAAAACCTAGAGTTTAAAAGGTCAGCAGGATTAGCTGGGATAGAGCCCTGAGGGCACTGAGCTGCTCCTGCAGAGAAGACAGGCAAACAACCCCACAGAGGACAGCATGAAAGCAGTGATTTGAAGAACACTTGGGACACACAGTGGGGAGATTATTTGCTTTTATCAGAGCACATGGACACACCTCTCAGGGAAAGTAATTGATTGGCCACCATTTTTCTTCCTCACCCCTCAGCATAAACACAGATCCACCTATAGGAAGCAGAACAGCACAGACACTGCTTAACTTGCTTACACCAAGCTCCAACCCTTTGGCTCTAGGGAACTGCCCTTTTTGTCATGCTTTCCTTAATCTGGTAGGCTTTTCTACTGGAAGACCAGCACAATACCTGAACACCTGAACATGCCATGTCTCCCAACCAGAGAGTTTTCCAAGGCCTCAGTTCCAGTAGGGGTGGTGACAGGTCTCATTTCACAAGCAGACCAGAGCACACCTAGCTAAAACTCACCACATTCAGCCCAGGGACCAATGTCTTCTTCATAAGACCATTATTTCCAAGAGAAGGAAATATAAATGGCTTTTGTAACACAAAGAAGAAAGGAGAGACTTAGACAAAATGAGAAGACAGAGGAATTTGTCTCAAATGAAATAACACGATAAGGTCACTGCCAGACACCTAAGTGAAACATATATAAATAACATATCTGATGGAGAACTTAAACAGTGATCATAAGAATACTCACTGGACTTCAAGAAAGAATGGAAGACATCAGGGAGGCCTTTACCACACAGATAAAAAATTTTAAAAAGAATCAATCAGAGATGAAAAGTGAAATAAATGAGATTAGAAATATGTTTGATGGAATGAACAGCTGACCAGAAGAATCAGAGAAACAAATTAATGATCTAGAAGACAAAATAATGGAAAGTATGAAGCTGAACAAAAGAGAGAAAGAAGAATTATGCAGCACGAAAATAAACGTAGGGAAGTCAGTGACCCCATCAAACATAGTAATATTCATATTATAGGAGTCCTAGGAGAAGAAGAGGGATAAAAGGGGGCAAAAAAACTTATTCGAAGAAATAATAGCTGAAAACTTCCCTGATCTGGGGAAAGAAACAGACATCATTTTGAAGAGGTTCCCATCAAAATGAACAAAAGCAAGTCAACACCAAGACATAATTGTAATTAAATTTGAAAAGTGATAAAGAAAAATCATAGAAGCAGCAAGACAAAATAAAGTTCTTAACTTACAAGGAAAGCCTCATAAGGCTAGCTGGAGATTTAGCAACAGAAACTTGGCAAACCAGATGAGAGTGGCATGATACATTCAAAGTGCTGAATGGGAAAAATCCACAGCCAAGAATACTTTATGCAGAAAGGCTATCACTGAGAGTAGAAGTAGATAAACAGTTTCTCAGACAAACAAAACCTAAAAGAGTTTGTGATCACTAAACCAGCCCTGGAAGAAATATTAAAGGGGACTCTTTGAGTAAAAGAAGAGACCAAAAGTGACAATGTAAAGGCAGGAAACACAAATGCAGTAAAAATAAAAATTTCTAAAAAAATAAGTTAAGAAATTGACCCACACAAAAAGGATATAAAATATAATATCATACATCAAAAATGTGACAAGGAGAGGAGAAAGGAATGAGTTCATATTTGAACAACCATCAACTTAATATACACTGCTATTTGCAGAAGAAGTTATAACCTAAGATTAACCATATATCAAAAGCCAATAATAAATATGAAAAGAATAAGGAGAAAAAAATGTAAATATATCATTAAGGAAAATCAGTAACACGTGAAAGAAAGAAAAGATCAGAGAAAATCTCTAGAAACAAACACAAAAAAGTAATAAAATGGCAATAAATACATGCAAATGGACTAAACACTCCAATGAAAATTCATAGGGTGTCATAATGGATAAAAAATCAAGACACATCTATATGCTGCCTATACAAGACTGATTTTAGGCCTAAAGACACCTGCAGATTGATAGTGAGGAAATGGAGAAACTATCATGCAAATGGACTTCAAAAAGAAAGCTGGAGTAGCAATATTCCTATCAGAAAAAATGAACTTCAAAACAAAGACTGTAACAAGAGACAAAGAAGGACACTATATAATAATAAAGGGGACAGTCTAACAATAAGATAAAAGAATTATAAATATTTATGCACACAATATGTGAGCATCCAAATATATAAAACAATAACAAACATAAAGGAATTGATAATAACACAATAATAGTAGGTGACTTATATCAATGGACAGATCATCTAGTAGAAAATCAACAAGAAAACGATGGCTTTGAATGAAACACTGGACCAGATGGACTAAACAGCTATATCCAGAACATTCCACCATAAAACAGCAGAATACACATTCTTCTCCAGTGCACATGGAACATTTTCCACAGTATATCACATATTAGCTCAAAAAACAAGCCTCAACAAATTCAAAAATATCAACCTCATATCATGCATCTCTTCTGACATCTATGCTATGAAGCTAGAAGTCAACCACAAGAAAAAATGTGGAAAGACCACAAATACATGGAGGTTAAATAACATGCTACTAAACAATGAATAGATCAACCAGGAAATCAAAGAAGAAATTAAAAAAAAAACCCTAAGTGGAAACAAATGAAAATGAAAACACAACGATCCAAAACAATTCAATTTTTTAAATGTTTATTTATTTTTGAGAAAGAGAGAGGCAGAGTATAAGTGGGGGAGGGGCATAAAGAGGGATACACAGAATCATAAGCAGGTTCCAGGCTGTCAGCATAGAGCCAACGCAGGGCTCAAACTCACAAACTGTGAGATCATGACCTGAGCCAAAGTCGAATGCTTAGACTAAGCCACCCAGGTGCCCCTGATCCAAAACATTTCAGATGCAACAAAAGCATTTTTATGAGGGAATTTTATAGGAATATAGGCCTACCTACAGAAGCAAGAAAAATCTCAAAAAACCTTACACATAAATGAGATAGAAAACAACAACAACAAACAAAACCTAAACCAGCAGAAGGAAGGAAATAATAAATATTAGAGCAGAAATAAATAATATAGAAACTAAAAAACAATACAACAGATCAATGGAACCAGGAGCTGATATTTTGAAAAAATTAATAAAATTGAAAAACCCCTGCCCAGACTTAATAAGAAAAAAGGAAAGGACTCAAATAAACAAAATCAGAAATGAGAGAGGATAAATAACAATGAGCACCACAGAAATACAAATAGATATAATGAAAAATTATATGCCAACAGACTGGACAACCTAGAAGAAATGAATCAATTCCTAGAAGCATATGAACTACCAAAACTGAAACAGGAAGAAATAGAAAACTTGAAGAAACCAATAACTAGCAATGAAATGGAATCAATAATCAACACACAAGAAACAAAACTGAAGGAGCAGATAGATTCACAGACTAATTCTACCAAACATTTAAAGAAGAGTTAATACCTATTCTTCTCAAACTACTCCAAAAGATGGAAAAGAAAAAATTTTTTCTAAATTCATTCTATGAGGCCAGCTTTACCCTGATACCAAAACCAGATAAAGACACCACTAAAAAAAGAACTATAGACCACTAATTCTGCCTCACCAAAATACTAGCAAACTGAATCTAATAATACATTAAATAAGTCATTCAACATGATCAAGTAGGTTGCAAGTGTCGTTTAATGTTTGCATATCTATCACCATGATACATCACATTAATAAAAGAAATTATAAGAACCATATGATCACTTCAATAGATGCAGAGAAAGCAATTGACAAAGTACAGCATCCATTCATGATAAAAAATCTCAACAAAGTAGGTTTAGAGGGAACATACGTCAGTGTAATAAAGGCAATATATGAAAAATCTCCAGCTTACATCATTCTCAATGGGAAAAAAAACTGAGAAATTTCCCTCTAAGGTCAAGAACAAGACGGGGATATCCTGTCTCATCACTTTTATTCAACATAATACTAAGTAAAACTTTAGCTATTTGCAGAGGACATGTTACTCTCTATAGAAAACATGAACGACTAAACAAAAAAAAAAAACCTGCTAGATAAAATAAATGAATTCAGTAAAGAAATGTACAGAAATCTGTTTCATTTCTATATAGCAATAACAAAGTAGCAAGAGAAATCAAATAATTCATCCCATTTACAATTACACCCTAAACCATAAAATACTTAGGAATAAACCTAACCAAAGAGGTGAAAGAATTGTACTCTGAAAACTGTAAAACAATGATGAAAGAAAATGAAGATAACACAAAGAAATACATTCCATGCTAACAGAGTGGAAGTACAAATATTTTAAAATGTCTATATTACCCAAAGCAATATACACATTTAATGCAATTCCTGACTGTCAAATTACTAACAGCATTTTTCACAGAACTAGAAAAATTAATTTCAAAATCTGTATTGAACCACAAAAGACCTTGAAAAGCTAAAGCAACCCTGAAAAAGAAAATCAAAGCCATAGGCATGACAATTCCAAACTTCAAGTTATATTACAAAGCTGTAGTGATCCAAACCACATGGTGCTGACACAAACAGAAACACATAGATCAATGGAACAGAACAGAAAACCTAGAAATGAACCCACAACTATATGGTCAGTTAATCTTCCATAAAGCAGTAAGAATATCTAATAGGAAAAAGTCTTTAACAAATAATGCTGGTAAAACTGGACAGCAACATGCAAACGAATGAAACTGGTTTATTTTCTTACATCATGCACAAAAATAAATGCAAAATTGATGAAAGTCCTAAATGTGAGATAAGAAACCATCAAAATCCTAGAAGAGAACATAGCAGTAACTTCTTTGACCTAGATCATAGCAACTTCTTTCTAGATATTTCTCCTGAGGCAAGGGAAACAAAATAAAAAATGAACTATTGGGACCTCATCAAAATAAAAATTTTCTGCACATTGAAGGAAACAACAAAACTAAAAGGCAACTGATGGAATAGGAGAAGATATTTGCAAATGATATCCAATAAAGGGTTAGTATCCAAAATATATAAAGAACTTATAAAACGACATTACAGAAATGAATAATCCAATTAACAACTGAGCAGAAGGCATGAATAGACATCACATGAAAAGATGCTCAATATCACTTATCATCAAGGAAATGCAAATCAGAATTAAAATGAAATATCACCTCGCTTTGTCAGAATGGCTAAAATGAAGAACACAAGAAACAAAAGGTATTGGTGAGGATGTGGAAAGTGAAAAACCCACTTGCACTGTTGGTGGGAATGCAAACTTGTTCAGTCACTGTGGAGACCAGTGTAGACGTTACTAAAAAAATAGAGCTACCCAGGGGCGCCTGGATATCTCAGTCAGTTAAGCATCAGACTTCATCTCAGGTCATGATCTCACTATTCGTGGGTTCGATCCCCGCGTCAGACAGCCCAGAGCCCAAAGCCAGCTTCAGATTCTGTGTCTCCTTCTCTCTCTTCTCTTCCCCAGCTTGCACTCTGTCTGTCTCTCTCTCTTATTAATGTTTAATAACTAAACATTAAAAAATTAGAACCACCCTATGATCCAGCAATCTCACTACTAGGTATTTACTCAAAGGATGCAAAAATACTAATTCAAAGGGAAAAACACACCCGATGTTTATAGCAGCATTATCTATAATAGCCAAAGTATGGAAACAAAAAACAATTATGGATACAGCCCAAGTGTCCACTGATTCATGAATAGATAAGGGAGATGTAACATATATACTCAATAGAATATTACTCAGTCATAAAAAAATAATGAAATCTTGCCATTTGCAACAATATGGATGGAGTTAGAAAGTATTATGCTAAGCAAAATAAGTCATTTAGAAAAGGACATATGCCATATGACTATGTTCATATGTGGAATTTAAGAAATGAAACAAATGAACAAAGGTTAACAAAAAATGTGAGAAAATGTAAATCAAGAAACAGACTCTTAACTATTGAGAACAAACTGATTGTTACCAGAGGGGATTCGGATGGGGAATGGGTGAAATATGTGCTGGAGATTAAGGAGTGCACTTGTTGTGATATCATTGGGTAATGTATGAAGGTGTAGAGTCACTATATTGTACACCTAAAACTAATATTATGTTGTATATTAAGTAACTGGAATTTAAATAAAATCTTAAAAATAAATACGAAAATACAGTAAAAGTGCTATATGTATTAAGAAGAAATTAAAAAAAAAAGAGGGGGCACCTGGGTGGCTCAGTCGGTTAAGCGTCCGACTTTGGCTTAGGTCATGATCTCACAGTTTATGGGTTCAAGTCCCGCGTCAGGCTCTGTGCTGACAGTACAGAGCCTGGAGCCTGTTTAGGATTCTGTGTCTGCCTCTCCTCTGCTCAGACTCTCTCTGTCTCACTCTCAAAAATAAATAAAGATTTTTTTAAAAATTATAAAAAAAGAAGAAATTAAGCGGACATTGTAAAGAAAAGAGCTCATTAGCCTGATTTAAAAGTTTACTTTATTCTTCATAACACACTCAATAATAAAGCAGAAAAATGTGGTATAACTATACAACTTATTTATTTATGCCTAATATTATATCAACTTATTAAAAATGTTTTCTAAGCCTCTATTGTTTATATTTATGTACTTGGTTTAGCTCTTCTCACCTGAAGTTTTAGGGCAGGTACCATGTCTTTCTTATCTGTGTTTTCAGCAAGCTTAGTCCAGGCTTAGGACATGTTAAGCCCTCAAAGGTGTTACTGATTGGTATTGAATTGTCAGGAATATGCTTGAGAATGATAACTGATCTGCCTTGGTCTGAGACTGATATAAGTCATATTACACAGGGTGGGCCTTGGCCAACGACTCTTACTGATACCCTCAATAATAGGCAAGGAAACAGAATCATTATTTTATGCAGATGTAAGCAATTGGTAGGTACAGGTTANTTTGTTTTTGTTTCAAGGGTTTTTTTTTTATTCCAGTTAGTTAACATATAGTGTAATATTAGTTTCAGGAGTCGAATTTAGTGATTCATCACTTGCATATAATACCAAGTGATCATTACAAGTACTTTCCTTAATAACATCACATATCTAACCCTTCCACCACTAACCTCCCCTCCAGCAAACCTCAGTTTGTTCTCTACAGTTTAGAATCTGTTTTATGGTTAGCTTCTTTCTTATTTCCCTCCTTTCTTCATCTCTGTCATCTCTTAGTTATNGGACAATTTGGCTCTTGATAATTTGCTATTCTTGATAATGCTGCTATAAACATTGAAGTGCATGTGTCATTTTGAATCAGTATTTTTGTATCTTTTGAGTGAATACCTAGTAGTGCAATTGCTGGGTCACAGGGTAGTTCTTTTTTTTTTTTTCTTAGATACTTTATTTTCAAGTTGGTTTACATATAACACCCAGTGCTCATCCCAACAAGTGCTCTCCTCCATGCCCATCACCCCCCTTCCCCTCTCCCCGACCCCCATCAGCCCTCAGTTTGTTCTCAGCATTCAAGAGTCTCTCATGGGTTTCCTACCTCTCTCTCTCCAACTATTTTTCCCCTTCTTCTCCCGCATCGTCCTCCGTTAACTTCTTCTTAATCCACCTATATGTGCAAAGGTCATAGGGTAGTTCTATTTTAAGTTTTTGAGAGTCTTCCTTATTGTTTTCCAGAGTGGTTGCACAAGTTTGCATTCCCACCAACAGTGCAAGATTTTCCCCCTTTCTCCACATCCTAGCCAACATCTGTTGTTGCCTGAGTTGTTAATTTTAGGCACTCTGACAGGTGTGAGGTGGTATCTCATTGTGGTTTTGATCTGTATTTCCCTGATGATGAGTGATGTTGAGCATTTTATCATGTGTCTGTTGGCTATCTGGATGTCTTCTTTGGAACAGTGTCTATTAATGTCTTTTGCCCATTTCTTCACTGGATTATTTGGTTTTGTTGGGTGTTGAGTTTGATGAGTTCTTTATAAATTTTGGATATTAACCATTTATCAGACATGTCACTTGCAAATATCTTTTCCTATTCTGAAGGTTGCCTTTTAGTTTTGTTGACTGTTTCCTTAACTGTACAGAAGGTTTTCACTTTGAGAAGTCCCAATCGCTCACTTTTGATTTTGTTTCCCTTGCCTCAGGAGACATATCTAGTAAGAAGTTACTATGACAGATGTCAAAGAGGTTTCTGTCTGTGTCTTCCTCTAGGATTTTTATGTTTTCCTGTATCACCTTTAGGTCTTTCATCGATTTTGCATTTATTTTTGTGTATGGTGTAAGAAAGTGGTCCAGTTTCATTTTTTGTATGAAACACCAACACCATTTGTTAAGAAAGTGCCATTGGATAATTTTTCCTGCTTTGTTGAAGATTAGTTGACCATAGAGCTGTGGGTCAATTTATGGGTTTTCCATTCTGTTCCACTGATCTATGCATCTGTTTTTGTGCCAGTACCATACAGTCTTGATGACTACATACAGCTTTGTGTTAATAACTTGATGTCTAGAATTATGATGCCTCCAGCTTTGCTTTTCCTTTTCAAAATTGTTTTGGCTATTGGTTTTGTGTGTGTGTGTGTGTGTGTGTGTGTGTGTGTGTGTGTGTGTGGTTTCATACAAATTTTAAGATTNTGTGTGTGTGTGGTTTCATACAAATTTTAAGATTGCTTGTTCTAGCTCTAAAAAATGCTTGTGGTATTTTGGTGCAGATTGCGTTATATACATAGATTGCTTTGGGCAGTATAGACATTTCAACAATATTTGTTCTTCCAATCCATGAGCATGTAATATTTTTCCATTTCTTTACATCATCTTCAATTTCTTTTATAAGTGTTCTATAGTTTTCAGGGTACAGAACTTTTGCCTCTTTGGTTAGGTTTATTCCTAGGTATCTTATGGGTTTTTTTGTGTGTGTGTGGAGTTGTAAATGGGATAAATTCCTTAATTTCTCTCTCTGCTGTTTCATTTTTGGTGTATAGAAGTGCAACAGATTTCTGTACATTGATTTTGTATCCTGTGACTTNTGTGTGTGTGTGTGGTATTTCAGGTTTTCTACATAGAGTATCATTTCATCTGCAAATAGTAAAAGTTTGACTTTTTCCTTGCCAATTTGGATGACTTTTATTTCATTTTGTTGTCTGATTTCTGAGGCAAGAACTTTCAGTACCATGTTGAATAACAATGTTGAGTGGACATCCCCGTCTTTTTCTTGACCATAGTACAAAAGCTCTCATTTTTCCCCTATAAAGAATGATATTAGCTGTGTGTCTTTCATATATGCCCTTTATGACTTTGAGGTATGTTGCCTCTATCCCTACTTTATTGAGGGATTTTATCATGAATAGAATCTGTACTTTGTAAAATGCTTTTTCTGAATCAACTGAGAGGAGCTTATGGCTCTTATCTTTTTTCAAAAAACGTGGTGCTGCATGTTCATTGATTTGAAAATTTTGAACTATTCTTGCAGCCCCGTATTAAGTCGCATGTGATAGCAGTGAATGATTCTTTTAAGGTATTGTTGGATTCAACTTGCTAGTATATGGTTGAGAATTTTTGCGCCCACGTTCATCAGGGGTATTGGCCTGTAATACTCCTTTTCAGTTGAGATCTTTGTCTAGTTTTGTAATCAAGGTAATGCAGGCCTCGTAGAATGAGTTTGGAAGACTTCCTTCCATTTCTATTTTTTTTGGCACAATTTGATAAGAATAGATATGAATATTTTCAAATGCTTGGTAGATTTCCCCTGGGAAGCCATCTGGCCCTTTACTTTTTGTTTGTTGGGAGAGTTTTTGTTTAGTGATTGAACTTTTTTTGCTGGTTCTCAATCTTTTCTAGTTTTCTCTTTATTTCTGTTTCACTTTTGATGTTTATATGTTTCTAGGAATTGTTCAATTTTTTCCAGATTGCCCAATTAGTTGGCATGTAATTTTTCATAATATTCTCATAATTGTTTATATTTCTGTGGTGCTGGTTGTAATCACTCCTTTCTTATTCATGATTTTATTTATTTGGGTCCTTTCTCTTTTCTTTTTGATAAGTCTTGGTAGAGGTTTATCATTTTTTAAAATTCTTTCAAAGAATCAGCTCCTAGTATCATTGATCTGTTCTACTATTTTTGTTTGTTTCTATATAAATTATTTCTACTCTAATCCTTATTATTTTCTCTTTTCTGCTAGTTTTTGGCTTCATTTGTTATTCTTTTTCTAGCTCTTTTAGGTGTAAACTTATTTTGTGTATTTGAGATTTATCTTGCTTCTTCAGGTAGGTGTGTATTGCTATATACTTCCCTCTTATGACTTTTCTTTCATCCCAAAAGTTTTGGACTGTCGTGGTTTCACTTTCATAGTTTCCATGTATTTTTTAAATTTCTTCTTTAATTTTATGGTTGACCTATTTATAGAATGTTATTTAACTTCCATATATTTGTGGTCTTGCCAAACTTTTTCTTGTGGTTGACTTCATGTTTCATGGCATTGTGGTGGGAAAATACGCATGGTATGATCTCAATCTTTTTTTTACTTGTTGAGACCTGATTTGTGATTAGTATGTGATGATTTCTGATGAATGTCCCATGAGCACCTGTAAAGAATATACATTCTGCTGCTTTATGATGAAATGTTCAAAATAAATCTTTTAAGTCCATCTGGAACAGTGTGTCAATCAAAGTCATTGTTTCCTTCTTGATTTTCTGTTTTGATTATCTGTCCATTGCTGTAAGTGGGTGGGTTGTTAAAGTTTCCTGCTATTATTTTATTATTATCATTGAATTCTTTTCTGTTGGCTAGTAATTGTTTTACATGTTTGGGTTGTTTGAAGTTGGGGGCATAAATATTTACAGTTGTTAGATCTTGTTGGATAGACTATTTATTATTATATACTACCCTCTTCATCTGTTGTTAAAGTCTTTTGTTTACAATCTGGTTTGTCTTATATACACATGGCTACTCCATCTTTCTTCTGACATCCATTTTCAAGATAAATATTTCCTCACCCCCTCAATTTCAATCTGCAGGTGTCAGGAAGTTTAACATTAGTCTCTTGTAGGCTGCATATAGATTGGGTATTGTGTTTTTATCCACTTTGGTAGCTTATGTCTTTTGATTGGAGCATTACTAAATGATCTAAATGTAAATGAACTACCATTTACATTCGGAGTGAATATTGATAGATATATTTTTAGTGCCATTTTATTATTGATTTTGCTGTTTCTGAAGGTTTTCTCTGTTACTTTATAGTCTTCTTCACTTTTGGTCTTAATTTTCTATTCAAATAGTCCTCTAATATTTTTTCTTTTTAAAAATAGTTTATTGTCCAGTTGGCTTCCATATAACACCCAGTGCTCATCCCAACAAGTGCCCTCCCCCATGCCCATCCCCCCCCTTCCACTCCCACCTACCCCCAGCAGCCCTCAGTTTGTTCTCAGTATTCAAGAACCTCTCGTGGTTTGCCTCCCTCCCTCTCCCCAACTATTTTCCCCCTTTTTCTCCCACATGGTCTTCCGTTAGATTCCTCCTAATCCTCCTACACGTGCAAACATATGGAATCTGTCCTTCTCTGCTTGACTTATTTTGCTCAGCATAACACCCTCAAGTNTAGATTGCTTTGGGTAGTAATGACATTTTAACTATATTTATTTTTTCAATCCATGTGCATGGAATGTTTTTCCATTTCTTTATGCCTTCTTCAATTTCCTTCATAAATTTTCTATAGTTTTCATCATACAGATCTCTTATATCTTTGGTACTCTCTATAGAAACTCTGCCAGACTCCATCAGAAACCTACTAGAATTGTTCCATGAATTCAGCAAAGTTGCAGTATACAAAATCAACGTACAGAAATCGGTTGCATTTTTATACACCAACAATGAAGCAACAGAAAGAGAAATCAAGAAACTGATCACATTCACAATTGTACAAAAAAACATAAAATACCTATGAATAAACCCTTTAATATTTCTTGTAGGGCTGGTATAGTAGTCATGAAATCTATTCGTTTTTGTTTGTTTGGGAAACTACTTCTCTTTCTATTCTGAATGACAGCCTTGTTGGACAGAGCATTTTGTCTGCATATTTTCCCCCATTCACCATGTTGAATATATCATGCCACTCCTTTCTGGCCTACCAAGAATCTGTGGATAGATATGTTGCTAACCTTATGTATTCCCTTATAAGTTAGAGACTTCTTTTCTCTTGCTGCTGTTAGAATTTTTTTCTTTATCTCTGTACTTTGCACAATTAACAATGATATGTCTTAGTGTTGGCCTGCTTTTGTTGATTTTGATGGGAGTTCTCTGTGCTTCCTAAATTTGGATGTCTGTTTTTATCCTTAGATTAGGGAAATTTACAGCCATTATTTCCTCAGATAAACCTTCTGCCTCCTTTAGCTTCTTTTGGTACTCCTATGATATCAGTGCTAGTACATTTCATGGAGTCACAATGATTTATCTACATCAACAATAATGGTCCAATATTTTTCTTCTATCTTCTTTTCAGCTTCATTATTTTCCATAATTTTACCTTCTATATCACTTATTCATTCTCTGCTTCTTTCATCCTTGTGGTCATTACATCAGTCGATTTTACATCTTGGTTATAACATTTTTGTTTCAGCCTGATTAGTTTTTAGATATTTTATCTTGTGGTTACAAACTGCCTGGTGTCTTCTATGCTTTTCTCAAGGCCAGCTAGTACCCTTATGATTGTTGCTTTAAATTCTGGATCAGGCATATTACTGATATCTGTTTCGTTTAGATCTCTGGTCAGAACATTTTTTGTTCTTTATTTTGGGATGAATTCTTCGATCTTGGCATTTTGTCTAGGTCTCTGTCTTCCTCTGTGTTTTAGGTTTAGGAAAACCTATTGTGTTTCCTGTTCCTGAAAGTAATGACTTTAATTAAAGAGGTCGTATACTGTCCGGGGCCTGGCACTTTGGGAAATAAGTATCTCTGGTGTTTGCTGTGTCTACTCTGTTGCTGTGTTTTGGCTGCTCTTTTCCCCATGTCTGTCTTGTGCAGTGTTTCTCCTTGCCTGCAGTGGGGAGTGTTTGGACCTTGGCCAGAGTGTGGCTGTTTTTTCTAGATGAGCTCTTGTCTGCTTGTTAAAAGAGATCTGATGCTATTTCTACTAGAGCTGAAGCTTTGTAGCACTCTATGGTCAGTAGACATGGTGTGTGTGGTGTGTGTGTTCGTGTGTGTGTGTGTGCGCGTGCTGGTCTTATGGAAGAAAGACCTGCTGCTCTGGTTCTCAGGCACACTTGCCCAGAAAAACAGCACCCACAGAGTGCAGGAGGGCAGGCCTTGTTGCAAGCGGTTTTGGCCACTAGTGTTGGTGCCATCTGTGCTGCTTATAGAAGTTAGTTTATGCTGAGGGGTGGAGGACTGAAATGGCACCAGACCCCTCCCTCATTCTTTAGAGGGGATTTCACACCCACCACTGTCTAGGAAGCCCTCTTAGATGAGCAAACAATCTCCCTTCTTGTGTCCTAGTGATCCCTCAGATCCTTGGACTCACCTTGTTTGTGTCTGAGCTGTGTGCCTGCCCAACAGTGCATTGCACATGTGTTTTATCCCAGGAAGGCAGGCTGTTTTAAAACTCCAAACTTTAGGGACTTGACACTGTGAGGATTCATGCTGAAGTGCAAGGGCCTGGAGTATGTAGTAAAGCACAGCAAAGAGCCAGTGCCTAGGTTAACTGCCCTCAGCAGATGCCTCTGCACCTATGGTGAAGGGTGGGGGCTCCTGTTAGTTCTTGTCCCCAGAGAGGCAATGCCACCTTTCCCTTCTGTGTTCCAAGAAGGGGGTCTTCTCTCCCCGTGTGTCACAAGGGATCCTCAGATCGTGCCATCTGTTACTGGGATATCTGTCCTCCTCCTCCACAGGAGCACTGCAGCACCTGCCAGGCTCCATACTGGTCATGTTATGGACCTCTAAAACTCCAGTCTTTGAGACTCTTTTGTTATTAATCTCAGGAAAATCAGTCTCTCTCATTTTCCCAGCCAATAGCTTTAAGGTAGTGTTTTCCTTGTGTGATCCCCTGTGCACTCTTTTCTCTGCCTTTGTCTCTGTCTCACCTCTCCCTGTAACCAGGGATACTTTCCCTCCACAACACCTGTGTTCCATTTCTCCCCCAAATCATATCTCCACACCTTTTACCTTCCACAATGTGGCCTCTTCTCTTCCTTGAGTTGTGCAGTTTGTTCTGTCAGTCCTCAGATTAATTTCTTGTGTATTCACAATGGTTTGATATTTATCTAGCTGTGTTTGAGTGAGGAGGCAAGCCTAGGGTCCTCCTATTCCTCTGTCATCTTAACTCCTTCCCTTCAAGTTTGTGTAGTTTCTTAAGTACTAGTCAGAAAATGTAGTGTTTTGTTGCAAGTATAACTAGGAAGGAAGGAAGGAAAGAAGGAAGGAAGGAAGGCAGGCAAGAAATAAGGAAAAATGAACGAACAACCTAGGTATACATGTGAAAGGCAAACTTTATCTTGTTCATAAATCAGCTGTGAGGAGGTAGTTCTGACTGAACACCATCTTGATCATACATTTAAAAAATTTTTAATGCTTGTTTATTTTTGAGAGAGAGAGAGAGAGAGAGAGAGCAGGGGAGGGGTAGAGAGAGACACACACACAGAATCTAAAGCAGGCTCCAGGTTCTCAGCTGTCATCAGAAAGCCAAATGCAGGGCTCCAACTCCTCAACTATGAGGTCATCGCCTGAGCTGAAGTCGGACACTTAAGCGACTGAGCCACGCAGGCACTCCCCTCCTTAGAGTCTTCTAATTGCCAATAGGAGCAAGTATAAAATTTTTTCCCACTAGTCTATACTAAGTTGCTTCTTAGAATCACTTCTTTTACTGTAAATCTGTTAGCATAATATCAAATTTGTTTCTCTAAGACATATTCAGTTATTTGAAAAATTCTACCTGTGATATCTGGNATATCTGGGCACTCTTTACAATAAGAAATGGCAGGACAAAAAGTAACTGAGCAGTGTCCTAGTGCTGAGGCTTTCCTGCAGATTTGAGACCAAACGTGTTCACAGAGTGGGTCATATGAGACTGTAAACCAGTCAATAAAATAGGAAGTACATGTCAGGATATTGAAAACAATTCTTTTTTGTTTTTGGACTGACTTCTTCTTTTTTTTTTTTTTTCAAATAGTNCATTTAAACCAACTTGACAATAAATTATTTAAGGAAAAAAAAGAGTATTGAATGACATAGTTTAAAGAATTTTAGAGGTAGAACAAAACTTAGAATGCATCTAATTCAACTCTACTCTCTTTCTGACCCAGAAAGATAAAATGATTGCAAAAGTAACACACAGAATTAGTGGCAGAATCAGGATGCCTGACTCACTGTCCATTGTTATTTTTATGACACAACACTGTTAAGTTACAGATAACACAAGCTGTAGCACTAAACACTGACATAAGCCATGGATTGATCTATTTCTTGATCCTCATTTTGGTTATAATATGAGACTACTTTTTAGTGAATATTAGAAATTACATTTTCATTTTAACTTTCTTGCTTCTCTTCTATTCAGTCTATCCTTATCACTTATGTCAGATTATTCATCTTAAAGCACAGTTTTAATCATATTACTTCCCTTTCAAAGGTCTCCAGTGACTTAAGTTAAGCTTGATGCACCATTTAAGACCATAATAATATTATATCTTAACCTTATAGTGTCATTCTCCATCATTTATTATATGTATTATTATATAAATTTGTACTTATGACCAGCTTCATCCCTTATTTGGTCTCTTTTCCTTCGCTCAGGCCATTTTGTCATCTGATAGCTTTTTTTCCTCATTGCTATCAGATGTAATTCTAACCATCTTTAAAAACATCTCTTACATCATATCCTTCTTAAAAAAATTTCCTGGTCCTCTGTACTATTGTGATATGTTAGTCATATTAAAAGGATGTATTAGCTGCTTACTATATGTCATTTCTATCCTAGACCCTTTGGAAAATAAGACACAAGCACTGCCCATTAAAGGTTTACACTCCACTAGAGGGAAACATAGAGGTGCTAACAAATTAATTCACTGCACCATTACAGCTGTAGAAATAGAAGTATATAAAGGACACAGAATGGGAATATAAATGGTGCATGTATGTTAGTAAAGGCTTCATACAATAGGGCAGGTGGAGGAGAGCATTTTAGGCAGGGGTAGAAAGTAGAATGAACAAAGTCTTGGAGATAAGAAATAACCTTATACATATAGGAAAAGTAACCGTGTGATAGGGATGAAATATAAGATAAAGGTGTTTGCAGCTGTGCATATTTGGGTGCATGTATCTGTATGTCATTGTACTATGGGGTTTGAAAGTGGAACCACAGGTTGGAAAGAAATGTAGGAACTAGATTATTAAAGGTCTTGTATACCATTCTAGAGAATTCGGGTTTATCATCTAGGGATTAGGGAGCTATGAGAGGGTGCCTAGTGAGAAAAAATACTGACATGTAAAGGAAAGCAGAAGTAGAGCAGAAAAAATAGAGGTTGGTCATCCCTGAGAGGTTTAATTTTCTTTGTAAAGTAAGAAAAAATTCTCCTCCCCAGTTCACTAATGCTGAATTTAGTGACGCATTTCTAACAAATAGAATATGGAAAAGTAAAAATGGTAACTTTACAGTGGAGGAATCTGCCAGACACCACCTTAACCAAATGATCAAGGCTACCATTATCATAAATCATACTGATAACCTGGATCCCCTGAGTTTGATGAGAAGGGCACTTCACCTTTGTGGGTATTGTTCCCCAAATCCACAACCCCAGTCTAATTGTGAAAAAAACAGAGGAACCCAAATTGAAATACCCTTCTACAAAATACCTGACCAGAGTTCTTCAAGCGTGTAAGGCCATTAAAAAACAAGGAAAGAGTGAGGGACTGTCACAACTGGAGGAGACGAGGGAGATGAAACAATGACATGCAGTGTGGTATTTTGATTAGATCTTTGTACAAAAAAAGGACACTGCAGGGCAAGGGTGACAATAACACCCAGATTCATTAATTGTAAATCTAAAATTATTCCCAAATAAAAAGTTAAAAAATATGGTTGCAAAATGGAAATCCTATAAATAAAAATTGACCATAAAATACTTAAAAAAAAAGAAATTATGTTGTCTGGTGAGAAAAAGAGGGTTTCACTCGGGTTCAGGTCTTCTGACAATTGGTAAAGGTTTGAATGGTGGCTCTGGGAAATGGAAGAGAACTATGACCAACAAGACTCTGAAGGCCCAAGAGAAATTGAATACTGTGGATTTTTAGTGGCCCCAGTCTACACAATTATGCAATTTATCCCAGTGGTGTTCAACAGCTTGCATGCAGGAGAGAAAAAATACAAATGCTTAAATTGGTATAAGATTGGGAGTAACAGAGAAGTCTTATGGAGGAACAATAGGTAAGGAAGTTGATTGTGAATATTACCAAAATAGTGGTTAACAGTGAAACTATGAAGTTTTATCAGGTTGGAAGAAAAGGGAGGGACCAAGGGACTGGAGGATTCACTGGGATTTCAGAAGTGGTGTAGTGGCAATAGGGTGTGAGAGAACTGAAATTCCAGGAGTTTGTGGTGAGAATGTGGTATAATGAAGTTTCAGATTTCAGTTGTGTGATAATAAATGAGGCTCCAGATATGGCCATGGAATGAGTAGTTAAGGTGGAATGTCAATGGATACTGTTCTAAATAAGGAAGTCAAGTAATTTAAAATCAGTTTACTAAGCTGGTTGTTTACATGGAATACGAAGTTACAAAGGTGATAGCAAGATTTAAAGTAAAGAGGAAGACCACAAGCCAAATGCTAAATTATTCAGTGAATTCGGGAAAAATAACTAGGCAGTCAATAGATGGTGATATTAATAAGGAAGATTAAAAGTTGCAGAAGGGAATGACTTTGCATTATGGTAGAGGAGTAATGGTTTAAAGTGGGACCAGGAAGCCAGGAGGCATCAAACAAACTCTCTAGGTCTCACAGTAGATGAGATGTAGAAAAATAAGCAGATTACAAGTTTCACATAAGGCAATGAGGCGGTGGGAGAATTATTTGAAGCAATTTAGGATGTAGGAGAACTTATAATGAAAAGGGCACAGTGAGGAAAAAGTTTGTAGAAAGGTTAAATGTGGAAGGAAGAATTAGGAGTGAGGAAGTACAGGGACTCCTGGGTGGCTCAGTAGGTTAAGCACCGACTTCGGCTCAGGTCAGGATATCATGGTTCGTGGGTTCGAGCCCTGTGTTGGGCTCTGTGCTGACAGCTAGCTCAGAGCATGGAGCCTGTTTCAGATTCTGTGTCTCCCTCTCTCTCTGACCCTCCCTTGCTCTCTCTCTCTCTCAGAAATAAATAAAACAATAAAATTTTTTAAAAAATGGAGTGAGGAAGTACAGAGTATTCTCAGGATGATAGAACCCTGGAGAGCAGCTGATGGTTCAACTACAGAATTCGATTTTGTATTTCTACCTGTTTTTACTTTTTTCTTATAGTAATTTGTATATTTACATAATGTCTATACTAAATTTTAGACTTTTTTGGGGACAAAGATCAGATCTAATTTATAATAAGTTTCTGTAGAGCCTAGGAAGTAAGATTACACTTGTTGTTCAATAAATATGTTGAATCAGACTAATTTCAGAATTGTTTTATCGAGTCGTCTTAGATGNACCAATGCAAAAATAAATTAGTAGGTACAATTTTGTATGCAAGGTAAATTTAAGCTGCTTGTTTCTCATCCAACTAAAGTGATACACATGTCTGGGGGCACCTTGGTAGCTCATTTGGCTAAGCGTCTATCTCTTGATTTGGACTCAGGTCATGATCTTATTGTGAGTTTGAGCCCTGTGCTGTCAGTGCAGATCCTGCTTGGGATTCTCTCCCTCTCTCTCTACCTCCCCCATGCTCTCTTTCTCTCTCAAAATAAACAAATAAACATTTAAACAAAACAAAACAATATAAAAAATGATACACAAGTCTGGCAGCAGAATTATGACTTACTGTGGATAATCTGAATGTGAAGCCAGTAAATTCAACCAGATTGCAAATTCTTTGGAAACAGGGATTATATCTTCATGTTTTCTTTTCTCATTTTACTTCCTTTTATACTTCCCCAGTCTTCTTCTAGAATGGTTAGCATAGTAATTTCATACACAGCAGGAATGTAATGAATGGATAATGAGATTCTATGCCATTCTTTTTTAAAAGCTTATTTGTTTTGAGAGAGAGAGAGAATCTGAAGCCGGCTTTGTGCTGTCAGCACAGAGTTCCATGTGGAGCTCCATCTCACAAACTGTTAGGTCATGGCTTGAGCTGAGATCAAGAGTTGGATGCTCAATGGACTAAGCCACCCAGGCACCCCTTTATGCTATTCTTTAAAAAGAAATTTATATTACTGAGCCACGTAAGTAGAATGTGTTTTTTGCTATTCCAAGAACAGGTGTCAGATTGAGTTGAAGTGATTTTAGAGATCCTGTTTCGGTGAACTTTTACGTGTATAAAAACGAAACCTGTGAAAGGTAGTGGAGTGATGATGACTTGTTCAAGAGTGTATTGCTAATGACAGGGCTGGGACGAGAACCCAGGCATTACAACCTTTAGTCCAGTTCTGTTACTACCACAATGATATCCCAATACCCACTCATCCTTTTGGTCTCCTTTCATCAATGACATTTTTTTTAGATAGCCAATTGGTTCTCTCTTTCCCTTCGATAACTTAACTCCCATGGTTTAATGTTTATTATGTTGTTTTTTTAAAAAATTTATTTCTGAGAGTGAGACGGCATGAGCAGGGGAGGGTCAGAGAGAGAGAGAGTGAGACACAGAATCGGAAACAGGCTGCAGGCTCTGAGCTAGCTGTCAGCACAAGGCCTGATGCGGGGCTCAATCATGATCTGAGCCGAAGTCGGACGCTCAACCGACTGAACCACCCAGGCGCCCCTTAACTCCCATGGTTTAAAAAGATCACTTTCATGTGGATGACTCATATCTATGAGTCTTTTATTTTCAACTGCCTAAAAGATTGCTATTCTTGGATCTTATGTCACCTTCCCAATTTCAACATGCTTAAATACAAATATATTATCTTCCCTCCCATATCAACTCTTCCCAAGGCCTTTTTTTTTTTTTTAAATTGACATTAAACTTCTTCCAGTCACTCTGGCACAGAAGCTGGTAGTCATAGTTGATCTTCACTGACTTCACTTTTCACGTGCAAACTCAAAGTTCTGTTGATGCTTATCCTGCAACATCTCCTGGCCTTCTCCCACCAACTTGGATCAGGATCCTTAGATCAACATGCCTTGTCTACTTGAAGGTACTCAAACTATGTAGCCTTTTTCACTAGACCAAGAGGTGAACTTGGCAAATTTCTACTTATACTTCAAGATTCAAGTTGAAGTTGTTACTCTTTATAAATGTTCCTTTGTTTGTGGTCCTATTATCTTATTTATTAGAGTGCTGTAATCATTCTTTTTGATTACATGTCTCATATCCACTTAGACAGTGAGTCTATTAATGACAGTGAGTCTCTCTCAGTCTGGTTCTCTTCCTATCCTAATTGAGCAACATTGGAAGAATAACTGTGCAGTATAGGGCGTTTTGAGTAATACAGTACTTAATTATTCAGGATGGGTGTCTAGAGGTGGAGGAAGAAGCAAGTTTTTTATGTGGAAACACAGGCGCTATTGTTTTACGCAGGAATCTAGATAATGGCATAAAGTGGAAGTGAAACGTGGACTCCACTAGAAGGGCAGAGTCTATTAAAAAAGAAATCTGAGAAATATATATAGGGGACCATGACCTGTGGATGAACACTATAAATCACTGGAGAAGAAAGTAAAGGGGGTGGGGCAGAAGAAACCACATATTTAGGAAGGAACATAAGGCGAAGAGCTTAAAACCAAAAAAGCAAAGTTAGTTTAGTGGGGCTGAAAGAGAAATCAAAAGTGGTTTCGGTGAGAGACTGAGGAGATCCAAAGACCCAAGGATGTGTCTGGCTCTATAAGAATTGAATTTTTTGGGTTTATGAGTGTTTTTGAATTCAGCCAACAGGAGATACTTAAAGATTAAATCAATTTTGGAGGTAGTTTATGATTATATTAAGTTTAATGCCTCCCTCAAGACTTTCTTTACCTTTCTAGTAAATGCTAGCATGCACCGGATGGTCTGCATGTGTTGGACGACTGCCAACAGGGATAGGGTGATGAGGGCAGGGCCAAAGCAGAAGAGGAAGTGGGGGAGGTTAGGACTTAGGGCTCAGTCTTCTAAGGCAGATACTTTTGCTGAGCAGTGGCAAGATGCAGGGAGCTTAATTTTCATGAAAGTACAGCTCGGGGCCCTACTTGTATTTGGCCAACTCCGCAGTGCCATTTTTGGCTATTCTTTATATATCTTATTATTGCCTAATGGTAAAAGTTAGTTGTGCTGTTTATGCTATAAAGATAAGCTCAAGGAGGTGAGGGACAATTTTTCCCCAGCTTTATTGAGGTATAATTGACAAATAAAATTGTAATATATTTAAAGTGTATGTATACATTATGAAGGGATTCCCCCATCAACTTAATAAATGGGGACAGTTTTGTTAATCTTTTGATACAGCAGGTGTTTGTTGAATTATGCATATTAAATAAGAAAATCAGAAAATATAAGTGTTTTCTTTAATGTAAAACATTTCACAAATGTAAATTTTTATGACTCTCTTTCATACTCATACTAGGCTCAGCTCAGGTTCTACTTCCTGACACCTAAGTTGACCGCCCCATTCTACACTATATCTTTCTTCTTTCAACTTATATTATGTTTATTGTCTTTAACAATAATATGAGAGTCAGTATTCTATTATCTTTTATCTTTTAATGTGTAGGAATCTTGTCTCCCATAGGTAGATTTTGAACTCCCATAGGGTGGGAGAAAAAAGTCCAGCCTTTTTATTCTTAAGCTATGTGAACCCCAAACCTAGCCTATCACAATGTTTTGCACATAGAAAAATGTGAAATAGAGGCACCTGGGTGGCTCAGTCAGTTAAGGATCTGACTTCAGCTCAGGTCATGATCTTGCAGTTCCTGAATTCAAGCCCTACATCGGGCTTTCTGCTGTTAGTGCAGAGCCTGCTTTGGATCTTCTCTCTCTCTCTCTCTCTCTCTCTGACCCTCCCCAACTTGTGTGTTTTCTCTCTCTCAAAAATAAATATTAAAAAAAGAAAAATGTGCAATAAATGCTTACTGAGTGATTGGTCATTAATTGAAGCAAAGTTATGCACATCTTCTATGGGGTTTTAATCTATAAACAACAAGGCTTGTATTAATTATTTCAGTGGCTTTCCTCCATGGCTATAAGTAATTTTGAGGAGGGGAGCAGAAAGACCCTCTTGTCATAGCTATAGCCTTATTATCACAATAAGTAGCTTTTTAAGTTGGCATTTCCATGGAAATTTTTAGCAGCATTCTCACTGGTATTAGAAACTACACAGGAGTCAATACTGCATTGTTGACAGTTCTAAGAAGTTTTTCCCTCTAGTAGCTTATTGATCATTAAGGGGAGAACATTACATCAATAACACTGGGCAAATCTGTTGTCAGACAGCTGGATTCCAAACCCAGGATAGTGTTAAGCCCAAAAAGAACTTGGACTGTGGTATTCAGAGCTAAAGACACAGTGTGTCCCTTTACATAGTACTGTGACCCAAATGTTTTATCCTGTATAATCAGAATAAAGTGATGCATAAGAACAGACCTGAAGGAATACGCAAGTCACAAAATATCAAAGAGATATTGAGTAGTGCATGGGAGTGGTGGGAGTGCATAGTGGGAAGATAGTCTTAACTTTACTCTGGGTGATAAAATTTGTTACAGACAGCTTACATACTTTTGAACTTTTTGTAAAGAACTACCTAGAGGCCCTACTTTCTTCCAGGGATACCTGTGAAGTCTCTACCTAATTACCAGCAACTTGGAATCCCCCTAAGTTCTGAAGCCGTTGATCACAGCTGACTCTGAGGCCTGCCTCTAACTTCATGGAATTTAGATGCTTAGATCTTAGAAGTTGGATAGCTTAGAAGTTCTCTAGGAGACTGTTTTTTATTAAAGGCCTAAATAAGGTCTTCAAATAATTTAAATTCTGATTAAATATAATAGGTAACCAATTTGAAATGAAAAGAAACTTTATATTTTCTGAGACCTGAACTTCGTATGAACTTTGGAATAAGTACATAAGATGTGTCAGAGAAGTCTGAGTGTTGTTATTGTTAGCTTAATTCCACTTATTTTAAATCAATGACAACACAAATACAGCCATATGTAAAAACAAAGACTGTTAATCTGAAATAGATGAGAAATTTCAGGATTCTTACATGTTAGAGATCTCAAAATTTTATACCAAATTGCATTTTTCTTTCCTTTTCAAGGAGGGAATTAAAAAAATAAAAGAAGAGAAAGGCAGAATGTTCCAGGGGACTCTAAATCTAAATATCAGCTTCTTTTCCTTTTCCATTAGCTACATTTAAGTATGATCTCAAATGTCTGGGATGTATTGATTCTACAAACACTGTAAATATGCTAATGACATTTTATTCATCAAAAGGAAAACCAGCTCAGTGTTTAAGTGCTCAAGGGTCTATGTTTACTTTTCTGTTTTGTCTCCTTCCCCCTATTTCTACCAGAGCCCCTCTCTAACTAACTTCTCCCAAACATTTAAAGATTTTTATTTCCATTTTCTCTCCTAAATCCAAAAGAAAAACTAGTGGGGCACAAAGTAAACAAGAATTACGAGAGGATGTAATAGAATGGAATAGAATGAGAAAACAAGATAGAAGAGTTTTGCAGTGCACAACTTGTTTAAACAGTACTCTTTTCTACCAACCTATGAATAATTATCAGTTGAAAGCAAAAATAATTATAATTAGCATCAGCACTGTAGCATGAATTAATGGACATGAGATGTCTGGATTTATCAAATCAAGTTAAATGGCTTATTTTATTGCCTTTTCTGTAAGGATGAGAATGTGCCACCACCTGTTATGAGTACACCAGACTTCTTAGCAGTTGTATTTCCTCAAGGCAAATCAAAAAATTGGCATTCACATTGAGGACTGCACAGCTATGGTAGAATTAATGGTGACCAGAGAGTTGGCTTCTACTGACATCTTAAAAATAAGATGCTTACTTAGAATTGCTGATTGCAGTTTCTGATGCTTACTTAGAATGAGGCCCCTGTTTAAAGATATAGTATTGGGAGCCGAAAGTAACTGGTCCTACTCACTCCATATGCATTCTTGTTATGTGTCTTATTCTCCTAGAATGCAATTTAAACAAAATCCTTTTGATGATGGTTTGTATTTTCAAGTTCCTTTCATTTTATCATTTTAGCAGATCTGAAAAATAATTTTATAAGCTCATTATTACATTGGATGCATGAGGTAACCAAGAAATACTGATGTTCAACAATTTGCTAGAGAACACACAGCTGATTAAAAGGCACTTCTAGGATAAACTTCCAGTTATCCAGGCCCAGTTTCCTTCCCATTGAAATACTTGCAGCAGCAATGACATATCAGATAAAGGGCGAGTATCCAAAACCTATAAGGAACTCACCAAACTCCACACCCAAAAAACAAACAATCCAGTGAAGAAATGGACAGAAGATATGAACAGACACTTCTCCACAGAGGACATCCAGATGGCCAACAGACACATGAAACGATGCTCAACGTCCCTCCTCATCAGGGAAATACGAATCAAAACCACACTGGGATACCACCTCACACCGGTCCGAGTGGTGAAAATGAACAAATCAGGAGACTCTAGATAGTGGTGAGGATGTGGAGAAACGGGCACCCTCCTACACTGTTGGTGGAAATGTAAACTGGTGCAGTTCCCCTGGAAAACAGAGTGGAGGTTCCTCAAAACATTAACACTAGAACTCCCCTATGGCCCAGCAGTAGCACTGCTAGGAATCTACCTTAGGGATACAGGAGTGCTGATGCATAGGGGCACTTGTACCCCAATGTTNAAAGGGGGGGTGTTGGGTATGGAGGAGGGCACTTGTTGGGATGAGCACTGGGTGTTACATGGAAACCAACTTGACAATAAACTATTAAAAAAATAGAAATACATACAGCAAAGTAGTTTAAAGATACCAATGTTAGGTTGCAGAGTTTATGACAGAGTCCGGTTTGAAAGATAACTGGAAGCCAAATATCTCTATGCTTGTTTATAGTAGAATAACTTAGTATTTACTGGGTGTTCATGGTATGTACAAGGCACTATGTTAATTATTTTTGTGGAGAGGAAGTTTAAAGGAATAAATTACTTGATACCTTTTGTCAAGATTCTTGGTATATTTTGAGAAGAATTAGATTTCTATAGCTTTTATTTCTCAGGACTCTCTTCTTTCTCTTGACTAAAATTGTATGCATTGCACAAGTTTTAGTCTTTGGTTATTCCTGAGATTTTCTTTCTCTAAGATGAGCCAATCTTATGGCCTTAGTTGTCACACGAACCAGATTCAATATTGGCCTCCACCACTTACCCATTACTCACAGTCAGGGCCATTACTTCTAACCATCCATAAGACATTGCTTCTTGGAATTTTTGCCATCTCCTCAAACTCAACAGATTAAAAACAGAAGTCATCATGTCCTATACTCCCCACTCCATCCCCAAATTACCAATTGCTATGTATAGTGTATCACCACTTCCCAGATCCCACAGGTTCAAAATTTTAGGGACAGCTCTGACTTTCTTATGCTGCCTATATCTAATCACTCACCAATTTCCATCTATTATTCCTCTTAAATGTCTCCTTGAGTTTTTCTCCATTCCATTTCCACTGGCACCAACTTTACACTATAGCCTAATTAATTTCTACTCTTTAAGTGGTTTCTCCATCTCCAGTTTTTGCAAATGTAGTCAGGCCTATGAAAGTCTACTAGATTAATCTACTAAAATTGTTTTTCCATCATATTCTCATTTATTAAAAGTTTGCTGATATGATTTCCCATTAAAAAGTGCCTGGAATTCAATGTCTAATAATCTGGTCTTACATTTCTATCCAAATTTATTTACTGTTACACCTCAACTCAATCACTTTTACCTAGCCAAATCAGGTCCTTTGGTGTACACTACAGGTACCAAATTCACTTTTGATGCAATGTATTTCTGACATAATTTCTGTGACTAGAATTAAATTGAAACTACATACATTGACCACTTACTATGTGGACAGAAAGTTTGCTTAGCATGGTCCCATATCATAGATGTTCATTTAAGCCTATCTCATTTTATCTACTCTATGAAGCATTCTCCATTCAGCAGAGCCCACTATATTTCTTCTTTAAATCCCTTTGCCATTAAAAATATAATATTGGTTTACTGTCTCATATTTTTATGTTCTGTAGGTCTTGTTTCACCACCAGCATTGGAAGTTCCCCAAAAGCAGGAACTATATCTTAGCTTTGTGCCACATACTGTATTGAGCTTAACTGACATTTGTTTAACTGGATTACAACAGATTTAAGATATTTTAATGAGAACATAAGAAATACAAAATGGATCAGGGTAGAGGTCAAGGCAGAGCTATGTTATTTATGAGATTATGATAGTTACCTTTCATGGCATCAAATCCACAAGATTAGATATGTCCCTTAAGACTCAGTGCCATCCGTTTAATCCCTTATTATCAGTCAGTGATTTGCAAAGGCAAATTTATAATTTCCTGCACCATGGTAAAATCTTGCTTTTATCCCAATTAAGTACTTTCTAAACACATCAACAGTTTGCTTAAGAGTAAGAGAGAAAAAGTAGTAGAAAATGAAATTGATGATCTTGAACTAGGAAGACACCAAAATACTAGATTTATAGACTTGATTCAATCTGAAAACTTTCTTTAACCTATTCTGTTTGGGTTCACTGGCTCCAAGGCTGATTTATTTCATTTACAGGAATTGATTAGCTAGTGCAGTCATTTAAATATTTTGGAGACCTGGGAAACAGTTTTTTAAAAAAAATTTTAAATGCTTTTTGTTTATTTCTGAGAGAGAGAGACACAGCATGAGCAGGGGAGGGTCAGAGAGAGAGGGAGACACGGAATCCGAAACAGGCTCCAGGCTCTGAGCTGTCAGCACAGAGCGCTACGCGGGACTCGAACCCACAAACCATGAGATCATGATCTGAGCTGAAGTCAGACGCTTAACCGACTGAGCCACCCAGGCACTCCGAAACAGTTTTTATTAAAGGTGTATTAAGGATGTAAATGTAAATCCCAGTCCGCGCGCCCCGCTGAAGTTGCCTTTATCTATACCATGGAATACTACATGGCAATGAGAAACAATGAAATCTGGCCTTGTGTAGCAACATGGATGGACCTTGAGGGTGTTATGCTGAGCGAAATAAGTCAGGCAGAGAAGGACAAATATCATATGTTTGCACGTATAGGAGGATTAGGAGGAACTTGACGGAGGAACAAGGGGGAGAAGAAGGGCAGAAATGGTGGGGGAAAGGGAGAGAAGCAAACCATGAGAGACTCTTGAATGCTGACAAAAACTGAGGACTGATGGATGTGGGGGGAGGGGGGGATGGGCATGGAGGAGGACACTTGTGGGGATGAGCACTGAGTGTTATGTGGAAACTAATTTGACAATAAACTATTAAAAAAATAATAAAATATAAAAGGCAAAAAAAAAAGGATGTAAATGTAGTATCTGAGGTCATTTATTTGATATGCAAACAGAGACCACCTATAGTTCTAATTGGGCAATTAATAGTAAAACAACAACAGAAAATATTTTTGAATGATTGCAATAGATACGAAAACTTAAAATTATCTAGAAGCAAATTTCACTAATATATTTGAAACGCAGTACAGTCTGACGTCCAGGTTTACTTATATTATTTTAGAATAATCAGCGGATAAGTATGTGTCATGGCTTCTCTCTAATCTTCAAAACAATCAGATTACTGAAAGGCAGAATGGCTAAACGCAAAGTTTTTTTTTTCCTCTTTTATCTAGGAACGGAACTCACCAACTCATTTGTTTACCCTCGAAAACAGCTTCTTTGCTGCTAAATAGAATTATGCTCCTGGTCAAATATTTTCATTGAAATGTATACAGTGTTGGCTCTGTGTAAACCTGGTCTATGTCTAAGTTATTAAATAAATCATGTAATTTCCTTATATCCATTTATAGTTGTGAGAGCTTTCTATTTGCAGTCGCTAGTTAGAACCTGTTAGAAAACTTGTTAATGCCTCTGAGTCTATTTCTTTATTTGCAAAACAGAGATAGTAACACTCACCCTGTCTAAAAGGCAGGATTATGAGAGGTTCAAGTGGGATAATGAATGTGAAACTAGTTTGTGGATAAGCTAGGTCATTCTTCCCTATTTGTTTTACTTTTATCAGCAATGTGGAAACCTGTCAGCTTGACCAAACTTGAGAGTTTGTATGCATCCTCAAGACAACCCTTTATCGTTTTACTTTCTATAATGAAGGAAACTGCCACTACAGATTAGAGAAACTCCACTGAGCCCTTGAAGTAAGATTCTAAATTGTGCCTTATATTTCTAACTTAACTGCAAAGGTGCTGGAGGCTTGGGTAGTGTCCCCTCTATATTTTGCCATATAGAGCCCCAGCAGAAGCACTGAGTAACACTTGTTGATAGACTGATTAGATTATCAAATCTCTGGCCAATAAGTAAAGTAGAAAGAATTCATAGTAGCAGCCTAATTTAAAGCAGGCAAGGCAGATTAGCTACCGTCAAACTCCTGGGAATTTGCTAAAATCCCCAAAAGCCAAATGCCAAAAAGCTACAAAGCAGAATTTTACTACAAACTATTTTAGTCATAGCATTGAAACATCAAATTTCCTTACCTGCTACCTTGAAGATTAACAGTTTAGGATCCTTTTGCATTTATTCTCAGAAGCAAGCTCCAAGTCTTCAGTAAATCACCCCTTGGAGAGCTAACCTTCTTAGTGAGCTGCACAGTGAATCTGAATACTTTGAAGGGTCCTGAAAGCACACTCCATTCACAGGGTGCCTGTTCTTTAGGCAGGCTTCTTTGAAAAGATGGGTTGCTGCGATTTTCAAGAAGAGAGAGGGCAGGGCACATATGCTAGCCAATGTATACAGATTCTTCTTCCTCTTTCAGATTAGTCCTCAAACTGTAAAGCACGTCTAAATTTGGCTTCTCTGGTGCAAAGTGGGGGAAGGGAAAGCAGAGGGAGGGAGGAAGAATAGAAACTGGAGACTTGCAGATTGCTGTTTATA
>NW_027527372.1:47744-47955 GCF_008692635.1 Crocuta crocuta
TGGAGACTTGCTCATTGTTGTCTATATAAATGAGATTTTTATGCCTAGCACTAGCAACAGAATACCCAGGAAATCTTGTAGCTGCTCTGAGATGTGAAGCAGGAAGAAGTTATACTCTGTGAAACTTAGTTCTAATTTTCATGACTTAAGGGTGGTTTAGAGTATTTGTAGGTGGAGAAAGATAATCCTACCAGGATATGCTAATTTAACT
>NW_027527372.1:48002-59043 GCF_008692635.1 Crocuta crocuta
ATCTCTCTTTTTCTCTCTCTGTCTGTTTGTCTCTCTCTCTCTCTGTCTCTCCTTGATTATATTTGTGGCTCTATCCACTCTCTAAAAAGTCTTTTTCTTTGTGGTGAATTATGTTCTGGAAAATAGTTGTCTTAGTTTGAGTGTGGTTCCCCCAAATCTCCATGAAAGACATTGCTTCCACTGGATTAAAGGTAGTTTTGTTTCCATCACACCGAGAATGACCTGGAATGACTAGGCTTGCCATCAGTGGTCCTGTGTTAGGAATTTGGAAGGCAGGTAAATACTCTTAGATTTTGGTTAGGCTCTGGAGTGTTGGAAAAATAGGATGCTCTGACTGTATTCTGGAAAATAAGGCTATGGCAGTCTGCTATGCCTTGGTTGGAGCTTGGGGTGGCACCTTGATATTATGAACAAAATAGATGAGAATTACAAGGTGTGAGTTGTTTACATCAAGTATATTGAGTTACATTAAGATGGTATATATGGGGATGGGTATAACTATTTTCATTTTAACACGTTTTAAACATGGTACCATAACTAATAATTAATAATTAATTTGGTACTCAGTAAAGCATGAGCCCAGCAACAGCTCTCTGCTTACTACTTGCTGTAGAAACAAAGCCAATTACTCAAACTTTGAATCTGTAGGTACCTGAATGATATCACAGGAAACTTGAGACAAAGGCACTAAAAATTCTGAAATCTACTTTTTGTTTCATAGAATTCGTAGTTGTGGTAGTGGATGGGGGAGCAAATTAAAGGCAGAGATAACATTTGGATCGAAGACCAGACTCTTCAATCCTCCCCTGGGGAGTTTTAAAAACTAATGTGACATTATAACTAGAATTTCTTAAGCTGAATTTTGATCCCCAGAGGCCTAGTAGAAAGTTAATAAGGAGGGCAGAATATGAATTATCACTTTTTCTCTAGTCTGGACTGTTACAGTCATCTTGAGCTACAGTGGAAAAGTAGTATATACTCAGGTAAGGAAGAAAAGAGAAAGGTTTTAATATATTTGAGCTTCAATATGGCACAACAATAGCTGTGACAGAGAGGGGATGCCACGTGGTGCTCATGTGTTCTCCCCTACTTATTTCTTTCCTTAGCTGCTTCTCTGCTTCCTGAGTGATGGGAAGGGCAGTGCTCCACCTATCCACAATTGGGTCTTTCCCCTGTATAGCTTCATCAATTTATATCATGTTTGATATAATTGACAGAAAACTACTTATCTTCCTCCTTCACATCTCCATCTTTTATTTTCCTTTCTGTTTATCTTCATTACATACTTACCCTAACATTTTTCACCGTTCCAGGAAATGATGAAATGCCCAAACTGATACCTCTCTGGTGTTTTCTCTCTACTCTTTCTCACTTCCCCAGACTCTTTCAGTTCTTACTGTATTACTGAGTTGGAGAGGACCAAGTAGAGAATGGTGAAGAAGAGGGGAAATAACATGTAGTTGGATGGAGAATCTGTCATAATTAACTAAGACTTTGGTAGAAGGTTAAAGGATTTTCAGTTATATAACATTTATCCATTAACTATGAGTCACAGGATTCATAGCTTACATGAGCTTATAGAGCTGAAAAGGGCTTCAAAATAATTTTGTTTAGACTTTTTATTCAATTGACTTTCTGAGGGTATCACAGATCTAATTAATCATGTGTCCCCAGCTGTTAGCTTTCTGCCTTGTTTGTTTTGTCAACTAAATAAATCTAGTCCAACTCTCTCATTTTAGAGATGAGAAGCTAGAGAAAAAAGAGACTTTCTTAAGATGTATTCATTTCATCATAAAATCAAGAGGAGTCATTTTTTTCCTCCCAGAACTGAAATTGTTCCACAATCAATACTAATGGCACTTTGGAAAGGAAGATAACATAGCACAGTGATACACACATGTACATTAATTCACAGAGACTGAGAGAGCCTTGATTCATCCTTTTGTTTCAACTCATGGAAACCCAGAGACAATAAAAATATATCAGCTTAAGCTGCAAAAATATGGCTTTCAACATTTTCTCTCTTCCTGCCTTAGGGCCCAACCCATGAGTATAAAGCAACCTCAGATTTTCACTTCTGGTGAGGTCAGGGTATACTAATAGAATTTCAGATGGATTTGAATAAAATTTGTTGTACAGAATAGCATAGACAACCTAGGGCAGATGGTACAGATCATTCAAATCAACATCCTTATATTATTCTGTGCTATCCAACATGGTAGCCACTAGCCAGATGTGGGAATTTAAACTAAAATGTAAATTATTGAAATAAAAAAAATTATATCTTGCAATCACACTAGCCTCCTTCCAGATGTTCATAGCCACATGTGGATAATGGCAACTGCATTGAAAAACACATTTAAAGTAGATTTTAGTCATGATCAATGGTGAAAAACTAGGAGGTTCTCCCATAAACTCAGGAACAAGATAAGGATGTCCACTCACACCTCTCTTATTCAGCATAATACTGGAAGTCCTAGCCACAGCAATCAGAAAACAAAAAGAAATAAAAGGTCTACAAATTAGTAAGGAAGAAGCAAAAAAATTCACTATTTTCAGATACATGATACTATATGTAGAACTCTGTAAAAAGTCCACCAAAAAATTACCAGAACTATAAATGAATTCAGTGAAGTTGCTCCAGGAGAGGACCAGTAATGGAGCAATTAGACAAAGACCTTTAGTGAAAAGTAGGCCTTTCCTTAATTGGAGGGATTATCTACAACTTAAAAGCATATTAACTTCAGTTTTTTCCAGGGAAACAAAATTTTCTGTGAAATCACAGTAGTATAAATTCCTGTTGAGACTGGCAACTACTAAGAGTTATTTTAGGAGTATCTAAGAAATCCAAGATTCCTCAAAGTTCTTCTTACTCCAGAATTGCTCACATAAGCCTGAAATACTTTTAAATGTAATGCACAGCGAGAGTCCTCTCTTAGATGCCTTTAAAATCAGTTTCACTAAGGAGAAGTGAACCAAGAGCTGATTCTCATCATCCACTATGGATGAGGAAACTAAGTGTTCTTATTAGAAAAAAAATGATAATATTGGCACTCCCTATTTCATAGCATTTAAAAATTAAATAAAATGAGAGCCATAAAAAGACTTTATAAACTATAAGAAAATATGCATTTTTCTTTATTTCATTAATTATTTCTCCTTTCTTTTCTTCTACACAGTGCTATTTCTCACCTAAAATATCGCATGAATTCTTATGCATATTTTTTGAGGGAAATTTAGGTAACTTTGAGATAATTGGGACCCTGTAGGGTGTTATAATCCAAGAGCAGAGAATTGATGCCATTGAGGTTCTAGTTGCAAAAAGCTATTTTTATATCTGGAGGTAAGTTTGCCAGAAAGACAATATATGAAAGGCCTTTTTTATGTGTATTCTGTGTGTATGGGCTACTGAAGTGCTATTTGTAAAATTGCCTTAGCTACTGGAGATTTCTGAAGGTAAAGTGAAAACATTCATTTGACTCAAAAATGGAATCCCAAAACCTGGTTTCATTGTGGCTACATACACTTTTGGTGTGACCGGGAAGAGAGCAAGTCACTTGAACTTTCTGAGCTTCAGTTTTCCCATTTGTAATTAATAACAATACAGGGTTAATAATTGCCACTATGTCACTTCACTGGGAATCAGTGTGAGCTAATGCATGTGGAAATGCTTGTGAACTGTCAATAAGTATACAAACAACATCATTGTTATTTCCTGGTATCCTGGGAAATGCTCCAGGGACATGCCTAGAAGCTAATTTTGATATTATTTCCTTTATTTCAGCAGGTACCAATAAATTCTCTAGCCAAGAAGGGAAAGTGACTTAAACATTTGAATTTGGGGTCTAGCCTTTAACCTAGCTTCATCTGTATTACTGGGACATCCTGTCAAAAAAATAAAAGCAGAACTAGACTTGGGCAAAATCTTGAAGCAAATAAAGCATGTTTTAAATGACCCCCTTTTTAATTTTTCCTTTCAGAACCACTTCTTTAGAAGGGGTAGTGGGTAGCAGAAATAACTATATTCTGAGATGTTGTATGCACTAGTATTTAAGAGTGTAAACTCTGGAGACAGACAGATCTGGGCTGAATCTTGGTTCCACCATTTACTATTTGTGATATTGGATAAGTTATCCAGCCTCTTAGCTCCTTAGATTCCTGGCCTGGAAAATGGGGCCAATAATTACACTACCTCATGGGGTTGTTACACAGATTAAATGCAATAGTGCCTGGAACAAATAATGTTTCCAATAAATATAGCTTTATTTTTATTCACACTATGGTTTTGCTCAGTTATTATATTTTAAAATTACCAACCAGGAATTAGACATTGTACTGAAGAATGACTTCGGGTTTGGAGTGTTAAGAACTTTCCCAAATTGTAACCTTGCTGGTTTGGTAATTTGGTGATTTGTGCAAGTGAGCCAACTCTCAGGAAATATTAGACACAAATTTGAATACAATATAGAATCTTGACTTTTTGTTTTCAGTTCTATTTCCACAGTTTTTCCAACTTACACGTTTTGTTAACTTTTTTTAACTTTTAATAAGGTGTTCAAAAGTGCTTTACTTGATATTGATTATATCTTAATAAATATGTGCATCACAATTTAGCCCAGAAGGCTCCTCACTACTAAATACCTAGTACCTAGTACCTGGTACCTAGATTGGCTGCTTGAAGCTTTGNGAAGCTTTGACCTTGACGAAAACAAACTAACAAATATGAAGATTTTGTTTCCTGTTCTAAAAAAAAAACACAGAAGATAGTATTTGTCTCATGGGACTAAGCTGAATCCCTGGAAGTATAATAAATATGGTTATGGAACAAAGGGATTAGTTTGTTTAATTTCATGATTTTTGATTTTGAGCATACTTCTATGGATCAACCTCAATTTCATTTTGTCAGTTTACAAATTGCCTTTTTAAAAAGTTTTTTTAATGTTTTATTTTATTATTTCTGAGAGAGAGAGAGAGAGAGAGAGAGAGAGAGAGAGAGAAAGTGAGCAGGGGAGGGTCAGAGAGAGGGGGAGACACGGAATCTGAAACAAGCTCCAGGGTCTGAGCTGGCAGTCAGCACAGAGCCCAACGTGGGGCTCGAACCCACGAACCGTGAGATCATGACCTGAGCCGAAGTCAAGCGCCCCTACAGATTGCCTTTTGTTCCATGAAATTGTACAATTTATTTCTCACCCATAGAGAAGAAATGTCAGAAAAGGAAGAGGACAAGTGTGTGGTTACTGGTGGTTACTGGTTACTGGTTGAACATTTTCCTTGTAGAAGGAAAATACACTTAATAGGATGAGGATTAAAAGTTTATCTGGTGTTCAGGCACATAAAATGATCACTTTTGTTACATTTCTTTTCTTTCTTTTATTTTTTGAGAGAGAAAGAAAAAGAGAAGGAGAGCATGTGAGCCAGGGAGAGGAGCAGATGGAGTGAGAGAGAATCTCAATGAGGCTCCATGCTCAACACGAAGTTGGACACAGGGCTCGATCCCACAACCCTGGGATCGTGACCTGAGCCAAAATCAAGAATTGGATGCTCAACCAACTGACCCACTCAGGTTCCTCTATTACATCCCTTAACATAGAATCTGAACTGTTATTTTTCAATTTTTCACTGTTGATCAAATTAAGTTTATGAAAGCACTTTAATAAATAGGAATTCACTGTAAAATTCTGAGATTATTATTTGTTATTAACTTAATGTTGATGGAGAAATACTCTTGTTAAAGAATATTGAACATTCTCATTTGCATAAAGATATTATTGGTGTCCTCCCTCCTCTGAAATGGTTCTCATGTCCACTTGATTTCTAAGTGGAGTACTTTCTTTTTCCCTTTGGAATTTCCACAAATAGTATTTGTTTATTCCTATTGTCAATAAAATTTCCACATACAGAACACAATCAGATGGTAACTATATTTAGGTCAAACTCAATTTATAAACAGATTAAAGATTGTTGGGGCTCCTGGGTGGTTCAGTAGGTTGAGCGTCCGACTTCGGCTCAGGTCATGATCTCACGGTTTGTGGGTTTGAGCCCGGCGTTGGGGTCTGTACTGACAGCTAGCTCAGAGTCTGGAGCCTGTTTTAGATTCTGTATCTTCCTTTCTCTCTGACCCTCCCCTGCTCATGCTCTCTCTCTCTCTCTCAGAAATAAATAAAATATTTTAAAAAATTAAAAAANTGCTATTACAGTATCACTGACCATATTCCCTATGATGTGCCTTTTATTCCTGGGACTTTTTCATTCCATAACTGTAAACCTGTATCTCCCACTCCCCTTCACTCATTTTGCCCATCCCTTCACAACCCTTCCCTCTGGGAAACATCAGCTTGTTCTCTGTATTTATAGGTCTAATTCTTTCTGTTTATGAATCTGATGACTATTCAATCTCCAGGCTGTCTTGAGTCCAATATCATTTAAACAAAGAGTCATCAGGAGTAATCAAAATGGTACTTGGAATAGTCTATCTTTTTATTCCTGAGATAAAGAGGACTCATTGTTTACTATTTTTTTTATAACTATCATTCTTTCTCTTCCTTCTTGTTTTAAGCAGGAGGTGCTGATAGCATTATATATAAATAAGCACTCCGTGTTGATAATTGTGCCTCCTTTCAGATGTTTAAGAGTGTATCAGATAGTTTAGTTGTACTAAACAGGTTCTCAGAGCAGGTAGTCAGAAGAATATTTTAAACACTGAATAAAGCTGCTAGAAACCTAAAAATATCTTCATACTACATGTTTCCCTGGGACATGGTTTGTCTGTTACACATGTGAAATTAACTCAGAACTTGTCAGTCCAGCAGGATCATCCCTGAAGAAAATTAGGAAATAAGTGAAGTAAGCACTTCTTGATTTCTTTTTCATTTAAAGATCTATTTCCCTTTCTAATTTTAATATTTTATTAAAGTATATTTTTAACTTTTTGAGGAACCTCCATACTGTTTTCCAGAGTTGCTGCATGAGTTTGCATTCATATCAACAGAGCAAGATGGTTCCCCTTTCTCTGCATATGGGCTGACATCTGTTGTTTCCTGTGTTCTTAATTTTAGCCATTCTGACAGGTACGAAGTGGTATCTCTTTATAGTTTAGTTTTATATTTCCTTGATGATGAGTGATATTGAGCATCTTTTCATGTGTCTATTGGCATCTGTATGTCTTCTTTGGAAAAATGTTGAGTCATGTCTTCTTCCCATTCTTTAACTGTATTGCTTTTTGGGGTTTTGAGTTTGATAAGTTCTTTATATATTTTGGGTACTAACCCTTTATCAGATATGTCACTTGTAAATATCTTTCCCCTTTCTGTAGGCTGTCTTTTAGTTTTGTTGCTTGTTTCCTTTGCTGTGTAGAAGCCTTTGATCTTGATGAAGTTGCTGGGGCCAACATCAAAGAGGTTGCTGCGTGTGTTCTACTCTAGGATTTTGATGGTTTCCTGTCTTACATTTAGCTCTTTCATCCATTTTCAATTTAATTTTTATGTATGGTGTAGTAAAGAGATCACTTTATTGAAACCAGATCAGGTTTCGTTTTTTGCCTGTTGCTCTCCAGTTTTCCTAACACCATTTGTTGAACAGATTGTCTTTTTTCCATTGTATATTCTTTCCTGCTTTGTTGAAGATTAACTGTATAATGGTGGGTTCATTTCTTGGTTTTCTATTCTGTTGCATTGATCTATGTGTCTGCTTTTATGGCAGACCATACTGTCTAGATGACTACAGCTTTCTAATATAACTTGAAGTCTGGAATTATGATGCCTCTCACTTTGCTTTCTTTTTTCAGGATTGCGTTGGTTATATGAGGTCTTATGTGGTTTCATAAAAATCTTATGGTTATTTGTTTTAGTTCTGTGAAAAATGTTGGTGTTATTTTGATAGGGATTGCATTAAGTCTGTAGATTGCTTTGCATACTGTAGATATTTTAACAATATTTGTTCTTCCAATCATTCCAAACATGGAATGCTTCTTTGTGTCTTTTTCAACATCTTTCCTAAGTGTTCTATAGTTTTCAGAGTGTAGATCTTTTACTTCTGTGATTAGGTTTATTCCTAGTTATCTAATGTTTTTGCTGAAAATGTACATGGATTGATTCCTTGATCTAATTTTCTGCTGCTTCATTACTGGCGTATAGAAATGCAACAGATTTATGTACATTGATTTTATATCCTGCAAATTTGCTGAATTCATGTATTAATTTTAGCAAGTTTTTCATGGGGTCTTTCAGGTTTTCTACATATAATACCATGTCACCTGCAAATAGTGAAAGTTTAACTTCTTCTTTCCCTATTAGGATGCTTTTTATTTCTTTTTGTTGTTGGTTTCTGAGGCTAAGACTTCCAGTACTATTGTTAAATAGTAATGGTGAGAATGGGTATCCCTGTCTTGTTCTTGACCATAGAGGAAAAGCTCTCAGGTTTTCCCCACTGAGGATTATATTAGCTGTGGGTCTTTCATATATGGACTTTATGATGTTGAGGTGTGTTTCATTAATAACTACTCTACTGGGAGTTTTTATTGAGAATGGATGTTGTATTTTGTCAAATGCTTTTTCTGAGTCTACTGAGAAGATCATATGGTTTAAATCCTTTCTTTTAGTAATGTGATGTATCATGTTGATCAATTTGTGAACATTGAAACACCCCTTCAGTCCCAGAACAAATCTCATTTGTTCATGGTGAATAATTCTTTCAATGTACTGTTGAATTAGAGTTGTTAGTATCGTGTTGAGAATTTTTGCATCCATGTTCAAGCAATATTGGCTTGTAATTCTTCTTTTTAGTGGGATCTTTGGTTTGGAATCAAGGTAATGTTACCTTATAGAATGAGTTTGGAAATTTTCTTTCCCTTTTTATTTTTTGGAATAGTTTGAGAATAGGTATTAAGTCTTCTTTATATGTCTGGTCGAATTCTCCTGGAAAGCAATTTGACCTTGGATTTTTCTGTTTGGGGAGTTTTTTGATTACTGATTAAATTTCTTTGCTGGATCTGTTCAAAATTTCTATTTCTTCCTGCTTCCGTTTTGGTAGTTTGTATGTTTCCAGGAATTTATCCATTTCTTCCATATTGCTAAGTGTCTGTGGTGTTGATTGGGTTCT
This sequence comes from Crocuta crocuta, assembly GCF_008692635.1. NCBI lineage: Eukaryota > Metazoa > Chordata > Mammalia > Carnivora > Hyaenidae > Crocuta > Crocuta crocuta. The sequence continues at coordinate 57,099 of NW_027527372.1, forward strand.
CTCCTCTGATATGTATTAGATTTTTTCTCTTTTCTTTTTGGTAAATCTGGCTAGGGATTTATCAATTTTATTAATACCTTCAAAGAACAAGCTCTTAGTTTTGTTGACCTGTTTTATTGTGTTTCTTAAATTTCTATATCACTTATTTCTGCTCTAATATTTATTATTTCCCTTTTTCCACTGGCTTTAGTCTTTATTTGCTGTTTCTTTTTCTAGTTGCTTCAGGTATAAGGTTATTTTGTGTATTTGAGACTATTTTTCCTTTAAGTAGGCTTGTATTGCAAACAATATATTTCTCTTTTAGTACACCTTCACTGGATCCCACAGGTTTTGGAATGTCATGTTTTCATTTTCATTTGCCTCCATTTATTTTGTAATTTCTTCTTAAATTTCCTGGTTATTAGCAATGGGCAGATCAGCTAAGCAGAAAATCAATAAAGAAACAATGACTTTGAATGACACACTGGAACAGATGGATTACAGATATATTCAGAATATTTCATCCTAAAACAACAGAATATACATTTTTTCGATTGCATATGAAATGTTCTCCAGAATAGATCACATACTGGGTTACAACTTAGCCTTCAAGAAGTACAAGAAGATTGAGATCATACCATGCATATTTGTAGAGAACAACACTTGTAAACTTGATGTCAACTACAAGGAAAAAAAATGGAAGTAACATTCTACAAAACAATAAATGTATGTGGACGGTGTGGGGCCCCACTATGATGGGGCAGCATGGAAGTTCTCTGTTTCTCTCCTCCCAAAAATTCAGCTAGATCACCATCAAACCATTTTGCACACCTAGAAAACTGATCTGAGGATTAACACAACAATCTACATAACTTGAGCTGCAGAACTTGGCAGATACATGGCACAGAGAGGTGGACTGGTGGAGGGAGAAGTTGCAGAGGGTAGTGAGTGGTATTTGTGGAGAGAAGACAGAGAAGGGGGGGAGTACAGGAAAAGCCTGTAATTAGCTGGAGAGAAAGAGAAAGAGTGGAAACATCCACAGGTGACTAAACTAGAAAGGGAGAAAGGAGAAGGGAGAGGTCTTTGATACCATCAGGACTCTATTAAAAGGGCAGAGCAGTGTTGGAATTCCACAGGCCAATAACTGGTGGTGCTCTGGTGGGAAGACTAAATCCTCAGGAGCTGGCAGCGAGGCCTGAGAGATCTGTGGGCCACACCAGGAGAAGGGGGCCCCTGCTAGGAGAGCATTTGGTAGGGGCTGTAGAGCCTCCCCATAGGCCATGTTCCCAGGGGACCCAGGAGAACACAATTGCTGATATTGGAACAAAGTCACCATGATGCAGTGAAACCTGGAGCTGGTTGTGTGTTGTGATTTACCATAATCCCTGAACCACTGCCTCTCTGTGATTCCATAAACTTATTCTGGGGTAAACCAGCACCTGGCCACAACCTCTATGCTTCTGCAGCAGCATGATGACAGAAATGTTCCTGGGGGCAAGCCGGCACCCGGCCATTGTTCCCCGAGAACTTCCCCCAGAGGGATAAATTGGGTCCATGTGGCAGGAGCCTCAGAAGTGAGGGGTTTAGAAACAGCCCCATCTGAGGTAAAATTAAGGAGGGAGGTGCCACCTGATAGGCCAATGGCTTGGAGGCACAGTGTAGAAGCAGGGAGTGAATGGAAGCCAGAGACAAAGGAAGGGTGCTTGATTGCCAGTCAGTAAGAGCACAGAGTTCTGGTACTAGAGACTGGGAAGCTGGGTGAAGCCATTTTCACCTCCTCTGTGCATGTGCGAGTGCGCGCGCGTGTGCACTCACACACACACACACACACACACACACACACTTGAGTGCCANAATTCTGTCTGCCTCCTTAATGTATGGACAATAAAGTGCTTCATAATTTGACTTCTAGGGGAAACTGGATGTAATTTCATTCGGATTTAATTCTGTTTGCTGGTCCATCTAT
>NW_027527372.1:59061-60930 GCF_008692635.1 Crocuta crocuta
ATCTGCGTCCAACAACCAGACCAAAACATACATATGATCTGTCTTATTTTATTCGATTTTATTGTGTTGTTTTTAGTCTTTCTAACTTTCAGTTTTATTTTATTAATTCTTTTTCTTCCTCTAAAATGACAAAACTAAGGAATTCACCCCAAAAGAAAGAACAGGAAGAAATTGCAGGGAGGGACTTAATCAACACAAATATAACCAAGATGTCTGAACTAGAATTTAGAATTATGAAAAGAATACAAGCTGGGATTGAAAAAAGCATAGAATCCCCTTCTGTGGAGATAAAAGAAGTAAAAGCTAGTCAGGACTAAATTAAAAATGCTATAGCTGAGATGAAATTTTGAATGGATGTCATGGTGGCAAGGATGGATGAAGCAGAGCAGTGAATAAGCGATATAGAATACAAAACTGTGGAGACTAATGAAGCAGAAAAAAAAGACCAAAACCAAGGCAAAAGAGCATGATGTAAGAATTAGATAACTCAGCGACTTGCTGAAAGGAATAACATCCAAATCCTAGAAGTCCCAGAAGATGAAAAAAAAGACAGAGAGATAGAGGGTTTATGTGAGCAAATCATAGTGGGACAGTTTCCTAACCTGCAGAAAGACACAGACATCAAAATCCAAGAATCACAGAGAGCCCCTATTCAACAAAAAACGACCATCAATAAAGCACATAATGGTCAAATTCACAAAATACACAGACAAGGAAAGAATCATGAAAGTAGCAAGGGAAAAAGAATCCTTAACCTACAAGGGAAGACATATTAGGTTGACAGCATACTTATCTACAGAAACGTGGCAGGCAAGAGAAGACTGGCAGGATATATTCAGTGTGCTGAATTGGAAAAATATGCAGCCAATAATTCTTTTTAAAAATTTTTAATGTTTTATTTATTTCTGAGAGAGAGAGAAAGAGCACAGAGGAGGGTCAGAGAGAGAGGGAGACACAGAATCTGAAGCAGGCTCCAGGCTCTGAACTAGCCATCAGCAGAGAGACCAATGCGGAGCTAGAACCCATGAACCGTGAGATCATGACCTGACCCAAAGTCAGAGGCTTAACTGACTGTGCACCCAGGCACCCCAGGAATTCTTTATCCAGCAAGTCTATCTTTCAAAGTAGAAGGGGAGATAAAGAGTTTCCCAGACAAACAAAAACTAAATGAGTTTTGTGACCACTGAACCAGCCCTGTAAGAAATTTTAAGGGGGCTCTCTGAAGAAAGAAAAGACAACAACAACAACAACAACAACAAAAAGCAAAAAAGACCAAAAGCAACATAGATTAAAAAGGACCAGAAAACACCACCAGAAACTCAAACTCTACCGGCAACACAATGGCATTAAATCATATCTTTCAGTAGTCACTCTAAATGCCAATCGCCTAAACGCTCCAATCAAAAGACGTAGAGTAATAGAATGGATAAGAAAACCAAATCCTAGCAGTGCTATTGTTGGGTCATAGGGGAGTTCTATTTTTAATTTTTTGAGGAACTTCCACACTGTTTTCCAGAGGGGCTGCACCAGTTTACATTCCCATCAACAGTGTAGGAGGGTGACCGTTTCTCCACATCCTCGCCAGCATCTAGAGTCCTCTGATTTGTTCATTTTCACCACTCGGACCGGCGNTTTGTAAAAAAAAATAAATAAAATAAAATATTACAATAAAAAAAAAGAAAACCAAATCCATCTATACGCTGTTTACAAAAGACTCATTTTAGAACTAACCACCTTCAGATTAAAGCAATGGGATGGAGAACTTTCTATCATGCTAATGGTCAACAAAAGAAAGCTGGAGATATTAGACAATCTAGATTTTAAAATATAGACTGTAAGAAGGGATGAAGAAGGCATTATATCATAATT
>NW_027527372.1:62011-77502 GCF_008692635.1 Crocuta crocuta
GCATTATATCATAATTCAGGGGTCTATCCACCAAGAAGATCTAACAATTGCAAACATTTATGCCCCATTATCTAATCACAAGCATAAACTCATTGATAATATCATAATAGTAGGAGATATCAACACCCAAATTACAGAAATGGAGAGATCATCTAAATAGAAAACCAACAAGGAAACAATGGCTTTGAATGACACACTGGATCCGATGGTCTTAACAGATATATTCAGAACATTTCATCCTAAAGGAGTGAAATATGCATTCTTCTCAAGTGCACATGGAACATTGTCCAGAATAAATCACATACTAGGCCACAAATCAGCCCTCAACAGTTTAAAAAGATTGAGATCATACCTTGCATATTTTCAGACCAAAATGCTAAGAAACTCGAAATCAACCACAAGAAAGAACTGGAAAGAAAATACTTGGAGATTAAAGAACACCCTACTATGGGGCGCCTGGGTGGCTCAGTTGGTTGAGTGTCCGACTTCAGCTCATGTCATGATCTCACAAATTGTGGTTTTGAGCTCCACATTGAGCTCTGTGCTGACATTTCAGAGCTTGGAGCCTGCTTCAGATTCTGTGTCTCCTTCTGTCTCTGCCCCTCCCTGGGTCTCTCTCTCTCTCTCTCTCTCTCTCTCAAAATTAAATAAACATTAGAAATAAGAACATAGAACTCAAGAATGAATGGGTTAACCAAGAAATTAAAGGGAAAATTAAAAAGTACATGGAAGCCAATAAAAATGATAAGACAACAGCCCAAAACCTCTGGAATGCAGCAAAGGCGGTCATGAGAGGGAAGTATGTAGCAATCCATGCTTTTCTAAAGAAGGAAGAAAGGTTTCAGATACACAACCTAACCTTACACCTTAAAGAGCTGGAAAAAGAACAGCAAGTAAATCCCCCAAAACAGCAGAAGACAGGAAATAATAAAGATTAGAGCAGAAATCAATGCTATCGAAATAAAAAAAATAGAATATATCTATGAAACCAGGAGATGGTTCTTTGAAAGAATTATCGAAATTAATAAATACAAGAAATAATTATGAGAAATTATATGGCAATAAAATGGGAAATCTGGAATAAATGGAAAAATTCCTTGAAACATACATAACTGAAACAGGAAGATAAACAAGATTTGAACAGATGCATAAGCAGTAAAGAAATTGGGTTAGTAATCAAAAATCTCCCAACAAACAAGAGTCTAGTGCTGGATGGTTTTCCAGAGAATTCTACCAAAAATTTAAAGAAGAGTTAACACTTATTCTTTTGAAGCTGTTCCAAAAAAATAGAAATAGAAAGAAAACTTCCAAACTCATTCTATGAGGCAGTATTACCTTAATTCTGAAACCAGAGATACCACTAAAAAGGAGAACTATATACCATTTTTCCTGATGAACATGGGTGCAAACATTCTCAATAAGATACTAGCCAACCAACTCCAACAATATATTAAAAAACTTATTCACCAATGTCAAGTGGTATTTATACCTGGGATGTAGGGCTGGTTCAATATCTGCAAATCAATCAATGTGATACATCACAATAATAAAAGAAAGACAAGAATCACATGATCCTCTCAATAGACGCAGAGAAAGCATTTGACAAAATATAGCATCCTTTGTTGATAAAAAAAAAATCCCTCAGGAAAGTAGGGATAGAAGGATCATACCTCAAGATCATAAAAGCCATATATNTCACCACTGTTATTCAACATAGTACTATAAGTACTAGCTTCAGCAATCAGACAACACACCAAAAAAGCATCCAAATTGGCAAAGAGGAAGTCAAACTTTTACTCTTTGCAGATGACATCATACTCTATATAGAAAACCCAAAAGATCCAACCAAAAAACTGCTAGAACTGACCCATGAATTCAGCAAAGTGGCAGGATATAAAATCAATGCACATAAATCGGTTGCATTTCTAAACACCAAAAATGAAGTAACAGAAAGAGAAATCAAGAAATCAATCCCATTTACAATTGCACCAAAAACCGTAAAATCCTAGGAATAAACCTAAGCAAAGAGACGAAAAACCTATACACTGAAAACTATAGAAAGCTTATGAAAATTGAAGAAGACACACAAATAAAGGAAAAACATTCAATACTCATGGATTGGAAGAACAAATATTGTTAAAATGTCTATACTACCCAAAGCAATCTACATATTCAACGCAATCCTATCAAAGTAACACCAGCGTTCTTTACAGAGCTAGAACAAGCAATCCTAAAACTTGTAAGGAACCAGAAAACTCTCCAAATAGCCAAAGTACTACTGTACTGACAAACAAAACCAAAGATGGAGGCATTATAAATCCAGACTTCTAGAGGTATTACAAAACTGTAATCATCAAAACAGTATGGTACTGGCAAAAAAAGAGACAAAGCCGTGGAATAGAATAGAGAACCCAGAAATGGACCCACAAACTTATGGACAACTAATCTTTGATAAACCAGGAAAGTTTGTCCAATAGATTAAAGACAGTCTTTTCAGCAACTGGTGTTGGGAAAACTGGACAGCGACATGCAGAAGAATGAATCTGGACCACTTTCTTATACCATACACAAAAATAAATTCAAAATGGATGAAAGACCTAAATGTAAGACAGGAAGCCAACAAAATCCTAGAGGAGAAAGAAGACAAAAACCTCTTTGACCTCAGCTGCAGCAACTTTACTCAACATGTCTCTGAACGCAAGGGAAACAAAAGCAAAAGTAAACTATTGGGACCTCATAAAGATAAAAAGCTTCTGCACAGCAAAGGAAACAATCAGCAAAACTAAAAGGCAACTCTATTGCTGGGTCATAGGGGAGTTCTATTGTAAGTTTCCAGCAATAGTACTGCTAGGAATTTACCCAAGGGATACAGAAATGCTGATGCATAGGAGCACATGGACCCCAATGTTCATAGCAGCANAAGGACAGAACACTTGCCAACTCATTTTATTTGACAATAAACTATTTGTAAAAAAAAAAAAAAAAAGAAAAAGAAAAGAAAAGAAATAAATTTAAAAAAACATTTTAAAAAAAACTAAAAGGCAACTGACAGAATGGGAGAAGATATTTTCAAATGACATATCAGATGAAGCATTAGTATCCAAAATCTACAAAGAATTTACCAAACCCAATACCCAAGAAAACAAGTAATCCAGCTAAGAAATGAACAAAAGACATGAATAGCTACTTTTCCAAAGAAGACACCTAGATGGCTTACAGACACATGAAAAAAAGCTCAACATCACTCATCATATTGGAAATACAAATCAAAATCTCAATGAGATACCACCTCACATCAGTCAGAATAGCTAAAATTAACAACTCAGGCAAAGACAAATATTGGCAAGGATGTAGAGAAAGAGGAACCCTTTGCATTGTTGGTGGGAATGCAAACTGGTGTAGCCAGTCTGGAAAATACTATGGAGGTTCCTCAAAAAGGTAAAAATAGAACTACCCCACAACTTGGCATATATCCAAGGCATACAAGTGTGCCGTTTTGAAGGGGCACGTGCACCCCAAAGTTTATAGCAGCACTACTGACAATAGCCAACGTATAGAAAGAATGCAAATGTCCACAGATAGATTAATGGGTAAAGAATTTATGGTATATATACACAATGGAATATTACTCAGCAATAAAAAAGAATGAAATCTTGCTATTTGCCACAATGTGTATGGAACTGGAGGGTATTATGCTAAGTGAAATTAGTCAGTCAGAGAAAGACAAATATATGACTTCACTGACATGTGGAATCTAAGATACAAAACAGATGAACATAAGGGAAGGGAAGCAAAAATAATATAAAAATAGGGAGGGGGACAAAACATAAGAAACAAATATAGAGAACAAAGAGGGTTTGGAGGGGTTGTGGGTCGGGGGATGGGCTAAATGGGCAAGGAGCATTAAGGAAGACACTTGTTGGGTTAATCACGGGTGTTATATATAGAGGATGAATCAATGGAATCTATGTCTGAAATCATTATTGCACTATATGCTAATTAATTTTGGTGTAAATTTAGAAAAAAGAATGAATGGATTAACCATGAAATCTTATACTTTCCTAAATGCTCACCACAAATGTAGTTACTATCTGTCATCATGCAAAATTATTACTATATGATTAACTACATTCCCTATGGTGTATTTTTCATCCTTGTGAATTATTTATTTTATAACTCAAAGTTTGTGCATTTTAATACTTTTTCTGTTTTCCCATTTTTATCTGTTCAGCTTTCCAGTCATCCAGTGTTTGTATTATTATGCTGAGTTCCAACATTTTGAAGGAAAGTGGACCTGAGAAATTGTTAACATTTCATTGTAAATAACTTTAAATTGTTGTGTTTTTTTTTTCTGAAGTGACTTTATTTTGTTTTAGTTATATGAAATTACAAATCTGACAAAACAGAAAATTTTTAATGTTTTTTAATTTCTGAGAGGGAGACAGAGAGAAAGAGAGAGAGAAAGAGCGTGAGCAGGGGACAGTTAGAGAGAGAGGGGGATACAGAATTTGAAACAGGCACCAGGCTCTGAGCCAGCTGTCAGCACAGAGCCCGACGTGGGGCTCAAAAACCCACAAACTGTGAGATCATGACCTGAGCCGAAGTCGGATGCTTAACCAACTGAGCCACCCAGGCCTCCCACAAAACAGAAATTTTAAAAAATCATTAAGTAAATCATCCATAATCTCACCTTTCTGAATTAACCCACTCTTAGTATTGATGTGTATAGCCTTTTATACTATTTTCTTTATATATACATATATATATTTATCAAAATGGAATTCACATTATACATATTGTTTTCAAACTCTTTATTTAAGTTATTGATGTTTTTAAAACATTTTTTATTTGAGTATAGTTGGCATAAAATGTTACATTTGTTTCAGGTGTACAGCATAGTGATTCAACTTCTGTATACATTATGTCATGCTCACCACATGTGCAGCTATTATAGGTCACCATGCAATGCTATTATAGTATCATTGACTATATTCCCTACGGTATGCCTTTTTTCCCCAAGACTTACTCATTCCATAACTGGAAACCTGTATCTCTCACTCCACTTCATCCATTTTGCCCATCCCACGATCCCCTGTTCTCTGGCAACCATAAGTTTTGTACTCTGTATTTACCTGTCTGATTCTGGGTTTTTTTGTTTGTTTTTTTATTCATTTGTTTTGTTTTAGATTCCACATATCAATGAAGTCATATGGTATTTGTCTTTCTCTCTCTCACTTATTTAACTTAGCATTATACCCTCTGGGTATATCCATGTTGTTGCAAACAGCACAATTTCATCTTTTTAATGGCTAAATAACATTCCATTGTTCATATATACCATATCCTCCTTATCCATTTGTCTATCAGTGGACACACTCAACCTATTTTTATTTAGTAATTATTACTATTTTTTCTATAATATTAAATATAATCTCTCTTTCCTCTCTATACGGGATTCTTTTCATTAATATTTTCTCTGGTGTTAAAACATTTGTATGCAGTCTTCTTCTAAGTCATCTCCAGAGCATCTTTCTTGCTGTAATCTATTGAAAGCCATCACTCCACACACAGTTTTGTAAAAAAAAAATAATAATGCAAAAACAAAAGAATTAAAAAATGTAATGCTGTATGTGCTCGACCTAGGAGCCAATGGGGGAAAGATACCATTTGTGGGATTATGTCTGAATGCTTCTAAGTCAAAATTCCACTCAGAAGGAATTATATGGCAGTGCTACCAAGCTTGAGTTGGCCTCAGATAGCTGGATCCTCCACCCCTAAAGTTGCTCAGTGTACCCAATTATGCACCAGAACAGGATCTGGTGAAGAAAGCTGCTTTTCCCTGAATGAATGTAACTCAGAAAGTGGGACCCCTCTCCACTAGTCACACAGCACATGTTAGTGGGGAAACATGCTAAAATTGGTCAAATTATGATTATATGTTGGGGAGGATTAATGGGAAGAAGGGAGAATAGGAGGACCCAAGCTGACTTTGTCCCATGGACACAGGTAGGTTACACTCACATCAGTATAAATAACCCAGAAAATGACCTTAATACTGGCAGAACAAACTCCACAACTTACGTAGAAAAGAGGCCACATTGAAGAAGGTAGGAAGGGTGGACTCACTGGATTGTCTGTGGGAGAGAGTGACCTACAAAGGGCAGAGATGGGAGATAAATAGACTATCACACTGGGAAGCCCACATGGGGCAAAAGAATCCCCATAACGTTTGGCTTTGTTCAAAATGTTCCTTGAAAATGGCTTTGAAAATTCAGAGGAGCTGAATTTTGTGAGTTCTTACAACCAGCCAGTCTGAGAATCTGAAATTTTGAAAATCAGCTGGCTTTGTTCTGAGAAAGCTGGGAGTGCAAGAAGAAACTGAGTTCCCACACTTCAAGAGATAACACAGCAAAGAGTCCCAAGAGATACAATATAGAAGCAGCAATTTGAAAAATACCTAGGGCATACAGGAAGAAGAGTTGTTTACTAATCTCATATCATGTCCTGGAGGTACAGAGATCTTTGGGAGACTCCTTCAGGAACATGTGCTATTTCCCTCATCCAACCTCTAGCATAAAAACTTGGCCATATATGGGAACCAATATGGTGTCCACACACACTATCTTGTTTATACCATGCATCCTGCCCCCTTTAGTGAATCCACCCCTCCCCCAAGGCAGACCTGACTCAGTACCAGAACCGAGGTCTCTAGCCCTAGAAGGCCGGAGCAAACTGTTAACATCACACCTCTTGGCTTCATGAGGTTTGTGGATCCACCCCGTCCAACATGACCAGCCTTGGTTCCAGCAAGTTTCCACTCACAGAGGACTGGCACCATGTCAGTGCAACTCAGCCCTGGGAACATTGCAATTTTGCCTCCTCCAATACTCTTGTGGACAGAGCACATCCAAAGCAGTGTCACAATCATGGCTTTGTGAAAATAGTCCTGACAGGGGCCAGCACCACTCTAAAGTGACTCTTATCCCAGGAAGAGGGAAAGATAACCACATACACCTGTAAGAATGTGCCCCAGCAGTAGGCTGGTGGTAGACACATGGCCTGACTACAGGGCCTGCCTACTAAAAAAAGATCTCATGGAACAACAGAGGGAAAAGACCTTGCAGTTTGGTGCTACTGCATCTCTGATAAATGACTGATCTATTTCAAATCAAGTCCAAGGCAGCCTTAGAGTGGACCACTATCACCACAGAGACCAAACACTGCCCACAGAGGCAAAAAGAATCATTGCAAATACCTGGACTGAAGCAAAATGTGGCTCAGCCACAACAGAAGGGCACACACAACATACTTAGTAGACACTCCTGAAGAACGAGGTTCTGGTGACCATGGGACACTTCACTGCAGGCAATACAGGACCTCTTCTTCATAAGGCCACTACTTTCTAATGCAGGATATGTAGCTGACTTTCCTAACATAAGAAAGAGAAGCAAAAGTTAAATAAACAAAATGAGTGAAGAGGAATATGTCCCCGATGAAATAACAGGACAAAATCATAGGAAGAGACCTAAGCAAAATGGAGGTAAGAAGCATGCCTGATAGAGAATTCAAATTAATGATCATAAAAAAAATTTATTGGACTTGAAAAGGAGTGCAGGACATCAGTGAGACTCTTGACAAAGATAAAAAAGAACTAATCAGATATGAGGAACACAATAAATAAAATGAAAAGTACAATACATGGAATAAATAGTAGACTACAGGAAGCAGAAAAACGAATCAGAGACCTGCAAAACAGAGTAATGGTAAGTAAACAAGTTGAACACGTGTGAGAAAAACAATAATGCACAACGAGAATAGGCTTAGGCAACTCAACAACACCACTTAGTATAACATAATTCACACTATAGGGATCCTAGAAGAACAAAAGAGAGAAAGGGGGAGCATAAAATTTATTTGAAGAAATAACAGCTGAAAACTTACTGAATCTGTGAAAGAAAAATAAATATAGATCCAGGAAGCATACATATCTCGCCACTCAAAACCAACCAAAGTAGGTCCATAACAAAACACACAGTAATACAGGGGCGCCTGGGTGGCTTAGTCGGTTGGGCGTCCGACTTTCGCTTAGGTCGTGATCTCGCGGTTTGTGGGTTCGAGCCCCGCNTATGATGTTTCAGTAAGTTCCTTCTACCCCGACTTTCTCTAGAGTTTTTATTAAGAAGGGATGCTGTATCTTTTCAAATGCTATTTCGGCATCTATCGACAGGGTCATATGGTTTTTATCTTTTCTTTTATTAATGTGATGTCTCACATTGATTGATTTGGGAATATTGAACTTGCCCTGTAACACAGGAATGAATCCCACTTGATCATGATGGATAATTCTTTTGTTTTTTTTTTTATTTCTAGGATAGAGAGAGACAGCGTGAACAGGGGAGGGTCAGAGAGAGAGGGAGACACAGACTCTGAAGCAGGCTCGAGGCTCTGAGCTGGCAGTCAGCACAGAGCCTGATGCGGGGCTCGAACCCACGAACCACGAGATCATGACCTAAGCGAAAGTCGGACGCTTAACCGACTAAGCCACCCAGGCGCCCCAATGGATAATTCTTTTTATGTGCTGTTGGATTCATTTTGCAATTATCTTGTTGAGGATTTTTGCATCTGTATTCATCAAGGATATTGGCCTGTAGTTCTCTTTTTTTGGCTGGGTCTCTGTCTTGCTTGGGAATCAAAGTGATGCTGGCTTTGTAAAATGAGTCTGGAAGTTTTCCTTCAATTTCTATTTTTTGGAATAGCTTGAGAGAATGGGTATTAACTCTGATTTAAAAGTCAAGTAGAAATCCTCAGAGAAGCCATATTTCCAGGGCACTTACTTGTTGGGAGATTTTTGATAACTGATTCAATTTCTTCACTAATTATGGGTCTGTTTAGATTTTCTATCTCTTCCCATTTGAGTTTTGGTGCTGAGTGTGTTTAGGGATTTGTCCATTTCTTCTAGGTTGTCCAGTTTGTTGGTATATAATTTTTCATAGTAATCCCTGATAATTGCTTTTATTTCTGAGGGATTTGTTGTAATAATTCCATTTTCATTCATGATTTTGTATATGTGGGTGCTCTCTCTTTCTTTTGAGAAGCCCAGCTAAATGTTTATGAAATTTGTTTATTTTTCCAAAAAAAAACAATTCTTGGTTTAATTGATCTGTTCCACTTTTTTTTTNACACAGAGTCGGAAACAGGCTCCATGCTCTGAGCTAGCTGTCAGCACAGAACCCGATGCGAGGCTCAAACCCACGGACTGTGAGATCATGACCTGAGCCGAAGTCGGATGCTTAACTGACTGAGCCACACAGGCGTCCCCAACTTTCTTTACATAAGAAAATTCAGTTACAGCGAGATATATTAACCTAAGTTTATTCAGTTAGCAATTGGAAGTTTAGGGCAAGAGGAATTAATATGGTGGAGTAGTAGGGAGACCCAATGCTTGCATCATTCCTCTTCCCTAGATAAATATAAAATCATTCTGAATACCCAAGATGTTGATCTGAAGACTGAGAGAACAAACTGCACAACTACAGGGAGAAAAGAAGTCATATCGCAGAAGCACAGGCAGACTTCAGAGAGAGGAAAAATGCCCACAGTGGAGGCTTGAGACTTTTACAGCAAGCCTCATCCTCTGTGCTCTGCAGGTGTTTTGTTTTGTTATGTTTTGTTAGTAAGGAAAAATGTTCCTGAGCACCAAAGCAGCAGCAGACCCCTCTTCCAGAAGATCAGCACAAACACCCGACATGCACTAAGTCTAATGCCCATAGAATACCGCAAAAATTCAGCTCTAACAGAAATGGGATCCAGCTTTTTCTAACAAGCAGACCAAATTACACTTAGTTAAAACTACCACACACTGGACAAGGTCCAAACACTCCCCACTACAGGCAAGGAAGAACTGTGCAGAAGACTGATCTGAGGGAAAGAGCAGCCAAAACACAACAGCAGAGTGCACACAGCATACACCAAAAACACTTCTTGAAACACTTAGGATGTGGCCAGTATATGACCTTCTCTTTAATGTGTTTTTAATGTTTATTTATTTTGGAGAGAGAGAGACAAAGAGAGAGGGAGACACAGAATCTGAAGCAGGCTTCAGGCTCGGAGCTGTCACCACAGAGGCCAATGTTGGCTTGAACTCATGGACCATGAGATCATGACCTGAGCTGAAGTTGGACACTTAACTGACTGAGTCACTTAGGTGTCCTTACTTTCTTATTAATGTAGCCATTACTTTCAGGAGCAAGAAACATAACAGGATTTTCTAACATACAGAAGAATAGATCTAGACAAAATGCCAAGATGGAGGAATTCAACACAAAAGAAAGGACAAGAAGAGGTCATGGTCAGGAATCTAATCAAAACAGATATAAGTAATATGCCTGAACCAAATTTTAAAATAACAATCATAAGGATACTGTTGGGATTCCGAAAAACATAGAAGAAACTAGGAAGTCCCTTACTGTAGAAATTGAAGACCTAAAAAGTAGTCAGGCTATAGTAAAAAATGCTATAATGGAGATGCAAAACGAACTGTATGAATAAAAAACAAGCATGGAAGAAGAGAGGAATGAATAAGTGATATGGAAGATAAAATTATAGAAAATAAGGAAGCTGAAAAAAGAGGGAAAGAAAAATAGTGTATCATAAATGTAGATTTAGGGAACTCAAGGACTCCATAAAGCATAATAACATTTGTATCATAAGAATCCTGGAAGAAGAGGAAAAAACGGGCAGACAATTTATCTGAGCAAAGTATAGCTGAAAGCTTCCCTAATCTGGGGAATGAAACACATATTGAAATACAGGAGGCACAGAGAACTCTCATCAAAATCAACAGAAGCAGCCTAACACCAAGACATATCATGATAACATTTGTAAAGTACAGAGATAACAGCAAGGTAAAATAATCCCTTAACCTACATGGGAAGACAAATCAGGTTACCAGCAGATGTCTCCATAGAATCTTGGCAGGACAGAAGGGAGTGGCATGATATATTCAACGTGCTGAAAGAGAAAAATACATAGCCAAGAATACTTTAACCAGAATGGCTGTCATTTAGAATAGAAGAAAAGATAAAGAGTTTCTCAGACAAACAAAAGTAAAGGAGTTTGGACCACTAAACCAGCCCTGCAAGAAATATTAAAGGGACTCTTTGAGTGCGAAAGAAAAACCAAAAACAACAAAGTTAGAAACAGAAAATTTCCAGAAACATAGACTTTATGAGTAATACAATGGCAGTAAATTCATATGCATCAATAATCACTCTGAATGTAAATGGTCTAAATGCTCCAATCAAAAAACATATGGTAAAAAATCAAGACCCATCTATATGCTGCCTACAAGATACTCCTCTTATACCTAAAGACACCTGCAGATTGATGGTGAAGGGATGGAGAATGATTTATCATGTTAATGGATTTCAAAAGAAAGCCAGAGTAGCCCATCTGACTTCGGCTCAGGTCATGATCTCACAGTTCGTGGGTTCGAGCCCCACGTCGGGCTCTGTGCTGACAGCCAGCTCAGAGCCTTGAGCATGTTTCACATTCTGTGTCTCCCTCTCTCTCTGACCCTCCCCTGCTCATGCTGTCTCTCTCTCTAGGAAATAAATAAAACAAAACAAAAAATGAATAAATAAATAAATAAAAAAGAAAGCCAGAGTAGCCATATTTATATTAGAGAAACTAGATTTTAAACCAAATACTGTAAAAAAAATGAAGAAGGGTACTCTATCATAATNTGTAAATATTTCTGCCCCCAATTGGAAAGAACCCAAGTATATATTGATTTATAAATCAATTCCTAACAAACATAAGGAAACTCACTGAAAATAATACAATAATAGTAGGTGAATTTAGCACTCCTCTTATAGCAATGGGCTGATCATCTAAGCAGAAAATCAACAGAGAAACAATGGCTTTGAATGGCACGCTGGAGCAGATGGACTTAATAGACATATACAGAACCTTTCCTCTAAAACAGCAGAATAAACATTCTTTTTGAGTGCACATGGAATGTTCTCCAGATTAGATCAAATACTGGGTCACAATTCAGGCCTCAATGAGTACAAAAAGGTTGAGATCATACCATGCATATTTTAAAAACACAACACTATGAAACAGGAAGTCAACTACAAGAAAAAATTTGGAAAGGCCACAAATACATGGAGGTTAAAAAACATCCTACTGAAGAATGAATGAGTTAACCAGGAAAGTAAGGAATAAATAAAAACAAATTAAATGGAAACAAAATGAAAAGAGTACAGTCTAAAACATTTGAGATGCAGTAAAGGCAGTCATAAGAGGAAGTTATATAGTAATATAAGCTTATATCAAGAAGCAAGAAAAGTCTCAAATACACAACCTAATCTTACACCTAAAGCAGCTATTAAAAGAACAGAAAATAATGCCTAAAGCCAACAGAAGAAAGGAAATAATAAAGATTAGAACAGAAAAAAAAAAAACCAATATAGAAACAAATAAAACCCAGGGCGCCTGGGTGGCTCAGTCGGTTATGCGTCTGACTTCAGCTCAGGTCATGATCTCGCATTTCGTGGGTTCGAGCCTAGGGTCGGGCTCTGTGCTGACAGCTAGCTCAGAGCCTGGAGCCTGTCTTTGGATTTTGTGTCTCCCTCTCTCTTTGACCCTCCCCTGATCATTTTGTCTCTATTTCTCTCTCAAAAATAAATAAAACATTTTTTAAAAATTAAAAAAAATAAAACCCGAGAAGAGATAAAAAAATCTAGGTGACGGTTCTTTGAAAGGATTAATAAAATTAATAAACACATAGGTAGACTTAGCAGAAAGAAAAGAGAAAGGACCTTAATAAATAAAATCATGAATGAAAGAGGAGAGATCACAACAGACATCACAGAAATACAAAAAAATAGTAAGAGAATATCATGAAAAATAATATGCCAAAAAAACTGGGCAATCTGAAATAAATGGATAAATTCCTAGAAACATAATCTACCAAAACTGACNCAGCAAAGAAATTGAATCAGTAAACAAAAATCTTTCAACAAACAGAAGTCCAGGGCTAGATGTCTTCCCTGGGTAATTCTAACAGACATGTAAAGGAAAGTTAAAAGGTATTCCTCGAAAACTATTCCAAAAAAATAGAAAAGGAAGGACAACTCCCAATCTCATTCTACAAGGCAAACATTACCTTGATCCCAAAATCAGAAAAAGACCCCTTAAAAAGTATAATTACAGGTCAATATCCCTGATGAACATGAATGCAAAAATTCTCAACAAGGTACTAGGAAATAGAATCCAACAGTACATTAAAAATTATTCACCACTAATGGATTTATTTCTGGGCTTCACAGGTGGTTCAATATTCACAAATTAATCAGTGTGATATACCACATTGATAATAGAAGGGATAAGAACCATGAGATCCTCTCAATAGACACAAAGAAAGCATTTGATGAAGTACAGCATCCATTCTTCATAAAAATCTTCAATAAAGTAGGGATACATGGAACATACCTCAACATCATAAAACCCACATATGAAAGACTCATAACTAATATCACCCTCAATGGAGAAAAACTGAGAGCTTTTTCTCTATGGTCAGGAACAAGACATGGATATCCACTCTCACCATTGTTATTTAAGATAGTCCCAAAAGTTCTAGCCTCAGCAATCCGACAACAAGGAGAAATAAAATACATCCAAATTGGCAAGGAAGAAACCAAACTCTCATTATTTACTTGATGACATGATACTTTATGTAGAAAACCCAAAAGACTCCATCAAAAAGTTACTAAAACTGCTATATAAATTCAGCAATGTTGCAGGATATAAAATCAATGTACATAAATCTGTTGCATTTCTATACACCAATAATGAAGTAGTAGAGAGAGATATCAAGGATTCGATCCAATTTACAATGGCATCAGAAACCATAAGATAACTAGGAATAAACATAACCAAAGAGGTAAAAAGATCTGTACTCTGAAATCTGTAGAACACAATTATGAAAGAAATTAAAGGTGACACAAATAAATGGAGACACATTCCATGTTCATGGATTGGAAGAACAAATATTGTTAAAATGTAAATACTACACATTTAATGCAATCTGTACCAAAATACCACCAGCATTCTTGACAGAGCTAGAACAAACAATCCTAAAATTTCTTTGGAGCCAGAAAAGACCCCGTATAGCCAAAGCAATTTTGAAAAGGAAAAGCAAAGTTGGAGGCATCAAATTCCAGACGTCACGTTTTATTACAAAGCTGTAGTGATCATGATAGTATGGTGCTGGCACAAAAACAGACATATAGATCAAAGGAACAGAATAGAAAACCCAGAAAAGGACCAGAATTATACTGTTAACTCATCTTTGACAAAGCAAGAAAGAATATCCAATGGAAAAAACATGTTGTCTTCAACAAAGGGTTTGGGAAAATGCAAAAGAATTAAACTGGACCACTTACACCATATACAAAATAAATTCAAACTGGATGAAATTCTTAAACGTGAGTCAGGAAGCAATCAAAATCCTAAAGGAGAAAACAGGCAGCAACCTCTTTGATTTCGGCTGGAGCAACTTCTTACCATGTACGTTGTCGGAGATAAGGGAAACAAAAGCAAAATTGAACTTTTGGGATTTCATCAAAGTAAAAATCTTTTGCAAAGCAAAGGAAACAATCAACAAAACTAAAAGACAACCTAGTTAATGGGAGAATATATTTGCAGATGATATATCTGATAAAGAGTTAGTATCCAAAATCTTTAAAGAACTTATCAAACTCAACACCCAAAAAACAAATAATCCAGTTAAGAAATTGGTAGAAGACATGAATAGACATTTTTCCAAAGAAGACATACAAATGGCCAACAGACACATGCAAAGTTTTCAACATCACTCATCATCAGGGAAATGCAAATCAAAATCACAATGAGATACCACCTCACACCTGCCAGAATGTCTAAAGTTAACAACAGGAAGCAACAGATGTTGGCAAGAGCATGAAAAGGGGGATTCTTTTACACTGTTGGTTTGAATGCAAACAGGTGCAGTCACTCTGGAAAACAGTATGAAGATTCCCCAAGAAACTAAAAATAAGATTACCGTACAACCCGGCAATATCACTACTCAGGATTTACCCAATGGATACAAAAATACTAATTCAAAGAGGCATACTCACCTGATGTTTATAGCAGCACTATCAACAGTAGCCAACTATGGAAAGAGCCCAAATGTCCATTGACTGATAAATCGTTAAAGAAGACATGGTATGGAGCTAGAGTTCATTATGCTAAGCGGAATAATCAGTCTGAGAAAAACAAATACCATGTAATTTCACTCGTATATGGAATTTATGGAACAATATGGATGAACATAGGGGAAGAAGAAAAAAGACGATGAAGCAAGCCATATGAGGCTTTTAACCATAGAGAAAATACTGAAATTTGATCAGGGGAGATGGGTGGGGGAATGGGATAAATGGGTGATGAGTATATAGGAGTTCACT